>NW_024609837.1:87956362-88361411 GCF_016920785.2 Ixodes scapularis | reverse complement strand
CCCCCCCCCCCCCCCCTTGGATCCGCCACTGCTTTGCTTTCATTCGCGCACCATACGTTGTGTCGCTGGCGGATGGCCGACGGCCGCGATATGCAGAGTCTCGGACCGACTGCGATGGTGTCGCGCGGCGAGTCCAAAGCCTGGCAGTTCGGCGACGGAGCCCCTCGAGTGCCCGGTCGCAGATTTGGAGGATCTGACAGCAAAGAGCATCCAAGAGCCATTTCTCGGGAACCTGGACGTCAGCGCGCAGCTTTGGCAGCGGCGAGGATCCGGAAACACACTTGTTCGCTCGGGAGAGAGTGTGTGTTGGGCGTCTCGCCGCAGCGGAGAGCCAGTCACCTGGCTCTCCTCCGTTTTCTGCCGCTCCACTTTGTTCCATTTCGGCGGCCGCTTCTCGTGGCGATCTGCCTTTGCCAGTATATATAGGAGGCTATGCCAAGGCGTCTGCCGCTTCTTGGGGACTCTCGTCGATCGTAATGCAGCGCGTTCGCCGCTTGGGGGCGGCGGGTCCACCGAGGATGACGTCATGCACCGGCCTTGTCTTATGGGTGGTATTCGCTTAATATTGATAACTAAAATTTAAAAAAAAGACATGGACAGCGACTTTTACCTTCAAAGTTTTATAATGCTCGAAGTGCATTATAAGGGTATGGGAAATTTAGCGGGGAAACTGAATTGGTTTGCGTGTCCCGTGACATCAGTTTCCCGCTAAATTTAGCTGAGGAACTGAAATCGGGAATACGACTCGTGATATCAATTTTCCCCGCTAAATTTAGCGGGAAATGTACGAACGGACAAAATTTGGTAAGGGGGGGGGTAGCGTTAAAAAGCATTTCATGCTTCAAAAATAGTCATAATGTATTATTATTGATTCCTTCAATTATGATAGAGGACGCAGAAGAAGAAATGTACAGCCTGTCCTTGGCGCGTGAACCCCCAACACTTGCTTCTACGTCCCTCTGTCTACCTCACGCCCAGCGACAGGGGGACGCTTATGGTAATATTTCTTTTTTTCCCTTAATTTTCGTCGCGGGTCTTTGGTTTCAGGCGAGAGCGCCCATTTTCCCCTCGAGATTACGATGCGAAATCCGTGTCTCCCGGCTGGGCAACGATGAAGAATGTCCGAAAAAAGAAAGACCCCTCCCTTACTGGGTGGGGGCAGCTCGTTTCGCATGCACACGCGCGTGGCGGCGAGGGGGAGCTCTATTTAAAGCTGCCCATCGATCCCGGGCTGTGCGAGGCGTCCAGAATAGCTCGGGGACACGCCACGACCGTGACGTCATCGGGGTCGCCCCCTTTCATGTCATTGGCTAACTTCCGGCCGCTGACACGCGGGTTTTCGCTCGGTTGGTTCGATGCGCCCGGTCATGTACAGCCGCCGGCAAACACCGATCGAACCAACGTGCCAGCACCTGCTTAACGCCGGCAATGACAATGCCAAGTGGCCTTTAGACCTTCCAAAGTTCTATTTTGAACGTGCGCGATCAAAAGCCTCGCTGTGGTCGGCATTCGCGAGTAAACGCTCACTATACATATATATGGATCGATCTTGATTTCATCGACAGAAATAGGAACAATGTCGGGCCATCAACTTTGACCGACTTGGTGTAAGAAAGCGTTGAGCGTCCATCGTGCTCACACACGCCATCGGTCTTGCAGTTCCCAACTCATGTGAGCCAGGAATACAACAACTCCTCACGTCACGGCGGGGCCAATTTGGGTCATGACATCATGAGCGGAAACCACAAGAGTGCGCCACCGAAACATCTCTGCACTAAGAAGGAACGCGCGGGATCCGGTATTTAACGAGCGATTGTTTAAATTAGTGTACGAGATATCTTTTTCGGGGAGTGAAGATTATCGTCTTTTCCCCGCAAGATTTAGCGGGTAAACTGACGTCACGTGACGTGACGGCGTCAAGTCGTGGTCTGGTGACGTCAGCTGACGTCAATTTTCCCTCTCAAATTCGGAAAGGAAATGCAGTTTTAAAATTTTGTAGCGTTAATTCATACGCAAAGTTTGCTACACACACACATATATATATAATCAGTCCTGTGTGAATTTACAGTACAGTCAGAGCGACAGCTGAAACACCTGAGTAAAGTTTAATGTAGCCTTATGTATCTTATACCGCTCTCGGCACCTAACATATACGGCCTATGAGGTGGCGCGTTAAAGCAGGTTCGCGCAGTAAGTTCGTTGAACATGTACGTGTTCTAACAGCTGTGTACTTATACAGGGTGTTTTTTTTTTTTAAGCTTAACAGATTTGTTTAAAAAAAGCCGTGACAGTTACCCTCATGCCGCTTGTGGAGGTGAGTTATACGGCCAGGGGACATATTATAGGGGGCTAATCGTAACAATCAGTCGACTAATTAATTAAAATTTGTTAATTAAATTTTAATTAATGAAAATAGACATATGGTTCCAATTAGAAACTTGCTCAGCGTCATCGAAAACCACTAAATCAGTCATTTTCAGAAAGACTTTCGGCGCGTGAGAAGCGTAGTATTATACTAAAGTTTCCACCCGTGGAGCAGGTACGAGGCTGGGGCTAGACAAGAGACGGAAAAATCGCGCGGGCGCCTTATCGCAACCGCTAGCTTTGTACCTGCTCCACGAGTGGCAACTTGAGTGCACTACTACGCTTCTCACGCTCTGAAAGTCTTTCTGAAAATGACTGATGTAGTGATTTTCGATGACGCTCAGCAAGTTTCTAATTGGAACCATATGTCTCTTCATTAATTAGAAAGTTAATTACCGAATTTTAATTAATTAGCCGACTGATCCTTACGATTATCCTCCTAAAATTGGTCCCCCTGGCCATATAACTCACCTCCACAAGCGGCATAAGTGTAACTTTCACGGCTTTTTTTAAACAAACCTGTTAAGCTTAAAAAAAAACACCCGGTATATTCTGGGGTGGAATTGTCACGGCTTTCGGAGAAGTTGTCTGAAATCGTATTTTCAGTCATCGGCAAGGGAACAACGGGTTGCAGTATAAGCCAGCCCCCCCCCCCCCCCCCCCCCCCCCCCCCCCCCGCCCCCCCGTAGAGGAATTCGAAATCGAATGTAACAGTGCGTTGCACGGTGTTGTGATTGACTGCCCTTTACTGTGTTTGTGAAACGCCGGCAGTAAACAAACAATTAAATCACGGTGGTTACTTGGTTGCGCGCTCTTCACTTTTCAATCATTTTTCGACGGACGTTCTTTCAAACGGGGAAGCCCATACGAACAGCTGTCGCTGTAGAACACCCGTATTTGACGAGTCGGGCGTCCGTTCGTTGTTCGGACAACTGTTGCGACGTTGTCGGTCTTCGATTGCGCGTGGGATGGGACACGGAATGCACGAGGGGGAAAAGGAGCCCCATCACCCGAGTAGCGCAACGCTCTCCGTGTTCCGTCGGCGTGGCGTAATCTGCTGTGCGCAGAGGCTGGCTCTCCGCGGTAGGTGTTGCCATCGCCACTACGCTGCTTGGATTGCGAGGGTTGCGCGCTGTTGCTGGGCGGCAGAAGGACTGCTCTGGAAAAGTGACCCTTTAAAAAAAAAAAAGGTAATTAAGTTTGAGGGGTCTGGCTTTGCTCAAGGTGAGAGCGCGGGCGTTCTCGGCCGCTGATTGGACGTGGCGCCACAGCTCGCGCCTAATCAATCAATCAGATATTTGAACTCGGTCGCGAGCTCGAAATTGCGGGGGGGGGGGGGGGGGGGGGGGGGGGGAATGAGACCGTCTCACCGACTCGCAAATAGAGAGAAAGGTATCGCGGCCTCTGCTGTGCTTGTCCTTAGTGCTCCGTTTTCCGGTCGATGTCAGCTTATGTACGGCAGCGGAACAACTTGAGGTTTTCTAAAGAAGCGCGGGTTGTCATTGGCTTTTAACGTGAAATAGCGGACGGTTACACTTTCGGCCCGCGTCCGATCTCGCTGGCCGTGTTCCGAAATTTCGTTTCGGTACCTTGGCGTTCGAAAGCATGTACCGGCGTCCTGCATTGCCCTATTTGTCTCGTCACGTGACGTGATCCGCCGGAGTAAAAAAGAAGAAAAAAAAGTATGTACTAGTGATCGACGGCTGAAACGGTGAAATCGCCGTTTATACCATGAGCTTGTGTACTTTGTATGAGAAGTGCGAGGGATGATAAATCACCGCGCTCGCTTGCCCGCCCAAGAAGATCCCAACGAACGATGCGAAGCATTTCGACGTGCTAACAAAACACCGCTAAAACACGAGCCTTTTTTTTACTGTAAACTTTTTTTGGTTAGGTGTTGGGCATTTCGTGAAGCCCAAAAGGGAAGCCTAGATAAAAGCGTGGCCGCGAGGCTCTGCACTGATTGGTTTGCGGGTGGGAGAGGATGAGTGAGGTGCTCTGACTGGTTAACGTGGAGGTCATGTGAGCGGCTGGAGTGAGGGAGGCGAGGTGGGGGAGGAGCGGGTTAGAAGATTCTGGGAGATCACCAGGTTGTTAATTAATCCGGGGAAGAGCACCGTGAACGTAGGCGTCTCGCTGAAAAGGCCAGACGTGCTGCTAAACGATATTATTAACGTTTCACGTAATTCGCCATATTTTCTTGATATTTTTCTCGTAGAAGTTAGTGTGGTAGACAACGTTCGTGTCTCATATAAGCAGATTTTAATTTTAATCTCTAAGCAGCCGTAAAAGAGAGAAAAAAAGACACGTTAAAGAACTGTAAAACTCGGCGATCGCGCGTTCCGGCGCTGTGCTAACCGTGACGCGGTGGATACATACATCGATTCGGCTGGATACGCACTGTTGCTAGGCGTGATGGAGGGCAGGCTCCGCTGTAGGCTACCCGTGCGACGCCAGAAATCGCTGGCCCGATCTCTGACGCTGCCCGCGCTGCTACCACGAGGCTGCGCCTTTTGGCGCTCCGTCGTGTTGCGCGTCGATAGCGGCGTGAGCTTGCCCCGGAGAGTGTGTATGGAAATGTGTAAATACCCCCGACGACCCTGCACGCGCAAGGCCCGGAGCGAAGCCATCTTTCTTTGTTTCGATTCTTTAGCACTTATGTTTACGTCGCGTTTGTGTACCTGAGGCTTTCTCTTCATCTGTCACGTGCGTGTTTCGCTCGCCTGTCTCATGGCGTGGGGGGGAAGGATGCTTTTAAACGGCGCGCACATCGAGATCCCACGAAGTAGCTCTTACGATAGCGTAAGATGATTTTGAAGCTGTAGACCAAGTTGAATATACCTGAGGCTGGGGTAGAGAGGAACATAAGAGTCGAAGAAAGGGACAGGACGACGTCTCAAACTCAGCTACCACGTTTATTTAGTCCTCCTCCTTATATAGTCCACAAACAGCCCACCACCAACACAAAGGGACAACTGTAACATCCACCAGCTCGCCTGCACCCTCACTATTTTATCTTTGAAGCTGTAGAACAACGCATGGCACTAGGGAACAAGCAATACAGCCCGTTTTTGCACACACACACACAAAAAAAAAAAAAAAAAACTTTCAAGAGGTAAAGAGTCAAAGTACAGGCTAGCTGATGGAAGTCAACCATTTCGTCGTTTACCCTGAGACTGGGTTTTTTTTTTTTTTTTTTTTGAAGAGCAGAAGTAACAGAAAAATCAGACAGGTCTCAAACTCAGCTACAAATTTATTTCAACAACCTCCTCTTTATAGTTCGTTCTCGTCGTCATCAACCAATCACATACGACTTGTCCTCTGCACCGTGACTTTACAGGTTCCACTCTATCACAAAAGAAGCGGACACTCCCAACGTTTCCAAGTGAAAAGGTTCTAGCAGAAGATATGCCTCACAAAGACTTCAAGCATGTGACCTGTTTTTTCTGTTACTTCTGCTCTTCAAGAAAAAAAAAAAAAAAACAGTCTCAGGGTAAACGACAAAATGATTTTCAAAAACTAATCTTTTTATTTTTTTTTTTTTTTTCAAGCATCAAATGTTTTTTATTAGGGGTGTCGCGAACTTTTGTCCAACCGGATTTTTAGGTCGAACTTTCGGGGTTCGGCTAGGTCGAACCGGTTCGGCAAACCTTCGAACGTTTCACCGGATTCGACCGGTTCGACTTTCTGGACAGTGTTGCCAGACCTTGATACAAGCATGTCTAGGTTTGGAGAATATTTTTTTTTTATGCAAAGGGTTATTTTAATTTTGTGAACAGCTGCAATTAAAAGAAACTAATTCTAATCACTGAAGAAGTTAGTAACTTAATTGTTTGTATAGTACTAACTGAAATAACCAATGAGTGCTGCCCTTAATTCAACTCTTAGCCATCACCATCCAATCCGAAGCCAACTGCATGCGCACACGAGTCGAACCTCAATACAAGGTTCATCGAACTTTCCACTAAAAGTTCAAAAAAGTCGAACTTGGTCGAACTCGAACCTCAGCCGGTTCGCGACTCCCCTACTTTTTACCGCTAGCCCCCATCGCAAAATGTTGTCCGTCCGTCTGTGCATTTTTCGCTAAATTTAGCGGGGAAGGTGGCGTCACGCGTCACTGATGGCATGTGACCTAGACGTCAACTCAGTTTCCCTCTAAATTTAGCGGGAAAATTCCCATCTTGTGAACAAAATATCAGTTAGGTTCCTCCCTAAACTTGGGCGGGAAATTGACGTCTTGCGACCTCGACGCCAATCCAGTTTCCCCGCTAAATTTAGCGGGCACCAACACGCGGCTCTGACGTCACGCCTCTGCGGTGGCGCTGTTGTCGCCGCGGTGCATGCGCAGAAGATGGAACCATTCAGTTTCCCCGCTAAATTTAGCGAGAAAATATACGCGGCGTGACACACCTATTCCCTATAATACGTTTCACGCGTAGGAAGGTAAAGCTCGCTGCCAAGTTTTTTGTTCTGCTATTGCCTTCCGTAAGAGCCAGCAACGCTCTACTAAAACTGCCTAATATCTTGTCACAATTAAGGAGAATGGCGCGTAGTACTAGTCTCAGCGACTTGAAAACGAATGTCTTCTTCTGCGACCGCCAAAGTAAACCAAGTAATTGCCAAAGCGCTCGGGGTGAGGAAGAGGCAATTAGCTCCCCTCGTATATGGCTCGAAATTACGGGAATAAGTGCCCTCGTGCGTCTCGGTAAGCTTTTCTTGTTCGCCAGAAACGTTTAGTCCCGGAAATTGTTTCCCGGTGTCGCTGCAGAAGACAAGGTCTGCTTATTACGTCATCGTGAGTGGAAGCCCGATTCGCCCCTACACACAGGAGCTCAGCGGGAGTCAAAACGACAGGCGTCGCGCGTCGCGCCCGTTGTCCGATGCCGCAAGACGCGCTCGCGGCGACGCGAGGAGAGGCGACGCTGCGTGGATGCGTGGCAGGGAGGAGCTTCAGTTGTTGAGCTGCCTGTCGCGCGAGAGCTTCCCACCCTCGGCGTCTTGTGCTCGAACTTGGAGCGAGCGTACATCCAAAGCACGGTGGAAGGCATGGAGCGCGTGCCGCTGGCCGGACTTTCGCAAGGCACGCTCTACCGTTGTCATCTTGTCTGCAGTGACGACGTCGGAAGGGAGCCCCGTCGGTATTAATTCAAAAGCACCGTAGTCCCGCCGCATTTCAAGAACACGGGTCCGTGATTTAAAGTCAGACCGGCTTCCTGCCGTACGAGCAATCCCGCAACATATGTATGTGGCCCGCTTTCCGTTTTGTTGGTGTTATTTGGAAGGTAGCGTCTGCGTCCTTGAAGACGGGCCGAGTGCTCGAGGATGAAGGCGGCGACGGCGTCTTGCGCGCGTTGAATCGCTAACGACATCAATAAAGATGAGCGAATGTGCCGCCGCGTTTCGTCCAACGGTGGACCTCCGGCGGACGCTCCGAGCCGTCTGGGCCAATCCGACGCCGCGTCGAATGTCACGTGACCTTCGAGAGGGAGGCATGGACGCGCAGTCACGTGACGCGTTCGCGAGGCCGGATTGGCTGGGACGGCTCGTAGGGTTCGCTGCGCGGTCCGTCGTAAAATGAAACGGAGGAAAGCGACGCTTGGGTTCGGATCGTTGCCTTGGCGCTGGGATGTTGTGACGCGTGCCAAGCAAGCCTCGCTTGATGGATGAGTAGGATCATGGCGCTAGAGAAACGCTACAAGTAGGGCAAACAGCCAACGGAAGACTTCCTGGCACACCAGAGTTCCCGCGCGGAATGAAGTCTACGAAGGCTTTAATTAATTATTTGCCCGGGGGGGTGGTCCCGGGCGCGCGTTTGTCGTTGTGCTCCGTCCGCCCCTAAGCCGACGGTGCGGTGCGAGCTTCGAGCTCGTTGGACCAATCCGACGTCCGTCTCTCGCCGCGTGACCGCGACGCTCCCTGCCGTACCCCCACGCGCGGAGAGCGGGCTCAGGTGGAGAAAGGGGCGCCTGATCTTGTATTGGTGCAGCCCCCACCGCACTGTCAGCTCGGGGCTCAAGGAAGTTGCAGACGGCTACGGATTGCCCTTTTAGGAAAGGCCCCCGGCGCCTCCGCTGGTACAAGGACGCGACGTGGAAACAGCCGGTCTTGGCTTCTGACTCGTCGATTCCTTTGCGTTTGGTGATCGCTCGTTTGTCGCTAATTTCTCGGTTGGCGACCGTAATGGTACCCAGTGGTTATGATTTCTTTCGTGGGAACTGTCTGGGACATGAATCAATGCATGCCTTGCCTGTGACGTCGTATGGCACCAGCCGCCATTGCTCCTCCGTATCACGCTCCTGTGCCGTCTGCAGCATACATTTCGCAAAATCGAATTAGTTTTCTTCTCGGCGAGGCTTGCCGAGAAGAACGAATTCGATTTTGCGAAATGTACGCTGCAGAAGGTACGAGCACAGGGGCGTGGTACGGAGCCAAGGGGTGTGGTGCAAACGTTTGGGTCTCGACGGTGTTTCGTAGAGGAGCTCAGAAGTACCGGGTATAAAGTTTTTCAGTTATTACTGTAAATAATCACAATTTCAGTGACCAATTACTTCTGAAGTTTCAATGACTGTAGCTTTGTGGCCTTGGTAGATGACTCGGCTCGGTTAATCACCCTTGAAAATTATATTGAAAGGTACGCAAATTCATTAACGAAATACTTGGCAAGTTACGAAGACTGATGTTCAATCACAGTTACTTTTCAGATTTATGAAACTTGAACTTAAATTTCGTTGGGTCCTCACTGCCTGAAACTGCTACGAGTAGCTCGGAACTAAGGCAGGACCGTGCAGGGGTTTCCCCAGAAATTTAAATTGGGGGGTGGTCGGGGGTCGGGGGTCGGGGGCCGGGGGCCGGGGGGGGGGGGGGGGGGGGGGTCGTCGTCGTTTGGGCGGTGAAATTAAGGGGCGGCGGGGGGGGGGGGGGGGGGAGGACATGAGATGAGAGGAGTCGTTGCGAATTAAGCGGTGCATTCAGAAAAACAAGGGGGGAGGGGTGTGTAGGGAAATCACTGGGACCGTGCCAATGTCTCATTATCACGGGTTATTTCGAGCTAATTGGAAAAATACTTCTGTTGCTTTTTCCCAGCAAGCTGTGTGCTTATTTAGCTCAAGTAATTGCAATGATGTTGCGTGGATAAATATGTTTTTAAGGAGGTAACTGTATTTGTTACTTCAACATTACTTCAACATTTCAGTTGAAGTAACTCACTTTCTAGGAGTAACTTTACAGCTTCCTTATGAAGAGGCAGACAAAATATTAACAATTTTGATAAATGGTTGATTTCCAGCCTTCTTTTCATACGCAGGACCATTCTTTTGTATTAGCCCCGAGAGCGAACACAAGCGTCGCTGCAGTCGCTGCGCCCTGATTGGGTGAGGTGTACCGCGACGTCAGGGAGAGGACCCCGCTCCGCGATCTCGCATCCGGCCCCCTTTTTTGCACCGGTTTCCTGGTTTGTCGTTGTGTGCCGCAAGCACTTCGAGGACCTGATTTACCCGGTGTACAAGACGCTGGATTAGTCCGATATTGACGTGCTTCCGTACATTTTATAAGCCTTCGGTCACTACCTTTATATTTGGGTTACAAACCCCGAAAGCTATCGGCGGAGGCCGTCGATGAACCTTCCCGTCCGTCCTCACAACACAAGGCAATCTTGCGAGGGGTCGGTGAAGCGGCGGCGTAAATGTTTCAGACGCTGGAATTCTGTTCCTTGCATGTTCATGATTTAGGAAGGTATTACATCCCGCTCTGCGGGCTTCTGAAATAGCATTTTTATCGAGGGTCTTTGTTCGGTCGGCAAATGAGCTCGCGACCGCGACTCTGCTCGTGCTACTCTGCATGCGCTGGTTCGCCGGAGGCCCTGGATCTGAAGGCCGAAGTGCTCGTAAAAAAGGGTTGTTTTACGTAAATGTAGCTTCTTCGTGAATTAATTATATAGTTTATACACGTATGCAGGCATATTTCTTAGAAGATGCACAATTATTGGAAATTGGTTTGTATGGTAGCAGGAAAAACAGCCGAATTGTCCCCCGTTGCCTGTATGAGATGTATTGAAACTGCTAAAAATATGCGCAGCGATAGTACTGTAATTTGGAATGTTCATACTTTTTCCTGACATTCTTTCTTTATTTTAGCCTTGGGTACTCGGAAAATGGACCGCTTAGTTTGAATTGTCATTTCCAATTAAAAGAGACACAGCTGCGGGTCCCCAAAAGCTTCCTCAGCCTCCAAACTCCCTACAGCTGGACTCTGACAACAGAGGAAAACAGGAGTAAAAGCAAGCATTCGAGCGTCTGTCCAGTGGTAGATGCTGCAATAATAGAAGGAAATATGGAACCTGTGAAGGGTGACAGTTTGCGTGAGAAAAGCTTATTTTAGCTTCAGGACAATTTGATTTAGCTCAAATCTCAATTTCAGAGCACAAGGGACTAATAACGGGCTAGACAACTTGACCTGCATTTGTTGTACATTACTTGAGAGATGTTATAAACAACTCCACTGATACAATTAGTGGAGTCCATTCAAATAGAATCAGAATCCAGCAAAAGGTCCAATGCGAGCAACGTATATAAATAGATGTTCCTCGATTCTTTCCTTTGCCCCTGTACTTGGGCTGTCTCACTTGTGATTCTCTCTCCATGGCCCAGACTATGTTTAACATGTTGCTCGAGCAGCATCCGGCTTTTCTGCTTCGGCGATCTTGTTTAAAAACAGATACGAAAAAAAAAGACAGTAGTATACATAACCTGCCAATTCATTCAAAACTAGCAGCATTTATTGTGTGAGACGTAAATCTACAGGGTGAAACAAGGAGACGCCAGGCTCTTTAAATCGATCGGAAAATTCGGTTTCTTAACCTATCGCGCTACGACTTTGTGCAGCGGTCCCCACAAATGGTGCATTTTTTTTTTTTTTTGTAAAATTTGCGAAGACCGAACTTACCTGAGGAAAAAGTAAAGAAAAAAGAAAGCTTAGCTCCTATGGAAACGCAGCGAAGCCACCGGTCTGCAAACAACACGGCGCCGTTTCGCACGGGAGACAAGAGATGGCGCAAGCGGTCGCGACACCAACTGCCGCCAACGAACGAGCAGACGACGCCGAGTGCCGGCCCTTTTGCAGACAAGGAACTGCAGTTCCTTGCTGTTACCGCGCCTGTCTTTCTTGTTTCTGCGACTGCCGCCGCCTGCGGAACGCGCGCCGCTTTTGAGTCGAAAAGATCGTTTGCTAAAAAGGCCTGCTCTCGGCGCCGTACGCTCGTTCGTTGGCGGCGTTTGTTGCGCCATCTCTTGCCTCCAGTGCGAAACGGCGCCGTGTTGTTTGCAGACCGGTGGCGTCGCTGCGTTTCCATAGGACCTAAGCCTTCTTCTTTCTTTACTTTTTCCTCAGGTAAGTTCGCTCTTCGCAAATTTTACAAAAAAAAAATGCACCATCTGTGTGTGGGCAACGCTGCACAAAGTCGTAGCGCGATAGGTTAAGAAACCGAATTTTCCGGTCGATTTAAAGAGCCTGGCGTCTCCTTGTTTCACCCTGTATAGTGATGGTCCTGCAATTGTGGCCATATTTCTTTATTTTCATATACCACCTGCGATTGATGCGTTGCCTGCCCTGTCAACTAAGCCTGAAATGTTGCTTGAAGTTTAGCCTGCAGCTACAGGCCATGCCTCAATAAAGCCAGATATCAAAATTTACACCTCCTACGAAAAACACGCTAAAAAAATTTCAATCGAAACGAGCGCGCCGACAGCTAACGTCGTCACAGCCTCCACAGGGCAAGCGGGGCGAGCCAGGGAAAAATTCTGTCCTCGCCGTGACGTCACCCCGGTTCGCCGTAAGGGGGCGCAACGCAAACTTCTTGGGGCTAATACCGTAAAATCCCGCAAAAACGCCCGCTCCCGAAAGATCGCTCATCCCGTTTTTCTGGCTAAATATCTGTAACATAAAAATTCCGAAATATCACCCACTGTTAAGGAAGAGATCCCGGGCACGTCCGTTTCGATGGTGTCGGTTTATCGTTCCTTCTCGTGCCGTTCATGATCTCGTGGTTCTGCGCTCCTCTGCCTATCTCGTTACCTGCTGCCATATGAAATAATCTACAATAACTTCCCGCGCCGGCCTGGAGATGAGACCATGCATTTCCATACCGCGAGATGAAGAAGTTTAAGACGGTACAGAGCAGCGCAGAAAACACGAACTCCTGAAAGGTCAATGGGGGATACAAAAATACACAAAACAAGTTGAATAAACACTCTGCCGAATCCCCACACAGTTTCAGTGAAGTCATGATAACGCAATGCTTGTATCAAACAAGGGGTGTCCATCGTTTTGTGCCAATTCTTAAGTTGATATGTTGCCTTCAAGAAGGAGAAGGCCTTGTGTAGTGCGACGAATTTCTTGTCCGCTCGCTAGGCAAACCGCGCAGACTCTTGGTATGCCGTCTCTTCCAGGAAATATTGCTGTTATTCTTCCAAGTTTCCATGGGAGCGGTGGCGTGTCGTCCTTTATGATAACAATGTCTCCCGGTTACGTCTGGCGGACGCCCTCAAAGCCGACGCCGACCGAGGTCTCGGCTTTCGCCACGAACCTGGCGCGTTCCTGGGCTCGAAGTCGGACACCTCTGGATCACTCCTAGACCTTCCGCCACGCCTGCGGTGGTACCTCGCGTAGAAGCGTCGATGTGGCTTCCGCTGGACTCGGGTGTCCCTGTATTCGTCCTCCTCTTCAAACTTGAAGTGGGGTCTTATGTCTTCGGCGGGTAGTGAGCTCCTGGTCATACCTCTGTCTCCCAGGCTGCAGCCATCGCTGCGATGGCGGTTGCTGCGGTGGCGACTCCGGCACGAGCACAACGTCATGGAAGTCGTCCGAGTCCTGCACACCGTGGCGCGGGTTGGGCATCGGTCGGCGTTGACTCCGTCTAGGAAACCAGCGACCTCTGAAGCGTCTTCCATCTATAGTCTAAGGGAGGCACTGCGCGGGCTCGCCGTCGGGACCTGTCACATTGGCGGCCTCGCGTCCCTTCTCGCCTACGACGACGTCAAACTCGACGGTCTCGCCCTCGTAAACGGTGCGCGTGAGCTTCTGCGGGTGGTTCCGCGTGATGGCGTTCTGGTGGACGAAGATGTCTTCCCGCGTGTCGTTGCAGTTGATGAAGCCGTAGCCATCCTTTACGTTGAACCGCTGGACGAGGCCCAGCACCCGCTCGGCGAGCACCGGTTTCTTCGTGGTCATTTGCATGGCGCCAATGTTAAGGAAGAGATCCCGGGCACGTCCGTTTCGATGGTGTCGGTTTATCGTTCCTTCTCGTGCCGTTCATGATTTCGTGGTTCTGCGCTCCTCTGCCTACTTTTCCTCTAGTTACCTGCTGCCATATGGAATAATCTACAACTCCCACCCCCCACTTTTTGTTGGACGTCAAGTGATGTCCGACGGGAATCGCGCATCAAAAGGGAGTTTTCGTAGACCGCGTTTCTCCCTCCGCTAAGCCCTCCGCAACGAAGCAGCCGCTACTGCGCCTGCGCGCCGAATAGCCTTCACTGTGAGTTCCAGATATCGTAGCGGGTTGCGGAGGGCGTTGCGGAATGGCGAAAACGGTGTACGAAAACTGCCTAATGACGCGATATGCGGTTCCGGTACGTCCGAGAAGTGAGTTCATAGTGGGTTCCCGCGTTTTTGTACGCGTGCTATCTGCGCGCGTAATATTGGCTCCCGTAACACGGGAGTTGTGTAACAAGTATGTAGCGCCTCCCTCCAGTCCGCCCGTCTGTGGCCGCCAGGCTCGGCGGGCAACATTGTTCAACATTGTTCACCTTTTTGGCTAGATCCAGTTTTGTTAAAACTGTGATCGCCCGATACAAAGGGTTAAGCCACCATATCCATATCCATATCCAAACACCGTTGAGCGCACGCCGCTCCGGTCAGTCGTCGTCCACCCTCACAACCAGGCTGCGTGTTGACTCTCCTCGGCGGGTGCTTCGGCCCCCTTCGTCCACGTTCGAGAAAGATCGTGACAGTTGTTCCCGCGTGTATATTGTATCGCCAAATGCGAATCTGCTGCTTTCGCGATTTGCGGTCCGTTCCCGAGCTCGTAGCGAACTTCCCGTGTTTTTGTCCACGATCTACGCTCGCGATATCGATTCTTAGCTGTAACACTGCAACACGCACGAGTTGTTCCCGCGTGTATGTTGCATCGTGAAATGCGACTCGGTTGCGCCCGCGATCTGCGGTATTTGTTTCCGTGACATGCGAGTTCGTAGCGTTTTCCCGCGTTTTTTTTTGTTTTTTTCCGCGTTTTGCGCGCACGATATCGGTTTCCGTGACAGGCAAGATTGTAAAGGGTTCCCGCGTTTTCATTGCACCATGAACCTTGAATCTGCTGCGTCCACGATCTGCGGTATTTGTTCCCGTGAGATGCGAGTGCTCTGCGGGTTTCCGCGGGTCCTTCCCCTACTGAAAAAAAACCATTTGAAATTCAAACGGGTGGCAAACTGGTCGCCCGTTTGAATCAAACCTGTCGATCCGTTTGGATCAAACGTGATTATGGGATACGGGTACCCGTTTGGAAACGGTACCCGTTCGAAACGGTACCCGTTTGATACAGGTGCCCGTTTGATACGGGTGCCGTATGGTACGAGTAGCCGTTCGACATGGCACGTGACCACACGTTTGAACGTGCCCTTCGAAATGGCAAATTATGCGCTAGCCCTAAATGGGTATCGTCTGGGCGGTTGGTTATCTTAAACATATTTAAGACGTCCCGAAACTCATAAACGTATTTATAACATGGAGAAAACACGTAGAACAAATGCACTCGCGTAGGTGCTTGTAAGTGGACAGGAAAACCGACACAAAAGATTGTTTTCAATTCTCCTCGAAGTTTATTACCTCTTCTGTAGACAAGTACAAACGTGCAAGCGATCTGTGAACACTATACAGGTAGACTTTCGGGGAAATTATTCTCCTGGCTGCCGCGCGAATAGGCGCTGCATAATTCTTTAGATAATTTAGAAGAGTACGCGTAGAAGAACGGTCAATCGTTGCCAACATGTAGGTTGCAGTGCACTTACCATAACAATAGCAGATTTGAAAGAGGTAATCCGTGATATTTGTCGACACGGTCAAAGCAGGACAACCACACGAACACAAACGAGAGGGAACGGCTTCTTGGAAGTTTCAACACGATGCGGCGCACAAGCTGTCATTTGCCGAACCCAACCAAACCGCGAGAATTTGCGACTTCTTTGAAGAATCGCTCGTTGCCGACATACACGTGGGTCTTTTCGAACACTGATAGCTTTGGTGCACATCCAATACGTTGTCGAGAGACATCCCAATAAGACCGCAGGGTTAGGCGACAGATTGAAGCAGGTAGGACGAGCGAACTTCGAGCAGCAACTGACAACAAGCAGACAAAGAAAAAAGTGGCTGCAAGGCGCGCCCTTCCGGATCTCGATGCTTATCAGCGTGTAGCTCGCGCGCTGCTGTGGGTCACGTGACAGGGGTGACAAGAGAGGAGGGAGGGGGCGAGGTCAAGGCGCTGGGACCACCGGGACGGCCCCTCTCCCTCTCCCCAGGCATTCCAGGGAGATGCGTTTTTGTAGTCCCGAAGAACAAACGCGCGCGCGCGCGCGCGCTCGAACTTTGGAAATGGCGGCGGGGCTGCCAGAAGCTCGGCTTGCGCCCGAGCGAAGAAAGAACTCAGCGCAAGCTCGTAGTTTGAGTGCTGCAACGGCGTGCGTGCTCTCGCAATGCTCGATGTTCTTGCAGCCGCGTGTACGCGTGGTACCTTCGCTGCGTCTTGAATTAAAGTGAAACGGAGTCTAGACGTACATTCTTTCACGCGGTCGCGTCTTCTGCGAGAGAGATTCGAGCTGAATAAGTAAATTGAGGCAACAAAGATGGACAAAGTATTAAAGGTCTGTCAAAAATATCGGCTCACCAACGTCGCGCGTTTACGTAAAACAAAAAAAAAAAGGTGTTAGTTTTAGTTGCAGTATGATCGAAAATCAGCGTAATTGAAATATGAATATAATTACCCGAGCGAAGAAAGAACTCAGCGCAAGCTCGTAGTTTGAGTGCTGCAACGGCGTGCGTGCTCTCGCAATGCTCGATGTTCTTGCAGCCGCGTGTACGCGTGGTACCTTCGCTGCGTCTTGAATTAAAGTGAAACGGAGTCTAGACGTACATTCTTTCACGCGGTCGCGTCTTCTGCGAGAGAGATTCGAGCTGAATAAGTAAATTGAGGCAACAAAGATGGACAAAGTATTAAAGGTCTGTCAAAAATATCGGCTCACCAACGTCGCGCGTTTACGTAAAACAAAAAAAAAAGGTGTTAGTTTTAGTTGCAGTATGATCGAAAATCAGCGTAATTGAAATATGAATATAATTACTTGCATTAAGCGGACGATCTGAAATCGATGAACCGGCGCTCCCAGCCTTCCGGAAAACATTGGCTGCCACGGCTGAAACGCTAGGCGTGCCCACGCCGCCGATCTGTACGTTCAATATCAAACGGGCTCCGGGGAGCCGTTTGATTAAACCGGTGCAGTTTGCAACATGGTCGCCGGTTTGAGCAAACGTGCGACAACTTTGCCCAAACGAGTCGCCCATTTGCCCAGACGAGCGACCCGTTTGCCAAATAGGTGACCGTTATGGCTCATACGGGGGACCCCTTTGAGCCATACGGGCGACCCCTTTGACAAACTGGTGACCAGTATGGTTAAACGGTTACCGGTATGGACCCGTTTATTTTCATATGGGCGCCAAATGGTTTTTTTCAGTAGGGTCGCACCGTGAAACGCGAATCTGGTGCGTCGGCCATCTTGGGGTATCCTTTCCTGTGACACAGCTAGGAGTTTTGTAGCGAATTCCCACGTATTTAGCGCATCGTGAAATACGAATTTGCCGTGTCCGCGATCTGCGGTATCAGTTCCCGCGTCATGTGGTTTGTAGCGGGTGCCCAGGTGCTTATCATTAATTGATAAAGTTTTGCTGTGGCATCCCCAAAGATAGCCCATACCATGTTTTTCCCAATTTATCTCTTCATTTTGGGTGGGCCTCTTTACGTATTTTACCATATGTAAGCACATGCAGAGTGTGACATGGTATTTATGAAATATATTTGCTCCAACAAATTTTCGGTCATTTTCTTTATGTCATATTTGAGGTGTTATTGCTGCAGACCTGCTGATCTCCAAAATTCCCTGACTGCAATGCTTTTTTTTTTCTCAGCTGGCAGGGAGGTTAGTTTTTGCTCTGTTGTTAACCTTGTGAATATAGTGCATCTGGGGGCGACTATATTCCTTGACCATCGCTCCACCGGTACGCAAAATTTCTTATGTATTTCCATTTGTCCAAACATCTGAAAATTTGGCATGAAGGAACAGGGGACGGAAACCCGAAGAGAAAGACGTGGATGCCTTGCTGTGGTTTTTTGCCTTTAGATCATTCTTATTTAGTTTTAGCAAGGCATAAAATGCTTTAATATTTATTCACAATGGTTGCTTCAACGTGGTTTGAATGACCTTGAGCCTTACAGGACTCTTGTGTCGCATAATCATTATTTTTTTGTGGCTTAAATGGTCTTGGTGGCCTTTACAGCACTGGATAATCATTTTTGCATGAATTGCTCTTATGGCTAAAGTGGTCTTGAATAGGCTTTAGATGGCATGTGGTTTTTGTGTCACTTGATCCTTGTTTTTACATGCCTTTGTATTGTTTTCTCATGCCTTAAATGGTCTTGAGTGGTCTGTACAAGGCTTCTGGTCTTTGCATCACTTGATAATTGTATTTACACAGATCTACTATGTTGTTTTTTCATGGCCGAAATGGTTTTCAGTGGTCCTTGGATCACACCCGACTTTTGTATTGCTTGACCGGGTAGTTTGTCTCCCCCGGCAAAAAGTGACAAAAAGCTGTTGGCTCGTGTCTAAGCGTTTGTCCTTTGGTCTCGTTGCAGCTGTGGAGCTCGTGGGCAAGTTCCGTGGCAACCAGACGCACAGTGACCACTTCCGGCTTCTAGAGCAGGACGGCCACAACCTCCTCGTGGGCGCCAGGTGAGCTGGGAGCCCCCGATTGGCCGGTCGGGTTGTTCCCCCAATACGCCTCTTTTACGGTGGCAGCCGTTATTAGGGAATTTTCAGTAAATCGTTTCAATACCCCTGATAGATTCCAGATAACTATGTGATGTGTTTGCAAATGTGTTAGTGGAGTATCTGTTGTCGTTATTGGAGTTATGGGTGGAATATACAAAACTTTCTATAAGGGATTTTCCAGAGGCCGTTTCCCCCCTTCCCCTGCTACGCTTTTTACAACAAAAACTTTGCCACTAAGCATGTACACCGCTAGCCTTGCCTCCAGAGTTCTGGACCACAAATGGAGCATTGCGGGATGGGATAATCGATATATGAAGACTCCCTATTAGGGAGTGGTTTACAAAAATGCCCCATTGGGGAGTTTTCATAGATTTTCATTGTCAGAAAAGTTCCTAATTGGGGGTCTTCATAGTCAGTTTCTCTCCCTCCTCTACGGTCCCCGACAATTTGTGGTAAATTTTTATTAGGGAGTTTTAATTCGATTTTCATGGTCTGAGAATTCCCTAGCAGGGAGTTTTCTTAGTCAGTTTTTCTCCCTCTGCCACCATCCCTGACGATCTGTAAAAACTCCCTATTGACGAAGTTTCACAGCAGATCCTGAGGTTTGTCGTAGGGTTGTCATGGCATGGAGGGGGGGGGTTGACATCACGGTGCCCCGTGACACCGTAATGTTTAGCAGAAAAATTTTCTCTTATAAATTTAGTGGTCATTACCTTGCTTAATTTAGCACCATGATTTATCAGCTAAATTTAGCAGGACAATGCTTGTGTGCGGAAGAGTGGGCACTGCCTCGGCTGTTGCTGCAGTTCATGTGCAGGGCACTGCAAAGAGCGGGAAATTGTTTACCCGAAATACCCTAATTTAAATTTCTTTTATATTTGCTTTGTTTCTGCCAGACGTGAATGGATATGATTAACCTCAATTAGTTGAATCACCTCTAATCGAATACTTTTAGAAGTATTTTGTTAATTATTATTTGCCGCTTGGAGTAATACGATTTATGTGAGTGAATTTCTCTACACGACTTAATTTTTGTGAGACATAATTTTCGTAAATTTTGCTGATTACGTAAAGTCCCGAAAGAATGCCCGCTCAAAATGAAGAGAAATGGTGAAAAACATGGGGTGGGCTATCTTTGGGAATGCCACAGCAAAACTTTATCAGAAGTTACCGGGCACCCGCTACAGACCACGCGACGCGGAAATTTATATTCCAATCACAGACACCGCAAATTCGCGTTTCACGATGCGATAACGATGCGCAGATAACGGACAAAAACATGGGAACCCGCTACAAACTCGCTCATCAGACGTACCGGTACTGGAGATGGCGCGGCGGATTCGATTTCCGTCGGATATTGCGTGACGTACGAGGGAAATCGGGGGGGTGGGGCGATGTTTCGGAAATTTTATGTTACAGATATTTAGCCAGAATAATGGTAAGGGCGATCTCTCGGGGGTGGATGTTCTTTCGGAACTTTACAGTAGCTGCAATTTACAAAAAATTGGTCTATAACATCTTGCATGAATCAAATGGATCAAGCAAGGTAGGCTGACTCCACTGTAGTTCATTTACATTGGCGTATATAGATAGCCATGTAATGCTAATTTAATAACAAATTTAATGATCAGGAAAAAATGTATTCTAGAATTGTATTATTATGTCTCGGCAGTCACTCATTATCGTTAGTTAGAAAGGCTGCTCAGAGCAAAATGTAATGAATTTAGATTACATCCACTGCTCTGGTTTGTGGAGCTTTTCCGCTTTGTAGAAATAGTTGGCATCCTCAACCTGCTTCCTGATCTTTCCCCACCCCCCTGTACTTTCACTCGTAATATATTAAGGCTAATTAGAATTGTAGTGTGCTAGTGCTTCGGTTGCAATACTCAGATTTTAAAAAAAAATTATAAAAATTCCTACATTTGAAATATAGTTATATAGGCCTTTTGCTGAATTACCCAAGCATCAAAGAGAATGTTGGGAATGCAAGTACACGCACTGCACGTGCTTGCCTTCCCTATGGAAAAGATTCGAAGCAAATAAAACAAATAAAGCGTCCGTGAAACGTGCGTGCGAAGTGCCATTTGTTTTAGATGTTTCCTTTCGAACAGTTAGAGCTGAAGACGCCATCACGCGCAGCGCGTGTACCTACTTTCCCGGCATTCTTTTTGATGCTTGGGTAATTTGGCAAAACGTCTATTGGGTATTTCAGTGAATACCTCAGAAATTCCTATAATAGAGTAGTTGAGAAAAAATAAACTCTTTGCAGGTTCAAAATGCAAGCCACAGTGGCGTCCGGGGTCGCCAAAAAATACTCAGTAGATAAATGTTTAACCAAGAAAACCCGAATTAACTTATTAATTAGTGAAAGTAAATGTATGGTCGTAATTAGAAACTTGCTGAGTGTACTCAAAAACCCCTAAATCGGTCAGTTTTAGGGGGAAGCGGGTAATGGGCACCAAAGTTTTTACTCGTGCAGCAGACACAAGGTTGGCAATACAACGACGCAGACAACAAGAAAGTCATACGCATTTTTGCCTTGCCGTGCCTTCAGCGTGTCAGTGGAAACTTTAGTCCACCCCCATGCATCGCACGCGCTTTATGTCTTCCTAAAATTTACCGATTTAGAAGTTTTCGACGACGCTCGGCGAGTTTCTAACTGGAACCATAATGTATAGTTTCACCAATCAAAAAGTTTGGCTAGTTAATTTTAGGTAATTATTTAGCTAATTTGTGCATTTCCTGCTGTGCCTGGCAGTTTATTCCCAAAAAGGGTTCCTTTTTCTCGACCATCCTACTGGTAGGAATTTCGGAAGACTTCGCTGTTTCGTAACAGCAGCATTGTTTGTTCCTCCCGCAGAAATGTTGTCTACAACATCAGCCTTTCTACGTTAGAGCTACGGAAAGTAAGTAAACTGACGCTTAAAATATATTGTGTTGCATTTTTTTTTTTGTTCTTTTTTTGTAAGCTACAGTGCAGCAACGTTGTACTCGACGTCACCTATTTGTGTTACATTGTCGAGGCTAGGATAGCATTTGTAGGGCTACAGCCCCCACTGATGCGAGAGCGTCGGGCTTCGTCGTATGTCTCATTTGCATGCCCTCATGCAAATTGCTTTGACAGAGTTGGAGCATTACCGAAGCTACGCTAGCCACGACAACATAGCACAAAGTAGTTGATGCCAAGTATAGGGCCGGATAGACGGACAATGGACTCACTCATGCCTCCTTGTTCGGTGGTGTAAGTGTGATGCGAGTTTATGAAATATTAAATACAGACAGCAGTTGGAGCTCAAGCATCCATATTAAAAAAGAAAAATTTAAAAGGGAGTGAAGGTTTTTTTCGATATTGTATTTGTCTTTAATTAGCATTGCTCAGAAGCCTGTGTTGATGTAGAAAACGCTGCACTATGCCAGCTTGGATATTTGTGGATTGCTTCAATGAAGAGGCTATAAAAACATCATTCGGTGTTTTTATAGCGTCTTCAATGCATATCACCTTTTGTGGTATCCTTACATTTCCTAGTAGGTTACCAGTGCAAGTTTTGTGAAGTGTCTCTGGAATACTTTTGTTTTGCAGAAGCTGGAATGGTTTGCAAAGAGTGATGACATCAAGATGTGCAAGTTAAAAGGGAAGACAGAGGTAAGGTTTCTGACAATGTTGAGGGGGGTTCAAGTGGGCTGAATTCCTGCAATCGTGACTCAAAAAATGTACATCAAGATTGCACGGAAGGAATTGAAACTGGAGCCTCTGTGTTCTGATAGCAGTGATCGCAAAATCATTAGTATATTTTCTGTAAACGAACATATGGTATCGAGTTCATATATGCTCTCTTCAGGTATGAAATGACATCTGTACACCTTTTGTCTCATAGGTGTCATTCCAGTATTGGTGAAAGAACCATTTTAATAAAAGAGGTTGGCAATTTAAAGGGAAGATGGGGCACTTCTACATTTGAAAAAAAATGCTTGAATTGCATTCATTTGGCCTTTAGAATAACAGATATCAAAATTATATTCCAATGCGACGCGCCGGAGAGCGACAAGAGCAATTTCAAAATAGGGCTGAAGCCCTGCCTCTCTAGCCTTGGGCAGCCAAAAGAGCCGTCGATGACGTCACGGACAGCGACTGCCTTTCGCGTTTTTCTCGCGTTTAACAATACTTACGCAGCAAATGGTTTCGGTATTCGGGTTCATGGGGTAAAAATACACTAGAATTCACTTCTAACTCATTTTTTTCAAGAAGCTCCGTAGCTTCCCTTTAAGTGTTAGTTTCGCTTCAAAGGTTGTCAGGTTTTGTGTCGTAAATATTTTTTTCGTTGGTTGACTGAATACAGTAATGTATAAAACTTGCAAGTAATAATCTTTTCAAACCCAGCTCTAGGATAATCTCGTCTTTAGAGCTTCTGGAAATGCTTTCAGTTTTTAGTAGAGAATAACTTTGTCTTTTTAAACCTCAGGAGGACTGCCAAAACTACATCAGGGTGCTAGCACGAAAGTCAGCGACTGTGATCTTCGTCTGCGGCACAAACGCCTACAAGCCACGCTGCAGGGACTATGAGGTTTTTCAGGTATGTTCTCTGTTCACTCTACATTTTATAACATTCCCTAATGTTCAATTTGGGCACCGCTGCGTGCCGTTAAGACATAGATATGTGAAGTTGGATGGCGTGATCAGCTACGGCATTGCTTTTTCCGCAGGACGGCGAATACCTGATAAAAGAGGACAAGCCTGGGGAAGGTCTGTGTCCTTTCGACCCCAAGAACAACAGCACGGCCATCTTTGCTGGTCAGTCTTCTGTGGCCCCTCAAAGCATTCCTTGGCTTAGTAGGTCTGCTTGGGTCGAGATAGTGTAATCCCACTCTTTATCTTGATCGACTTGATCGAAAGGCCGATTCTGGCAAATTAAGATTGGTGAGGAGAAGAGTCAGAAAATGGCTCCCTTTTAGTTTAGAAACTAGAAATGGTTTCGCTAAGAGTTGGTCCACACATTTGCCTTGATTGTGATCAGCTGTGTTGCGGCTGCTTGTAGCCCCGCTTACGACAAGGAAAAACACCAAGTTTGTCTATTGGGTAGGCCTGCAACACTTCTGATCTGCATATATATACATTATGGAACATTGTTTCAATATATGCTCTAAGTAATTTTTGCATTATTATAAAATTGATTTGATCTTTCAAATACCACAATACCTTTAGTCTAGTTGTAGGCGGATCAAAAGGTCACATCAAAAAGTTGTAGGCGGATCAAAAGGTCACATCAATAGGTTGTAGGCGGATCAAAAGAGAGCACACCAGCACACGGACACCGTGTGACCGTGCGCTGGTGTGCTCTCTTTGTAAACACTTGTAAGCTGCTGCAATACAGTTGGTCACTCTTGAATGTAAATGTGTGAACCAACCTTTAATATCTTATAGATGTAACATGAAGGGAGTAGAAAGGTATCCTAGAAAATAACTTTCTTGCAAAGTGTTCCTTACAGACCACAGCCCTGAAACATGACCGTAAGCAGGGCAGGAGCGTCTCTCTGAGACCGCTTAAAGAAGCAAGTCGGCTTAATGTCTGCCTTTCACAACGCGGGCTTGGCAACAGGGGGCGCAGTTTTTGAAGTGCAACGACGCTTCAAACAATTGTGCCAGCCTCCCGACAGAGGCGCCCGTCACGCTTGGGATGCCCTTTCGAGCTTGGCCGGTTTTGGGGTAGAGGTCACGGTGAGGGGCCTTGTCTCGGGTATCGCGTGCGCGCTGTGGCCTTTAAAGCTGGGCAATTGTTTTGGGACACCTTTGTCTTACGAGGTGTCTGGAGACAGGGTTGACAGACCTGGCCGCTTAGTAATGTGTTAAAATCTGACAGTTGAGCGACTGCAACGTTGTCCGAGTCTCACTTTCACAAAGGTCGACCCCTATTTATGGTAAATCCGTTTGTAGTGTTGCGTTTGAAGCTTAACCCAAATTCTGTCCCTCCATTTTCATTTCCTGTGGCCCATTTGTTATTTATGTTTATTTATCAGCACAAAATGTGTTTAATTGTCAGCCACTTTCACAGCGTTCAAGCACCACATTCAATTTCCCCCTAAAATTTGGAGGGAAAATTGACATCACGTGACCACACCATGTGAGCTCAATTTCTCCGCTAAATTGTGGGTGTACATATATGTACATCCACATCAGAACTTTGCATTCATCCAGCAAAAATGTTAGCGCTTAATGCGTTTGGTGCTCCACAGTCTTTGTCAGCTCGATTAAGCTTCCATAAAGATTTTTCAATACTGCAGACTCGTCTGCTAGCAGCAGTGAACAGCATATAAATTGAATGTAGCACTGGGGAAACGCCAGGAACACCTATGTCAAGAAAGCATTGTCATGCCAGGAAAGCTTTCAAACTTGCAATAGTTCATTTCACAAAGGCATTATCAACGGTGTTCTTTGGTAACTGGGTTGCATGCAGTTATTATATTAGGAAAAAACTAAAATTTAGAAGTATTGTTATAGGCTTGATTATATTTTCTAAAAGGTGCACCAAAGTGTTTTTTGTATGCATAAACTATAATCCATGTCCAGTGCATTATGATTGTGAAGCATTCATTCTGAGCCTTGGGTACCCAAAGTGAAAAAGCAATTTTATTGTCTCTATCGTTATGAGGCAGGAAAAACGCTTTCTTCTTTTTCAGTGTTGGGCGGTTTCATCTTGTGTTTTACGTCGTATCTAAATTCTCGCATTTGCTGTATAAACGAAGCTCTTTGCTGCCGTGTGGCTTGGCAGACATAGATGACTTTGTTGCTTAGCCCTGTCTTGTCTTGTCTGTCACGCTGCCTTGGGACACAGGACCCCTGTCACGCCGAACAGGTAACAACTACTCTCTGTTGTGTGTGTGTGTCATGCAAAGTTTTTTGCCATCTAGTGCGATTGTCTTACAGAAACGTTCCTAACAAGCAATGACTTTATGCGGTTCGAGTTGAGTGTGCTGCGACGGGAGTATGTCGTTTTAATAGTGTACTATTAAACTCCGGCTCAATCTTGCGCTCTCGTTTCGGCAGTCAGAAGGGCGGAGAGCCATTGAAATGTTTGAGACGTTTAAACCATGAGGGGTATCAGCAGGGCAATGTGCACGATGTATACACCATAGCAAGAGGACTCGGAGCCACGCATATTTGGACCTTAGTGAATCCTACCAACTACTACAAATGCGTCCTTTATGGAAAATATAAAATAAATATTATATATATATATATATATAATATGTTGTGGCACCAGCAGCTTGTTTAACAATCTGATCCAGACTTTTAAATATGCTTTCTTAGGCATTGATTTTAGCTGTAATAGCACGCATGGTCAGTGCTGATTCAGAAGTCCAACTTCATTTTGTCTTGCATCAAAAACTTGGACAGGAATCTTACTAATTAAGACAAACTTCAATAGTTAGACATTCTTTTTTTTTTTTTCAGAAATGTGGGAGCGTCTTTTAACAATTGTTGCAGTTTGCCTATGGTTTCTCAAAGCTTTGCCTAAGAGATATCTTGCTGTAGGTCAAGGTCACAGCCAAGAACCGCTTCTCATCTGCAAAAAAAATGCAGCTCGTTCACACTCCATTTGTGTTTTGTTTAAAACTGCCGCCGAGAGCCTGCACTTTTGAGAGGGTTGTTCTTGATCCGCCCGCACTTGCCTAGAAAGCTTCTTTCATAGCTCGCAGCACTTCTTGGCTGCCGAGTGGATCGTCCAGATATATAGCGACGAGACGTCCACATTTTGACAAGCTGCGCTTTTTGCTTGGTACTATCGTGCATGATGTGCACCTCCACCAGTGCGTTTACAGCGTCCTCAAAAGTGGACCCTCATTTTGTGTTCGATGTCGTCGTAAAAGCGTCGCACCGTCGTCGGCTGCGATCCTGGCAGTGTTACCCCCTCGTCAAACTGGCTAATTTAGTGTAACTTGAAGCCAATGCTCTTGGCCCCTAGTGTCGCTCGTCTGTGCTTGTCTTGGATGAACTGTGCCAGGGCTTCCTCCGTGCTAAGCCTGTGTCGCGGGTGCTTGCAGATGGCGACCTCTACGTGGCCACGGTGGGTCAGCTCTCGGGTGCGGACCCGCTCATTCACAGAAGGCCGCTCAGGACGGAGCCCTCGGACCTGAAGCACCTCAACGGTACGTGTCGTCGTCCCCTCTCCGTTTACTCGGAGCTTCCCTGAAAGTTGTCACGGTGCGGGCTGGCGAAGGGAAGTCACATAGGGATGGGTAGCTATGCCCATCTCTGTGCCCGTCCGATTACCTGGAAGGACTTTGACGGGTCTTTCTGCATGGTGTCATTGTCACTTCATTGTACCGGCAGGCGGTCGTGTATCACTGCTACGTGATGTGTGTGAAAGACCCCAGGCTAGTGGTGTTGCTGCACTGGCTAAATTTCACATCTACAGTAGGTAACAATGCCACCATGTTCAGGCAGACTAATTTCTCACTGTATAAACAAGTAATGACTAATTACCTTTTTACATTATCACTTTATTAAAGCAGTCATGAAAACAAAATGTATCTGATGGAGCTTATTGCCACGAAGACATTGTTTTCGAAGTATTTCGGCAAAATATTGCGCCTGCGCTATATGAACTATGTTTAAAAATCTTGTTTTGTTTTTTTACTGTCTGAAATGACCGTGCGACACCCCTTGGCAGCATGAACAACAAAACTTTATGATAGCTATGTAAAAAGGTTGAACAGATTTTCAACTTCATTTAATATTTTAATATTCAAATAATTAATTGGGAGGGATGAAAACATTGAGTCATTTATTGGTGTTAATTGTATGCCACCATATCATGTGATGCTGGTACAGTTTCGGTTTCAAACACTCCCTTCTGCCGTTTGGTGACCCTCGTAACTCTACTGATCTTCCCGCCACGGCTCGTATGTGCTGTGTAATGCAGTTGTGGAACCTGATTGGTGTATTACAGTTAGAATAAAACATAAAGTTAAGCAATAAAAAAGTTATAACCCCTAAGGATTCAAACCCAGAACTTCACAAAATCAGTAGGAAGGCAGGACGTGCGTGCTTTACCTCTCGATCATCAGCACATCCGTTTTGGAGCTGTTTATTTTTGCAGGTCAGCCATAAGACATAGTATCTAAGACCTTCACACATCTGGCAGTCGTGAGTTTTCTATCAACTTTCCTTTACCACAATGTTTTTCAGCAGTGACTTGACATGCGGATCCTCAAGCATGCAAAGGCTGTTCATTTCGCTTATATTTCCAGCCCTCTCGTCCTTTTTCTTCGAGCGGACTGGCACTCTCCTGGTCGAAGCGAGAATGTATTCGCAGCTCGTCATTTGACTACCGGACTGGGACGCGGCTTGACCGATCCGATTTGCAAACGATTCCCTCCCCAACTCTCCTTTATATCACGACATACAGTTGCACAAACAACACACAGGGTCGGCGTACGGCTCGAAACCTAAAAGGTGACCATGATGAAATAGGCGACGCTAAATCAGCTAAAGGTTGACGAGGTTGGCCATCTTACAATTATCTGAGCATAAAGATCGGACGTCAGGTGTCATTTGTTCACTCGCGTGCGTGACATTATTATGGCACCGCCGTTGCAGCGATATTTGACTCTCTGGCTTCGTCTATAGAGTCCTGTCTATGTTGCCATCTTGAGCAGAAAACAAAAATTTCCTATTGGTTACCTATTTCAGCGTATTTGTAGAATCGAGAAGCAAGCTGCCCGGGAAACAAAGTTCTCTTTTTTCACTCTAGTAAACGAATGCGGACGATGGAACGAATGAATGTGGCTTATGTAGTAGAGGACTAGGATTCCAACTAGACGTATATAACTCGGAATTTCGGGGAAACGTTTCACGACCCCTTTGAGGACAGTTTGATGTCTCGTGCATTGTTTTTAACTGTATGTCATCTTGTTGCGGCATACCAAGTATAGAGTGTTTTGAAAAAAAAAAAAAAAAAAAAACTTGTTTTGTCATCTTGCCCACATTTTGTGCCTTGTCTGACATAACCAGTTACCAAGTTTTCTAACTTCAAAAGTGCGGCTGTCGGACAGCTAGTGTAAGTAGTCAAGCTAGATCGACGACATACTTGTGACTATGTGCGGTAAAAAATGAAGGGGAATAGCTGGTTGAGCATGTTAGCGCACCGCGACTTGCAGCACATGGGGCAAAGGCTCACGCAGCAGATCCCAGGGATCTCGGGCTCAATCCCCATCCCTGCCCATCTCCATCTTGATAAGCATCACTCGGAGTGCGGTCATGTATCCCTACTGCGTGACGCACGTCAAAGACTCCAGGCTAGCAGTCATACTGCGCTGACTAAACCAAGTTTCATCTACAGCATCAACCAGGGTCGCCATAACTCAAAAGCAAACCGACTTTTGGGCTGCCGAAACACAAATGTGTAATTTGCTTTCCCTTTTTTGCTGAAAAGGAATTTTAGTATGTGCTCTTTAAACATTCCTCTACAGAGCCGTATTAGTTTCTTAGTTCCTGATACCTAAGATGCAGAAAAGCAGGCAGGTTACGAGGGAAGTAAAGTGGTGCAAAAAAAGACGAGGACAAGCGTAAGGAGCACACAGACGCAGCACTCTTTCCACCTGTTCTTGCACCTGCTACTTGCACCGTTTTATTTTCCTCGTAGCACACACCGACTCGCCCGCCTGCAAATTTCTCACTGCGGGAAAGCGGGTGCCTGTTTTCAAAAGCCTTTAGCAAACAGTCTGCAGCTTGTCATATTGGCTTGGCTTTTTCGATGTGATGTGCGTAATATCACGAACAATTTTTATGTTTTTTTCTTTTTTCCAGCGCCCAACTTTGTGAGCTCCATCTACTTCGAAGACTATGTGTACTTCTTCTTCCGGGAGTCGGCCGTGGAATACATCAACTGCGGCAAGGTGGGTGGCAGACCCACACTTTCCAAGTTGCGGGATTCCACGTGAAAGTATCAGTCCTCGGGTGGCTCAGCGTGTGTAAGAGAATGAAGGGTCAATCTTGAAATGAAAGCAAAGACGCCACCTAAACACCTCAAGATACAAAAAGGCATGCATGTGTTTTGTTTCTTGCTGTGACCTCACTTCAGGAAGCATTAACATCTCCATCTCTTAGCTTGTGTGCAGAGTGAGTCGAGGCTCGGTCTATGTGCATTGAACTCTTTACTACAATCAAATATGTCCGAGTCAAATGCCTCACAATTTCAGAATTTCTACATCTTTATTTTTTTTTTTTTTTAACGCAGAATGCATTTGAAATTTTTAATTGAAGCAAAGTGGGAATATGTGTTGCATCACCGTATCGTTTCGTCATAAGCTGAATTCAGCAGGTTAACGTCCTGCTACATTTAGCGGAATGCCACTATGGGTCATATGGTCAGTTGACCGAATAGCATGTGTTGGGCCACGCAAGGTCACGTATACCACCATGTCACGTCATTGCGTCATGTCATGGTGTCATGTGATGTCACGGTTATTAGTAGAGATCTAGTAACATTGGGTGTCGGGTCATGGCGACGTAACATTGTGATATTGTTGTCGCGTTGTGACATTGTGGTATTGTCGCGGATGGAAAAGGATAGACAAGCGTGAAATGGAAAAAAAAAGAGTTAATCGGCAAACTTGTACCAGAAACAAAAGAAAGGATGAGTGTCGAGGAAGAAGCTGCGAGCATCCAGGTGTCAGTGTGAACGCTGGCTAGCACGCGAGAGTGAGTTGGCCACGCTGGGCTCCTCATCTTCTACGCTCAGTATCTCGAATATTTGGCCTTAAATGTTTGAGCGTAAGAACGTTTGGGGTAAGAGTAAACGCACAAACCTTCTAGAAGTTCGGAATAGCGTTCCCTTTAGGCCATGCACGAGGCATTATTGCGAGTTGTCATACTGCCCAGATTTGGTAATATATGGATGGTGTATTCTGCCTACGGGACATTTGGGCGGCAGATCGATGAAGCGCAATAATTTTTTCTAATGTGGATCATTCAGTGTACGGTTATATGACGCTGGTGGATGTGCAGACGGTGTACTCGAGGGTGGCCAGGGTGTGCACCAGGGACAAGGGTGGTCCACACAAGTTTCAGCAGCGCTGGACTTCGTTCCTCAAGGCCCGCCTCAACTGCTCCGTCGGTGGAGACATCCCCTTCTACTTCAACGAGATCCGTGAGAACCACTCTCTATCTATTCTCCGCATTGTATTAAAAAGGCAAGGTATGTAAATGATAGACAGACCAGAAATGCATCTTAGTTATTACCTGCTTGCTCGGCGCACTAAAATTAAAGCTGAACTTCTTCGGTTATGAATGTGACAATGGCATGGAGCCGTTATCTATTTCGGATTCTTTGAAAATGGTATTCTACTTATTGCTAGGTCATGGTGCCATCATTGTGGTTTGATGGGTTCTATTTGAAGCTTTAAAGGGGCCCTGCAATCATATTTAAGCGTCTACCTTTTTTGCGGTTTCCATGTCTCTTGGGGTTCGGACAAGCCAGCGGGCACGGAGAGAGTAACTAAATGTCAGTGCGTCACATTTTAACCCGACAACATGCAAACCTCCTCCGCCTACGGGGTTGACCCGCGGTGCCGAAAGCGCACGAAATGTGAACTCTTAGGTCCTGTGCTTACTACTGGTCAGACCCGCTAAAAGCTTCTTTTTAGTCGAAATACAAAATACAAGTGGCGCGAACCATTTCAATCATTTTTGAGAAAGTAATTTTCGTTCAGTATCTTAGATCGGAAAAGAACAAATGCAGTTTATAAAGTACAGAAACAAGAAATGACCTGTTGGCATATCTGCCACTAAGCGGTGGAAGAGGCGGCACATACTAGAAAGGAATAGTGGGATCAGGCACCGACGAGCGTCAAGCGTAGAAAGGTCCCGGATGTACGCGGTGGCGCTGTGGTCGTATACGGACTCTGGGATCAGACCGGTTCCGAGCGTTACGAAGGCCTTCGGCGAGAAGGTTTGGCCATTTGGCGGTACGGCAGCGCGAAGTGGCTCCCGTTCTGAACTGATCTTTACCCCGTGTTTGCTGTCGTTTGTGGCCAATGAAGTGTCATGCCGAATTAGTGTTTAAATCGCGCAGCAAATGCAATGCGAGCCACCCTGGCTGCTTGCTTCATACAGCCCATTCAGAATATGCTTTAGTGGTGCCCTCTGGAGCCGTCGACACGGAGTGCGGCAGCCGTGAGCGCTCACTGAGCTTTTCTAGTTCACAGCCACTCAAGCGACCAAGGACGTCATGAAGGGGGTTGTTTTTTGCTTGTTTTTGTAAATTTAATTTGCCTATAACTTTTAAAATAAAGCGAAATTTGAGAAAAGAAAAGTTTCATTAAGTTACTACATTCAGTGCACTCAGTTTGGTGCAAATTAAAAACCAGTAAAAAAGTCCTTGCAGGGCCTCTTTAAGACCTCGCCTGAGGTTCGAGAAGTATGAGTTAGCCATATTTTGTTTTTCAATTAAAGCGATTTACAAGGCAATTAAAATGATAGCCATCCTATCAAATTATTCGGGATATGTTTCAATTGGCTCAGAATATGACCGATTCCAGCTTTAGTTATCAAAAACCAACTAGTGAAAATTCCAATAGAGATTTCTGTTGAACCGGTCTCAATTTCTAGCAGTTCGGTAGGAAATTCTATTGAACCTGTAGAGAGAGGTCTCTTGGTACTACTAGACTATTGTTGGTCTGTTGGTCTTATAAATATTTCTACTTGATCGATAGAAACTGTAGTCAAACTATGGGTCAAATAGGAATGCCTACTAATTGCCAATAGGAACTACTATTGGTTAAAAAAAAATTGTCTGGCAGACCTTCTTGATGAGTTTACTGTGCTATAGATATCCTATCGGGAGGGTGCAACTCCAATCTTGCACTTCATACCTTTTGGGCACAGCTTATGTGGCTCATTTTGTGAAGTTGGGGGCACAGAATTAATTTGGATTGGATTGCGCTGGCGTCATGTCTGCTTTTGTTGCAGAGTCTACCAGTCCTATTGTGGAGGGCACATACAATGGCAAGGATGCCAAGCTCATCTATAGCGTCTTCACCACACCCCAGTGAGTGGCCTTCAAGAGCTTCTCATTCTCTTCAGTGCATGCTGTTCGTATGGATGCCACAACATTATAATGGAAGTACCTTTAACGAAAAACAAGAATATTGTATTTTTCACACTGTAGTTTGCAGGAACAAAAATATAGCTGGAAAAAAAAATTGTTTTTGCTTATAGATAGTTTACGCTTTGTTCAGGCCTCACTTCTGCTAAAAATTGTGAGTCAATAATTTTCAACAAATTGCACTTTGTGCCTACTAACAAAACAACACGAATGTGAATTTGTCTTTTTTCTTACGGTACGTATCGTTTTCATAATTTGTATTGTTTTAAGAGGAACAAAAACGAGTGAAAGCTGATCTCTTTTCGGAGGTATCACGACCATAGTTCCTAAAGGACTCTGCAGCCACTTAACTTACTTGTAATAATGCTTTGACAACCAAAAGCAAGGGATGTTTCTGCCATCAAGTCCAGGCTTGATCCACATTGTCCTCCTGGGTGCAGCTACCCTGTGCGTCGCCTGCGGTGGACTGTAAACAAATGCAACGCTGACAGCCTTAGCTTTTCGTGCCGACTAGTGCGTCAAACAGCGTGATCTCGACAGCTGTGCCAGACAAAAACGACAATTTGACTACCATAAGATACCAATCAAGCGCCCACCCAAAAGCTAGGGAGGATCTTGAAAAATTGGAGGAAAAGCACTTGTAAGGTCTCGGAACAAAAATGCAGGGAGGGCCATTAAGGTAGGCCGGGCTTTACAGCTTACAACCAGTGCATGCTAGTCGAGCTTAGCCACATAGCGCCGACGTGCTCGAAGGAGCGACTTACACGTTGGAGCATCTCTGGCAGCCAGGTGTGCTCGGAAGTCTCGGTTGGGCCCTCGATACACCCTCTGCTCATTTTTATAACGCTTCAAAAGTAGTGTTTGTCTACTTATTGTTACATGGCCGCACGCTCAGTTTGTTACGGTAGCGATTTTGAAAAACAAATCCTCATATAGTTTGCACCTTTAGACAGTCCGCTCGACTTAGAATGTCTACTTTTAAACTTGAGTAGTCCGGTAAATATGATAGTGTCCTTGGTTGCGGTGGAAAGCACGACCTGCCCAACCGCCATCCGTGTTTCTGTCTCCACCTCACAGCAACAGCCTGAGCGGCTCGGCGGTGTGTGCCTTCAGCCTGGAGGACGTCCAGCGCGCCTTTGAGGGCAACTTCAAGGGCCAGGACGACATCAACTCCAACTGGCTGCCCATCGTCAACTCCAAGGTCCCCGAGCCCAGGCCGGGACAGGTGAGTAGATCCAGAAGTGTGACGCCCATGAATACAGTAGTGCTTGTATTGACGAGTGTTTGACACATAGCCAGGTGCTTTACACACGCGCCAAATTACAGCCGCCATTGCTGACCTCCTCTTGTCTTACGAGATGCTGAGCCACCGAAGCGGGCATTGATGAGCCTCCACAAACGCCTGTGCGGGGGAGAAGGACACAGTAGAATCTAGAGTGGTAATGTAACCTGGTCCTGCTGTCGTAACGATGAAGTGAAATAAACAGAAAAAGAGGAAACAAAAACTGAAGGTCGATTATGGCGGCGCCCATGCCTGGCTGCTGCAAAGCGTCTCTAGGCGATCAATAGGTGGGGGAGATCTGCTCAGATAGTGCTCAGACTGGGAAAATACTCATTGAGGGCAGGTGTGGTTGTGAGGAAATTCGGGAGCTCGGGGAATGCTTGGGCTCCTGGGACTCCAGTTCCTGGAACTGGGTTCCTGAAACTGGGTTGAGAATTTGCGGTTCCTGGAACCGGCTTCCTGGGAACCCAGGTTGAGAACACTCACATCAGAGGCTACTTTCGTTTGCTAAACTCAGTGTGTGTGGTCACATTTCTCTCTCCAAGCTAGTGAAATATCCAACTTTGTTGTAATGTCTCGCACAGAAAAAAATTTTTTTCTCTCCTCCCACATGATTTTTTTTTTTTTTTTTACAAAGTAGTTAATTGGAACGAAACTTTCGGCTTGTTTAATTGTTTTTCTCACCGGAGTTGTAATTTCGAGGAATAGTGCTTTCTTAGTGTTCTGTGTAATTTCGAGAAATAGTGCTTTCTTAGTGTTCAGTGTAATTTCGAGAAATAGTGCTTTCTTAGTGTTCTGACACAGAACACACGAATGAGAGTTGCCTGAATTCCGTCAGACACATATCATGATTTGCTTATCATAGTGTTTGCTTTTCACTATCATGATTTGACACTTTAAGCTTTTGCACCGAGAAGCCCAAATCAATCAACCCTGCCGCGATGCAGTGCGTCAACGACTCTCGGACCCTGCCCGACGTGACGCTCAACTTCATCACGGAACATCCTCTCATGGACCAGGCGGTTCCGTCCTACTTTGGGCGACCCATCCTGGTCCACACTGGCTTCCAGTGAGTATGCCGTTGCGGCCGCATGAATATTCAAATTTTAAATACCACGCTATTTGATTTCAAAAGTATTCAGCCAGTATAAATACACGCTTCAAGCTTGACTCGGCGTTCTTCCGTCCAAGACTCTCGCACACGCATTGCAGTGGTAGCTACTAAAATCTCAAACATAAGGCAGCACTAGAAACTTGGAGGGGCTGAATCCTTTCTGCCTGCTGGAAGAGAATGGAGCTCTACAGTGCAATCCACTTATAACGATGTACCGCTTACAACGATCAGTTTTTAAAGTTGCTAGATTAGGAACAATCAGTTTCTAGTCCAGATACTACGATAATCGGTTATAACGATTGAATTTTTGGGTTTTCTTATTATCCTTATAAGTCGATTGCACTGTATAGTCATATATTGCTGGTGCGGAATGTTTCAACCAAATGTGACCCTATTCGTAACGTGAAATGCATTTCTAACGGAAGTGAAGTTAGTATAGGTAGCTAGGATTTGTGTAGCCGTCATGATAGCCGTGCCGTGACATCATCGGCTAAATTTAGAGAGCTAAGTTTTGCTGATGGCGCACCGCCATGAATCGTGCTGCTATGAGTCACACGGTTATGCTGTTGGTGCCACTACGAATCGCATAGCCACATGACTGCGTGACGTGTGTCAGGTCCAGTGAGGTACTTTAAGGTCGCGGTGTCACACGACGACTTAACACCGCGACGTCCCATGACGGTGGCACGACATCATGCCATCACGCTGCCCAGGTTTGTGTATCGCAAATGCATCCTGTGTACGGGATGTTTGGTCGGTCAATCGGAGAGGTGCCTTTATTTTTATTATCATTGTTGGTGGTGGTAGGGTAAGTGATTGTGGCACGTGCAAACAGCTGTACATAAAGCTCGTGGCAGCTGAACATGGGGGATGTGTTTCCACAGGTACCGGTTCACCTACATTGCCGTGGACCCCCAAGTGGAGACCGTCAATGGCAAGAAGTATGATGTCCTGTTCATCGGGACCGGTGAGACCCCTTTTCTCTGGCGCCTGTCGCGTGACTCTGGTGGCTGTTCGTCATTTGAGGCTATCCGGGTGACTTTTCCTATGGAAGGAACGATGACAAGCTGTAATTGTGAGGGAATTTTAATTAATTAATGTGGCTACCTAACCACGGCAAAAAAAACTGTGAAAATTTGTTTTTTTATTATGCAGTATTAAGGGAACTAGCCACCTTTTGTAATGCAGTACCTTAATGCAAGAGCATCACAGGGCTGTCACATGGGTGTGACAAGAGTGTCACACAGACACAAACTTATTTAGTGGCTCTAGTTGTTACAAAGGGCTAAGCCACCACAATCCAATCCAGCGCTCTGACAAAGGGATGCCTCCCTATTTCAGACGTGGGACGTGTGCTGAAGGCGGTGAACGTGGCCAGCGGTGCCACGGGTGGCAACCAGCAGCAGCAGTCCAAGGGTGGACCCGTCCTTGTGGAGGACGTTGGAGTGTTTGAGAGCGGTGCTCCGGTCACCAACCTGCTGGTCCACCGCAATGCGAGGGAGCCCCGCCTCATCGTGGTGGCACCCTCCGAGATCCACTCGATACCGCTTTTCGGCTGCCAGCGCTATGCCGGATCGTGCGCGTGAGTCCTCGGACGTCTCTTCAACAAAATGTGCACTATAAGGCGGTTTCGCGTGGCATACTTTTTGCTCGAAATCTCGTCAGACACCGTGTTAATGAACCTTCACCGTATGCCTTTCTACGCGCGAAAGCAGTGTTTTCCAGATCGCTCGAGATTCTGACGTCCTGATCAACTGCGTCCGCCGGAGTAGCCGGTGACACAAAGGAGCATCATCTTATACTCGATTTTTATACGTACCGGTCTCTATTCGGACTTGACGACAAACTGGCATTCGAGGAGTCGATCCGTTGGCAGCCATAGATGCCGCCTGGGGGACTTTGAAAGGAACCAAACCGGAATAAACAACCCATGCATGTCCCCGGTCATACCTACCGAGTTCCGTTGTAGACGGAGCCACTCGACCATGCTTCAGCGTTCCACCGACACCGCAGATGACGCCAGCAACTCAGTGTCTGCGTGTAAACAAGTGGTGAAAGTGGCGAACACTCTCCATCAACGTGGCGAAACGCAGCTTAGGAGGGGAAGAGGCATTTCGGGGAACCGCCCTATAGACCAGTCCAGTAAGCGCTCTCGGGGCGGCGCCATTTTGCTCGACTGCAGCGCCCGCTCCATACATCCGGGAAGTTCAGCGGGGTAAAACGACAGAGGGGGCGGGGCACACATCCGATTCCGCTAGCAGACGGCAAACCGGGAGTTTGGCGTTTCCATCTTTGGGCTGTACCAGCGCGCTGAGTTCGACGTTTCGTACCAAACACCAAACTCTCGCTCGTGCGTGCTATTGTGAAGTGGTTTGCACTCCTGGCATATTTATGACTACTCCCAAATTGGCCTATAGCGCTCTGCTGTTTTATTTCAGTAAATAATCATCAGCTAGCATATCTCTGTTCTGTTACTTCAATAGCAGTGGAGTCCACCGGCAATACTACCCTCAACCACTGTCTATTGCATCAGCAGAGCATGTTTTTATTTAATATTGCAGTCTTCCACTCATTGTCGCTAAAGGCCGGCATGAGTACAAACTTTGTATAGTAAAAAAAGGCTACGAAAACCGGATTTACTTTTCGTCTGAGAGGACAGACCTGTCACTCGGACACCGTTTTCACTTTTTTTTTTATTTGCACGGCAAGTAACAGCGCAACAGCGCAATTAGACCCGGTTAGTCTTTTTATCGGGCATATAGCATTACACAATAGCTTGCATATCGAAATCTGCAAATCTGCGCTTGAAATTTTCAAAGTGACGCACTTTTAAACCGAGTTTGAACGCTAGCCAGATGTTAGGCCCAGCCCACTCGGTGGAGCAGACGACGCGTGGGATAAGAGGGGGAGGGCATTTTTCTCTCTCCGCTCTTTCTACTGTAGCCTGTAGTCAACAACAGAACACCGGGGAGCACAGCATGTGTAGAGTGCAAACGCTAGGCTTCGGAGCGTTCCGTGGTGGTTTGCGGGGCAGCGGCGGAAGCGGGCTCGCTCTCTCCCTCTTGTCCTCTGCTGGTGGTATGCTTGGGTAGATCGATTGATTGATTGAGTTGTTGATTTGATTCTTCGTTTGCAGGGATTGTGTGGCCCTCCAGGATCCATACTGTGCGTGGGACACGGACAACAACGCCTGCGTCAACCCACGGCTCAAGTGGGTGCATTTGACGCGACCCTCCCGGGACAGATTCAGTCGCCGACCGATTTTCCGCGTGCCGATAATTCGGACTTGTTTAATATTTCGAACGTAAAGAAGGAGGCGTGACCAACCCGATAGAAATAGTGCATATTCACGACGGATGTTGCAGACAACTTGAAGTCCGAAGGTTAAATTTTTTGGACACAATCGTTTTTGCGAGCGATGAGCGGGAAACACTACTGAGAAGCTGCCATTTGAGATTCTATGTTGGTTGCACATGGATTGGCTTGGTTTGGCAGCACTACTTGAGTACTGCTAGCTCCTACCGTTAGGTGACGCTATGCTACGGCTTTTTTTTTCCCCAGCTAGTCTTCATTATCATCATCCTTATCCTTTTGGTTTGTTCATTCGTCATTCTGCAGTCATGGACTTGCGCCTCTTGTCTCGGTGAATCGTGTTCTTGGTCGACGCTGGCTTGGGCGTCATGGCACCATCTGTTCTTCCGCTGCCACAAAGTGTCGCTAAGAAGCGTGGAAAGTACTCAGCCATAACGCTAAAAAAGAAGGCAGCAGTTCTCTAGCCAAATAAAGTGGCCGAACACAGGCGAAGGCTTCACCTGAAGCAAGGTACTATTAATGGCTTTCCTAAGCCCACTTAGATGTAATACAGTTGAACCTCTCTATAACGAGCACTGATATAGCGTATTGTCAGATATAGCAAACTAATCGCAATGTTTGGTTCGTCTTGCCTTATTTGCTGGGAGTTCTAGTTATATTACGAAACCGAAACTGTGAGATTTGACACGCTATTGGTCATAGCGCAGCAATTCCTGCTTTTCTTGGTCACAAAATACTATGAAAGTTAAAAATACAAAAAGCAATTTTGAAACGGAAAATTCCATAAGTATAGATCACACGATGTGCAGAAATGTGCATTTCAGGAGGTAGCGCTACCTATGAACCGAGCAAATAATGGCTGGGGGGCCGATGCTGTCCTCTGTGCAAGGCATCGAGAACCGGTGCCGACTAAAGCCAACCGGCAACCATGCCACTCGTAGCGGAGCTGCAAACGGTGACAAAGTGGATAGTCTTGTCTCTCGGGAGACAAATGTGAAGGCTTCGAGGGCGGTGGACAGCGGTCAAAAGAAAAAAGACATCACTGCGGACTTTGAGCTTGCACCAAGCACGATATCTACTATCCTGAGTGCAAGGAAGAAGATTAAAGAGCTGTGCAACAATTTCAGGGCTTTGCTTAAATTATTGTGGAAGTTGATGCCTGACACTTCTGAAGTGAACTACGAAAAACAGATTTTGCCTGGATACCTTAGTTTTTATTTTTAAAAAAATGAAAAAGATCAAGGTTCTTGCCGCCTCTCAACTCGTACGTCGTCTTCCGGCTCACGTGCGCAGTGACGTCACTTGAGTAGGCGCGGGGTTCTGGAAAAGTTTTCTCTTTAGAGCCATCAGTGAGCAGCGAGAACGCCTCCACTCGCAACCGCGTGACGACGTGCTGGCGGGCGCAGCGCGAACACTGTGGTGAAAGGAGGAAAGTCTCATCCAGCTCCGGCCATACCCGTCCGGCTCTCTCAAGGAGGTTAGGCTGTCTCCCCCCCCCCGGCTTCTGGCGGCTGTCCACGGTAGCAGATGGAGCCGATAGTTTTGGGGACCTAGGATAGATGGCGCCGCTAAAACTCCGTATAATAAAAGTTTTGTCGATGATACTAGGTTTTTGACGCATTTATGTATATGTTGGAACGACAAGATTTATAGAAAAGTTACCTTTTATCGAGCAGGTATTCGCACAACTTGCTATCTTTCTACAAGATTCCCCAGTGACGTCACGCCGCGTGTTTCTCATGGCCACCGCTCGCAAGTGCAGGTCGGGGAATATTCTAAGTTTTGCCTCGCTATTACGCGGCGGAATCGCAACATTTCGATGAAAGGAGGTGTGTTTTCTGTCATTTGTGACAAGGTGAACAATATCAAAAGCAGAAGATGCCAGTTCTTTCAACGTTAAAATCGTTGCACAGCTCCTTTAAAGACTGCTACGCAAACAACTCCGTCAAAATTGACGGAAAGAATCTTAGACCTTGCGTCAACCCGGACGTGGAAGAGGCTCTCTTCTCATGGTTTAAGGGCGTAAGGGCACCAAATCTGTCAGCTTCTTCAAACGAATCTGTCAGCTTCTTCAAACGAAAGCAATAAGTCTGGCCTGTCTGTTAGGGTATGATGATTTCAGTGCAAGCGGGCGGTTGGCTCCAGTGCGGTGGCTCCGGGTGAAGAGGCACCAGCCCAAAATCATGTCTTCAAATAAATGAAATAATAGATCCAGCTAACGTCGTTTCTCATGTTGCAAATTGATATGCTCATGTTCTAATCTATTTTTTAAATCCTGCTTATTGGCAGGTAAGGATCTCGTGTTCCGCGATAGCTCATTTTTATATCTTAGCACAGTGGTTCTCAGTCATAGATGTTTCGCAGACCTCCAGTGGATCAGCGGAGATAATGGAGGACCTTGTTACTGGTGAAGGGAGGGTAAAGGTATGGGTTAAATATAATAACTATTTAAGAAATGAATATAACTAAGGGCTAGTGTGAGTAGACTTCTCTTATTGGCATACCGTAAAATCCCGTAAGGACACCCACCCAAAATGAAGAGAGAAATGTTGAAAAACCTGGGGTGGGCTATCTTTAGGGATGCCACAGAAAAACGTTATAAAAAATTCATCGTAAGCGCCAGGGCACCGCTACAAACCACCTGACGCGGGAACTGATACCGCAGATTGCGGACACGGCAAATTCGCATCTCACAATGTGATAAACACGCGGAAATTCGCTACAAGCTCCTTTGTCACGGGCAAGAGGCTGACGCAGCAGATTCACATTTCACGGTGCGAAAGACTCGCAGAAACTTGCTGAGAACTCTCATCTCACGGGAACGGATACCGCAGATCGCGGACGCAGCAGATTCAAGTTTCATGGTGCAATAATGGCGCGGAAACCCGCTACAATCTTGCCTGTCACGGAAACCGATATCGCACGCGCAGATCGCGGACAAAAACATGGGATTACGCTACAAACTCGCATGTCACGGAAATAAATACGGTAGACTCTCATTAATTCAAATTCCAGGAAGTCACAGATTCTAGTTTGAATTACCAGAAGTTTGAATTATCAGAAATTCATCTAAAGATGATATTAGACAACATTATGATTTGTTACATGGATAGCTACACATACAAAGCAGATTTTTGCCAGTTTCCTCTACATAGGCCTAATTATAAGCAAGTACAGGCATAACACATTGGTGAAAGAACTGTGACGTTGAGTTTATTTATCCGGCAAAAAAGTTGTCGATTCTGGACTGTTTAGTCAGTGCATGAGATCTCAAAACAAAATTTTCAATACCAGCCAACGCAAGTATCTCTTTACGGGACTCTTCCTTTGCAGACAGAAACTTCCGGAGCTGAGCGATGTGCTCAAAGGCCTCTGCGACTGTGACAGTTGGTAGTGGGTCATCGCTTTCTTCATCATCATCTTCACTCTCACTGCTGCACTGTGCTGGCATTACTTCCTTATGTCCTCTAATGAGTCATCACGACAAACACACACATTGTCGTCAAGGCTAGCATATTCCGCCAGCTCGGCGTTCACATTATGTGCTTCAAGGCCAGAAAGCATGATGCCAGTGAGCTGGTCCTCATCCTCAATGTCGTTTTGGTCATCATTGCTAGTCTTGAAGCACATAATGTGAATGCCGTTTTCTGCTAATGTGTGCCCGCTTTAGCCCCGTTGAGTGCGCTTCTTTCCGAGCAACGGTGCACTGCGGAGAAGCAACACTCGCGAAAACAAGCTCCGCGGGTATTGCTTCTCTGCGGTGCACCGGTGCTCGGAAAGAAGCGCACTCAACGGGGCCGCGAAAACAGAAAAGTATGAATTAAGCGAAAACGCCGTTCGAATTAAGCGGCCTATAAATACTTTAAAAACATAGTGGGACAACCAAAATTTTCAGATCTGTTTGAATTAACCGGAAGTACGAAATATCAGAGTTTGAATTATAGCGAGCCTACTGTACAGGAGATCGCGGATGCAACAGAATCACATTTCATGATGCAATATACACGCGGAAACAACTCGCACGTGTTACTTTACAGTTCAAAATCTATAGCACGCGTGCAGATCGCGGACAAAAGCACGGGAATCTGCTACGAACTCGGGAACTATGAACTCTGGAACGGATATTGCAAATCGCGAACGCAGCAGATTCGCATTTCACGATGCAATATACACGCGGGAACAACTCGAGTGTTACGCGAGCCGATATCGTGTGCAGATCGCAGACAGAAACGCGGGAACCCGCTATGAACTCACTTCTCGGACACACCGGTACCGCCGACTGCGCCATTCATGCGCGATTCCCGTCGGACATCGCTTGACGTTCAACGGGAATCGGGGGGTGGGCGATGTTTCAGAATTTTTGTGTTACAGATATTTAGCCAGAAAAACGGGATGGGCGATCTCTCGGGGGAGGGCGCCCTTACGGGATGTTACGGTTTACACGAGAACATTCACACGTAAATTAAAACGTTTCTTCTCAATCTCAGAAAAGACAACTTTTATTGCCGGGCTTAACTGACGAGGCTGAGCTTCGCAGACCCTCAGAATGCTCTCCCGGACCCCAAAGGGTCCGGAGACCCCCATTTGAGAACCCCTGTCTTACTGCTGTGCACACTCTTGCACGGGCTCGATTGCGGGGACGTTCGCATAAATTTTTGTGTGTACTTTTATAATGAATATTGCATATAGTGAACAAATTTCTGCTTTCGGTGCTAGCTCGTTATAGCGAGGTTCAACTGAAAAGCAAGTTTTTTAATCTGCTGATTTTTCGGATGGTATGTTTTTTATGGTCCCTGCAAAGATTGAAAAATTGATTGGCGAATGTATTTATAAGACGAAAAATCTGTCCGTTTTATAGTACCATATTTTCTGGTTCATAAGTTTCACCTTCTACAATTAGTCGTTATCACTAAAATGTTGGTGTGTACAAGTCGCACTTTGTGGGGTTGGTGAAGTTGCTGCAACCGTGGACCTACCGCCACGCTTCAGGCAGTCTTTGGGTTGCTGGAAGAGCAGGCCTTCGGCGAGTGCTTTGTCGTTCCTCCTTTGCCGTACTTGCACAATGTAGTGTCCATACTTTAAAAAAAAAGACACATATAAGCCACATCATTGTTAAGACACAGTGATGGAAATTTGAGGAATACACCGCCACCTGTAGACCAGAAAATATGGTATTGCCGAAAGAACCCATCAAACTAGAGTCTATCCAAGATGCCCCCCTCCCGCAGACATTTAAAAAAGGCTCGAGGTACACCTAAGCACTTCTTAGGTGTTGTGAATGCGAAAGCACGCACGCCGCTCTTCGTCCCTTTTCTTAATCTGTGGCATACAACGCGCTGACCTTGGGCGTGAAACGGTGGAGCCGCTGCCTCGCGGACGCGCAGCGCCATCGGGTGAGCGATCGTTCAAACTGTCGTGTGCCTTGCGGCGCAAGGAAGAAACAGACAGCAACATAGTTTTTAGCAGAACGAACTCCTTGGTTTATTCCATGCGCCGTATGTATTGCCACGCGCTGTACAACCGATGAGAGGCGAGCGAGCACGGGCATGTGCACAGGTCGGTTAGTATGACAAATCGGTGATAACACACCAGTGTGATAACACAGTCAGGATGACACCACACAAACTGCCGCACAGCGGCCGATGGGAGCCTCGTCAACGCGCGCCAGCCAATGGGACTGAAGTGTAAAAGGCGCCGTTGGCTAGATTGCGCACGGTTTCATTAAGGTGTTGTCTGGCGCGGTTTCAAAGCTGATGACGTCGGCTCGCTCCATTGGATAGTTAATGCTTTCGCATTAAAATTTAATATACGCAATACGGGGAAGGGGGAGGAAACTTTCACTCGCCCCCCACCCCCTTACCCCTTATTGTCCACCCCCATCTCCCGAATAGTTTGTGGACGCCTCTGGTAAACCTGCGCATTTTGATCGCTGCAAAATATTGATTGACAATAGGCAAATTGCTAATCCTTTTTTTGTGTCTCTGTCTCCAGGATAAGGAAGAAAGACAGCTTTGTGCAGAACATTGAAGAGGGCTGGGATCACCGCTGTGGCCAAGGTGAGACATTTCTGGGGGCTTTTTAGCTTGCACCACCCTTGCAGTCACTGCCTCTGATGTGACCTATGTTTATTCTTGACTCACTTTGACGAGTGAAAACGGTTTAAAAGGGGGGAACACCATCATATGAGATGCATGCAGCGAAGGCTGCCTTCCTTCGTCGAGGGAACCTCACCAGCTGGGTGAAGGCTGCAACAAAGTGCCAGGAAGGCAGTAACAGTATAGCAATGCTGTGCCAGTTATAGTTACCAATTTTTTCGCCATAGAACGGGTGCTAAGCCTGTTATATTATTATATTGACTCGACAATATGTCGGTTTTCTTATGCTCGCATACTTTCCTGCGTCGCAAACGGAGAGCCAATCATTTTGAGTTAGAGGAGGAGCCCAATGATTGATGAGGCATCAATCACTCTGGGGCTTGGAAACTGTATCTGCTTTGAGACACTGCTAGCTAACATTGTGCAATGTGTCTCGATGCCAATCGCGCTTCTGAATTCAATTGTCGTCTCTGTCTCGTCCCAACGATTGACCTTGTACACTCTGTTCATGATGAGGTCAACCTATTTTCAAGCACATAAGGTAGCCGTAGGTAGGGTAGTCTTAGGTGAAGATGAAGGTTACCTTTTTCTGTGTTTTGAGTTCTAATGGAAACTAGTTTATATCCGTATGGGGTTGTGTTAATTCCTATTATTTTTTGTTTAAATTACTGCCTAGTTGCTGACGCGCTTGTTCATCTGAAGGTTTCGTAACGGACCGCTTTGGCGGTCCAGTTAGATTCTTAGTTACGTAGAAGCCACCCCACCAGCAATGCTCTGTGCGACATTGGTCTTCTGAACTGGCCTTGTATTCCTGTGCTGGCCCCGCAGGGTTTCTGTCGGTGTGTCCTTCTCACCCACGTGGCATGGCCGTTTCCTGCTGCTTCCCCATATGTGTGTGTGTATTAATGTTTGTCTAAAGCAAGCTTGTTTTAGCGGAACATGGTCTCGATGTGCATGACACCTTTCCAACATACCTGTATACCCGCTTGCCTCCCGGGAGCACATGCTGTGTTCCCCTTTGTCAATGTTGTACTCTTCCCCAAAACTCATACCTGCAGTTTCCAATCAGTTCCCTATGAATTGTCTACTGTTCCTAAGAGCGCCGTTGGATTTTGTTTCTTTGTCTGTCTGTTTGTTTTTCTTCCACATTCATTCTTTATTGTGAGGGAAGATTGTGTGCACTTCAGTAGGATATTGCCAACATATTGTGGAGATGTCGCTCGTAACTTTATCTGATTTTCAGCTTGCTTTTGTTTTTCTCAGAGGCATGGAAGGGAGACATGTTTTCATTCGTGTAGGAGTTGCTTTCCCAATACCCTAAAACAGTGGTTCTCAAATGGGGGTCCGCAGTCCCTTTGGGGTTTGCGAAAGCATTTTAGGGGTCTGCGAAGCCCTGCCTCATGAGTCATGCCCGGCAAGGAAAGTTGTATATTTTTCAGATTGAAAAGAAACGTTCCAATATTTGGCTGAGTTTCCTCATGTCTATTTCAATGAGAGAAGTCTAATTCACACTAGCCCTTAGTTATATCCATTTATTAAATCATCATCATAAATGACCTATACCTCTCCCTTCCCCTCACTACAAACGGGGTCCTCCATCATCTTTGCCGATCCACAAGGGGTTCGCGAAATATGAATGGTTGAGAACCACCGCCCTAAAAAAACTCGTTGGACCTTAATGCCTGTGAAAATTTATAGCTTCTTTGATGGGTCTAAGGAACTTAAATTTAATTAGGGAATGCATGAAGCTTGCTCTATATACTTTGGTTTGGGGGTTGTGAGGAACTTCTACAAGCTGTCCTTTAGATTTTGGGGAAATTGCAATAGATGCTTCAGACAATGCCAGAAACTTTCTTTAGGTCATTTTAGTAATGTAGGAAGCTAGTCTATGCATTTAGGAGACCTTGAGGAGCTAATTCCTGTCCTTTAGGAACTCCACCCAACTTACCCTAGGTCCTCGAGGGAATCTAGGTAACTTGTCCTAGATACCTCATTGAATCTAAGGAATTCACCCTAGATCCCCCCCAGGAGATATAGGGAACTTACTCTAGGTCTCTTAAAGGTTCTAGGGAACTTACCTTAGGTCCCCTAGAGAATCTAGGGAATTTACTCTAGATATACGCTGAATCAAGGGATCTTCCTGTACTTCTTGTAGGGAACCTAGTGGTCGGATCAGCTAGGGATCCAGTTAACTTGCCTAACATCTTTCAGAAAATCTGGGTAACTTGTCCAACGTCATTTAGGGAACCCAGGGAACTTACCCAAAAAAGGTGTCCTTGACCATGGAATCTAGGAAGCTCGCCTTTGGGGAATTTATTCGAGATAACTCGGTGGAGATGGGGAACTATTCGCCGAGTCTCTTCTGAGGATGAAGGGAAGCAGTAACATCGGACAGTATTCAAATTTCCCTCCCCCATTTCCCCACCCGCACAAGACCCTCGCTTATGCATCCACGCACGCGTCGGGGGCGCAACGCGCGTTCCTCCCTCAGGGGTGTTGCAGGACTCCGGTGGCGTGACAGCGTCTCCCGCCGTGAGCGTTTGTCCTGCTTGCGAGTGCACCTGTCCTCCCTCCCACCCTTCTCCGCCACCCTCCTCGCCACTCCCGGCGTTGCCGACCGCAGACGAGGAGGAAGACTCGGCTGCCGAGGAGTTCAATGACCTCACTCGGGAAGAGCTCTTTGGTTAGTCTTCGGGGAGAAGATACCGTGCATGCCCCCCGGGCACCTCAGCACCGCTTGGCTCGTCAGAAATGCGCCTCTGGTTGCCTGCTGCACTTCTTTAGCCTCGAGGCTGGATCACGTACTTGCGCTTGCTTACGATGGAGTCCTCGCAATCTCTTACAATGAGACAGCATGCTGGCACCATCTGTGAGCTGGCCCTGGGACTGCATTTTACTAGAGCGAAGGTTTTGCAGCATCTGTGAGATCAAGTGTACATACTGTCTACGAGAAGCTGTCTCTTATGACATTGTTGAGAGTTTTGTGAGCCAATAAGGAAAGAGCGGTTGGGGAAAAGGTAAGAAATCACGTGTTCCACAGCTACCTAAAGGATGGCGGCAGTGTTATCTCTCATTGTAAGAGATCACAAAAGGTTTCTAACACACTCGGTCGCGACGGTTTAGACATCTGCATTTGGACTAAGACTGACAGCTATACTTTGCGTCGCCCGACAGTGGACTGCGGTGGACGGTGCGAGCCGTCTGATCCAGTCCAATGCCATGCGAGCACCGCACGACCTTCGGAAGGGGTGCAGCGAGGCGCGCGGTCGCTCGATACGTTCACAGTGCTGGATTAGCCGAAAGCACTCGTACCGTCTGCGGCGACTCGTTGTAAGGCGAAACGGAGTAGATGACGTGGACACGGTGCAGGATTTTCTCCATTGCCTCCCTTGTTGCGGACGTTGGGCTGGGGCTCGCATTCTCCCCGATTGAACGAGAGTTCCAGCCGAATGCCGAGGCTCCTATGTAGCAAAGCAAAGGGCTGCGTTACCCCAACGTCGTAGAATCGTGCAGTGTATCGCCGTGGAACGCGTCTGACGCAGCACGGCGCCATCGATGCAGATGTCTGAACCGGACTTTTAAACTGCACCGAATGGAAATGGGTATCGCTGCGGACGCTGGAGTTTGCCTGCTGGGTGTGCGGACGATAACGACAAAATTTTCGGGCTGAACAATGCGATAAAAAATACACTCGGTCAGCTTAAGCTGACCGGGTGTATTTTGCTCGTACGTGGAACCCGGCAGTGGGATCTCTCTGGCTTCGTGTTGTAGACATGAATATATACTAGTAGCAGACCCATAGCTAAAGGTACACATTCGGGCAGTTTTACAAATGTACACAAGAAGTCCAGCGGGGTGCGGAAGCTTTTTATAACCGGCCGAAAGCTGAGGCATGCACGAAATCTAACAAAGTGCGTAAACATATACGAGGTGTTTCAGCCAAAGTGTCTCCTTTGCTACGAAGGACATTGAGACATACTTCTATGAAAATTGAAGACCCAGTGCTCTTTCTGCACTGAGGGGATCTAATTGGTGTTAGGGCAGTTCGTCGTAACTCCTCGATTAGGTATACAAGTATGTTATGGCATAATAGCACAAATGCTCATCTGGATCTTTCCATAAGTCCAAGTCCAGAAAAACAATAATGATAAAGTGTGTGGCAGTATTTGATTTTTTGTGCGCGTTGTTTACTGCAAGCGTAGATGACGAGCTCAATCACACTAGTTGTTGCACTTGACACAAGGTCACGATAGGCCGCTGTCACGGAACCCCTTGCTAGTGAAACATGAGGGAGGTCAAGTCACGGATGGAAATAGAAAACAGCTGTCGTACCTTTCTGGGCTGTTATACTTCTTTGTGAGTATCTTGGATACTAAAAAGTACAGCTTCAAAACTTTTCACACTCTAAGGCTGACACTTTTTAAACTGCAATGTAAATAGTTTTTTTTTTTTTTTTTTTTGGGGGGGGGGGGGGGGGGGGACAATGGTGGTGGTGGTGCGAGTAAACACTAACCCAGTTTGGAATGCTGGGCGATGACATGGCGACGGTGGTTGGCTCTTCGGGGTTTCCTTCTCTTATCAAATTGCACTCTGTGTCACGCTTTTTGCTTTGTGTTGTAACCACTGGCGACGGCACAGAAGCGTCCTAATATGTCTCCTTCTGATTTTCTTCACTAACTTCTACTCGCCCTCTTAACGCGACGCAACATACCGGGCAAAGCGCCGCCACATGTAGGTAAGCCGGCTCGGTTTTCCGTTCCAGTGGAAGGGCATGGGTGCGCTCTAGTGTGCAGCATTGCAGCACTGGGTAAAGCAGTTCAGAGCCTGTAGCTATGCATCTGCTATGTTGGAATTATTAAAAGAGGTAATGAATACGATGCCACCTGCTCTTAAGAACATGTCTATTTCAGTTCCAACTTTAATGCACCACGTTGGCAAGGCTAGCGTAGTTTTCCTAGGACTCCAATGCTGTCAAAGCTACTTGCATGAGCACTTAGCTTTGCTTGGAGTCTCCTTTGCGTGAGAACGTGTGCAAATAATGTGCAAGACAAAGCCACTTGCTCTTGCAGCAGTGCAGGGCAGCAGCACCTTGGAAGTTACGCTATCTCCGACGACATAGCAGAAAAAATCCGATGCCAAGTGTAGAGATTTTTCAATGGTGAAGATTGCAGGAAACTCGTCTCTTTGGTGTAGGCCTGTCGAGCGTACAGGAAATTTAAATGTAGTCTCATTGGCAGCTGGTTGGCTCGAAAACTTTTGAGCCACATATTGAAATTCAAGTTTCAGACAAGCGACATCTTCTAATGACAAAAAGAAACACTCTAGGTTAGATGTTAGATTGGGTTAGTTTTGACTAGGTTAGTTTAGATTGGACTAGTTGAAGCTCGGCTAGGTAATTTAAGCTAGGGTTAAAAACTAGCCAATCCCTCATAAACTTGTCCATCCCATGTCTATCGCCACCTTTCAGATGTCTAAGCGATAGACGTGGGAAGTTCTCATTTCAAAGGCTTTTTATTGGAGAAGACTGCAGGCAGCAGCAGTTAGGCGGTTGCAGAACCAATAACTGTCAGTCACGGGGCACGTTGTTCCTCGCGAGAGAAGCCATGTGGCGGCGCTTGAGCCTCCCTTGTGCGCCACCCATCCTGACCTGTGCACCCTCCGCCCGGGTCGTCCGCCTAGGGCGCCCCACCGATCCGCTGAGGTCGCTCCAGTCCCCCAAAGGAGGCTCCGACGACGGGGCACTCAGCAATCAAGTCACCCGCCCAATGGGGACTGGGAACGAAGGTGAGCCTTGCCCCTCCCTCTCGCCCTCTTTCCTTCACCCTTTCCACCCTGCCTCACTTACCGTTTGGTTGTTGTTCACCACTCACCCGTCTGCTTCGCTCTCGGGGTGTCACTTGAGACGCACTCACCACTAACCCCTTCTGCGCGGGCATCGATGCAGGCTGCGTCATGCGAAGTCGAAACGGCGGAAGCGAGGGTAAAAGACTGGGGCAGTGTTGCAACTAGGGCAGTAGCTGAAGGGGCTGAAGGATTGCGGTTTTTCTCGTGCTTGAATTGTAAGAAATAATTGGATTACAGGAAAAGGCCACACATCAATTACGCTTTCACTAATCGACTCACTGACGCATAATCTCGATAAGGGATGTGGGGTTTATTCTCGTAAAGAGAGAAAAGTGCCGTTTCGGAACAATTGATGCCTCGTATAACTGTGTCAGAATTTTTTTTTCTTTTCTCAAAGTTGCTTGGAGAGTTTATTTGGCAATTCGGTGGTGGTGGCTTATATGTTTTGCATGATGTCTCGAGTTCTTTTTTTCTTGTTTTTTTCTCTGCTTGCTCATTAGTGTTACAGTTGACATAGCTGCCTTGGTATTATAACTGAGTTCAGGTAATATGTGCCTTGCTCTTAATTTGTGAAGTACAGAAAGCCAGACTGGCTGTAGCAAAGTCTGTATGTAACCAACACAACACATGAAGTAGTTTTAGGTGGTGGCATGTAAGTGTTTTCTTCTAGGCTGAAAGTAGATGGGAGAGGAAATTTATAAACAATTTTTTCTAAACAGATCTTTTTTACTCTCAAAAACCAGAATATGAGTCACTTGAGTGTCATCGTTTTATGCTGAGGATTGAGTCAAAAGTCAGAACTTGGCACAAATAAGAGGAAGCAAACTTTCAGTTTCTAAGTGAAAATTAAGTAAAATTGCATTGAAGCGTTATTTTCTTTTCGACAGTACTGCTTGTAAGTAATACATACCTACAAAAAACACCAGGACCATCCATACCAACGTCGACTCTATCCGAGAGTTGAGCCATCACTTTCGTTGCTTCCCCCAGCATTGCTGATAGTTCTTAAAAAAGAACTTCGAAACATCGAAATAATGCTGTCATCCCTTAATGAAATTATTGTCTCTTTTGCCCCAGTCTACCTTCGTAGTAAAGCAAAGAATAACAACCTCTCATTCTTACTTCATTGCTATCTTGTAACAGTGTCTCGGTCCATAATGATTGTGTTTCGAACAACATTTTGTTTAGGGGGGTGGGGTCTGCGAGGATGAATTCAACTGGTCCTTCTCTTTGACCGTTTTCTCCTTTGTGGTCTCTTGGATTGTTGGTGTTTGGCGGCTCTGAATCGTTTCTTTAACCAACCCCCGTGTCAACGTAACACCCGATGTGCATGCGACTGCTTTCTCCCCGTTTTCCTTCCCAAAGAGAGGGGCCAGGCGAACCGTCTTCCAGCTAGGTTTTCTGCTCATTGTTTTTTGTCTCTACGTGTCAAGGCTGGTCCACACACAATTGCGATTGCTGACGACTTGATATTTCCGTGTTTTTCAAAATATTTTCGTGCATCATTCTTTTTCTTTTTTTTTGGCTCGGAAAACAGACATTGTTGTGACCGACCATATTCGATACGTACTATGTTCATTTTATTTTGCAAATACCGCAAAACCTTCGCTGTTGCGAAATGCAGTGCCAGAGTCACCCCGTAGATGCGTAGATGTTGCCAGCATGCCAGTGTGTGTGCTCTCTACGTCGGAGATCACAAGATCTCAGTCGTAAACAATGTGTGCGAACCAGCCTTCACCATTCCCGAAGGGTTGGACATACTATCAGCACGGAACGAGACGCAAACGCCGGAATGCGTGGCCTTCGATACATGCCTCGCTCCCTGGAAGCCAATAAAACTGCTGAGTGGAGAGGGGGCTAGGAAGGCATTCGCTTTGCTCGGACAGGTCCACGCTCACACTCGTGGCTACCCCTTCTCCACCTTGCGGTTTTCTCAGTCTTCAGGTGGTGTAACATATGTATCAAAGGCCGCGCGTTCCGCTGTTTGCGTTTCATTCCGCGCCGTAGTATCTGTCATTGTTCGCGCAGAATTGGACACAGGTACCTGGGTACATTTGAGTATTCTCCACATCCAACTGCATTGCATCCAAAAGTGTCTTGTTCTCTTGCTTGGAGGCAGGCAAGATTTTGACTTAGTTTGAATAGTGCATTGTCTAAGTAGGGACTGCTTGAATGACCAGATTTGTGTACACTTTCGTTTACAAAAGAGCTGTGATCCAAAATGAATGTTTCATTTCATTTATTAAACCCTTATAGCGCCCGGTAGGGGCTTTACATAAGGGGGGGGGCAAAAACAACAATACAGATACAAGTCAACAAGAGTTAGGAATTTTTTCCTCCTTCCGCTCTTTTTTACATATTGTGAAGAGTGGCAATAGCGGAACAAAATCTAGTGGGCTCTTTTACTGTCACGATGTCGTCGGGAAGGGAATTCCAGTCTGATATAGATAACTGTAAGGGAGAAAATTTGAAAGTGTTCTAGGAGTGGCAAGCTGAAGTTTCTGTGAGTTGTCTGTGCGTGCCAAGACATGATGGGCAGCTGGGCAATGTTTTTCTTTCTTTGAGGGGGAATGATAGTACATGTGATTAAGGGCAGTTAGTCGTGTTGTTTTACGTCGGTCAGCAAGAATATTAGTTTGTTGTTTTAGTGTTGTTATACTTGTATGGGTATAATTGCGGAGAACGAAGCGGATGGCACGGTTTTGAATGGCTTCTAACTTGTCAATAAGATATGGCTGATGCGGGTTCCAGATGAGAGATGTGTATTCCAGCTTGGAACGAAGAAGAGATGTGTATGCAATCAGTTTTGTTTCCCGTGTTGCCAGGTGTAAGTGACGTCTTAAAAAGCCTAAAGTTTGATTAGCCTTTGCCGTGACGTGGTTAATATGAGGTTCCCACGAAAGGTTGGGCGTGAAATGAAGTCCAAGATATTTATATTTATGAACATTTTCTATGGGGACACTGAAAAGGGTGTAGTTAAATTGTGTTGATGCGCGTTTATTATTGAAGTTCAGATATTTTGTTTTGGAAACGTTAATTTGCAACTGCCACTCTTCACACCACGTCTCAAGACACGTCAGATCACTCTGCAAAAGCGTACAGTCATCCAGGCCCTCTATTTTCCGGTATAAAACACAGTCGTCGGCGTATAATCTTATCGTGGACTGAATACGAGTAGGCAGGTCGTTGACATATATCAAGAAAAGCAGTGGACCAAGCACTGAGGCACGCCCGATTTTACGTGTTGGGGTGACGAATCTTTACTTTCATAATGCATACATTGGGTTCGGTTAGAAAGGAAGCCTGCAATCCAGTTCGTTACAAACGGGTCTATTCTTAACGAGCGAAGTTTTAACATAAGGCGGTGATGAGGCACTTTGTCAAAGGATTTTTTGAAATCAATAAAAATGGCGTGCGTTTCTAAGCGGGAATGCAGGTTTTCATGAATATCATTGCTGAATTCGAAAAGTTGCGTTTCACAGGAGTGGGATTGCCAGAAACCGTGCTGGTTTACAAAAATAAAGTTGTTAATGCATAAGTGATTCATAACGTTAGAAAATACTATATGCTCCATGAGCTTACTAGAGACACTTGTTAATGATATTGGCCTGTAGTTACCAAATTTATTCTTTGTACCATTTTTGTGTATTGGAATTACCTGCGCGTGCTTCCAATTTTCGTGAATTTCGCCCGTGTCTAAGGATTGTTGAAAAATCAGGGAAAGGAGGGTTGAGCACTCGTGCTTGCATACTTTGAGAAGCTTCATTGAAATTTTATCTGGGCCGGGAGCGGAGTTTGAGTGCTGTTCGTCAATGAGTTTCAAAATGCCAGTTGCCGAAATGGTTAGTTGAGGCATCTCTTGATACATACTATAATCAGGGGAGTAATCCGGAAGAGGAAACAGGTCCTCTGAGAAGAGTTCACTAAAATATCGACTGAACCGCTCACAGGCCTCGAGAGGACTCAACTTGTTCTAGCGTCGTCGGAAAATGAAAAAGACTCCCTTCCTTGTTTCGGATTAACCACAGTCCAAAAGTTTTTGGGATTGGTCCTCATAATGTTACCAAGGTCTTCATTAAAATACTTCCTTTTTGCGTTTATTATTTCGAGCTTGGTTGTTAGATTACATTGGTCATATTTCTCCCATGCATCTTGGGATCTAGCTTGCTTGGCAGTCCTATAGAGACGATGCTTTACCTGCTTTTCAGCCTGCCTCCTTAGATACATCCGCCCAAGACAGATTCATCTAAGATACACATAAGTAAATCCATTCAAGGTATATTCAGATAAGATACATTTGTCTAACAGGCATTCATTTAACGCTACTGAGCACGGCATGAACGAGCAGTCACCTGCTTGTTACCGTGTTCATCCAGACTGTGTGTGCTGTGCAGTGTATATGTTAAAGGGCAACTCCGGCCAAAACTCAAAATGAATTAAATTACTGGTATCACTTTAGTGACACAAAATATGACCCCAGCCAAAATTTCACGTCCGTGGGACGCCGCATTCTCAACCAATGCCGATAATAAAAACGCGACCCGCCGCGAGCCGCTGCTCCTTAGCGGGCGGCCAGCGGGTTGCCGATCGCTAAAGCAACATTGGGCCGTGATGTCAACGTCGTCCTCTTTTTTTCCTCCGTTCCGGACGGGCGCACGGCGCAGCCGTCGCGCGCGCTTCTTTGTGCTGCTATCACCGCTACTTCGGCTTGTAATTGCGTGTTTAGCCGTTGCTTTTACCTGTAGCCCGTGTAGCTTCGGTATAGCTTTTTGTTTATTTGCTTGTGAGGACTCCTAGACCCGTTTTAGCGAGCAACTCGGTGCGCCCAAGACTGCGCAGCTGTTCCTCGAAAGATGCCGAGTACAACTTAAAGCGCTGTGGGCTGCTCAAACAAGCCGCTGCGCAACCCGGAGGTGCTTTTTCACAAGTTTCCAACGGATCGGAAATTGGAGAAGGTGTGGGTGAACGCTGTTCGACGAGTGGACTTTGGAAAGCCTTGGACTTCGACCCCCAGATCGAAGCTCTGCTCCGATCATATTTCGCCGGAGAGTTACGAACGAAACCTACAGGTGTTGGTTGCTTGTGGCTTGTCAGCGAAGGCGTCGAGGCTTAAAAAGGATGCCGTGCCGTCGCTCTTTGCCCATCGTACATGTACAGAAAAGGTAAACATGATAAAAGTATCCTGATCAATAAATAAAACAGTCATTGTCAAGTGCAGTGTTGAAGATTGAGCATTCACGCTCCATTGAATGTCTGTTGAATGGGGAATGGTGGGCATGTAGAGTACAACCACTAACTAGCTCCAAACACTGAAGTTTGTAATGAAAAGGAAAACAATGTTCTGCTTTGCGTCACTGCTTGTTTACTACGCAATCTCGTGCGTAGTATTCAGGCCCGTAACGACTACTAGCGAACAGTCGGCGCGTGAAGCTCATGCGATATAAACATTCGCCTACCAATCGTTCGAACCCGTTACGCAGCAGTATTAATTAACATTGCGCTTGTGAATACCACAAGGGACTTTAAAGAAATCGCGAAAGTTCGGATTTGCAAGTTAGGACTCCTAATTTGCCCGAGTTCGGCTGGAGGTAAATATAATATATAAAAATGCAAAAAAAAAAAAAAAAAATACACTTGCCTTAGTCAGAAGTTACGAAGGAAAACTTAAAATCCTATGTATTCTAATAAAAAAAATTGTTGTGGGTGGGGGTGGGAATGCGGAAGGGAAAGAAAGTGTTCTCACCTTACTAACGTTCTCTGTTTTCCTTTATCACCCACAAACACTTTTGCTAGCTTTGAGAAGAAAATGACTGCCCAAAGAACTTTTTTTTTTAGTGCGACAAGTTTTTTTTTTTTTTTTTTTTTTTGTACAAAGATTCACTACTTGGACGAACTTATGTGGTGAATTAGTGTCGTAGCTTACAAATTCGGCCTTTACGCGCCTGAGGAAAAAATAACAAAAAAAAAGACGTCTACAGCTTAACACACGTCTGTGCGGTTGTCGCGAAAAGCGCCGGAGAGCCTCAAAGCTTCGTATCTGGGACTGACCCGCCTGCCAGTGACTGTACGTCACTGGCAGCGCGGCGTAGAGCAACGCCGCTCCATCCACGGAGCCCCGATGACAATTTGCGACGAGTGCGGCGACGAGTGCGGGAGACCGCACGCACGCCGCTGACAGCTGCCGAGTACGGCACCGAACGAGTTCACTAGTTTTCCAGTTGCTAGCTTTTGGGTATACAAGCAACGAATACGGCACGGCATAGCGCACGCGCGGCGGCGGCCGCCGTGTACGCCACCGAACGAGTTGACGGGTTTTCCAGTCGCTAGCTTTTGGGTATACGCACTAACTCTTGCTACATATGCTGGATAACTACCACGTATACAGAATTTAAAAAAGAAATCAGCTTACCTTCTATCTTTAGACGGCTAGCGCAACAGAGGTAGGTGCCGCTTGGACTGCGTACTCGCTGAACGAGAACGATCTTGGCGTCACGTCCACATAACGGCTGATTTCCAGTGTTGCCGGAACCTCGAGCGGCTAGTTTCGGTTTCGTCGGCCACGCCCCAAACAAAACTTTGAGACGTCGATATCTTTAAAACTACGCACAATAACGAGAAAAAAATTACACCTTGCAATTCAGGGGCGCTAACTGCACTAAAAACAGCCATAATCCCAAAATCGAAAGTATGGACCGGAGTTGCCCTTTAAAGATGCATCCACCTAAGGTGGGTTCATCTAGTAAGATACTTATATCTAGGCATAGCCTCCTTTATACTGATAATGCCTGCCCAATGGTTGGCTTCCTCATGCTTCATCGTCGTTGCGCCTGCTTCACATATTTGCTACTAGAGGCGCCAAAACCCCACACAAAAATGCAGACGACTCTTCTTCACTGCCCGCTGCTAGTCAACACCACTGTGATGCCGTTTGTCAATTGAATACATTTGTAACCCATGCTACATAGCAGGCGCAGGGCACCGTCAGTATAGATTTTATATATAAAAGAAGTCTTATACCTTTATTTTAGCTTTCACGTCTTGGTTTTGTTTCTATGCTGAAATGTTACCAGACCTCTGGTGCTTGTCATAGCGACAACAGAAATAGTCAATGTCAATTAAAAAGGAGACAGACAGGCTGGCGGACTTTAACAACGTTGAAACAGCGATCACTTAGCGTTTTTATTGCTACTGGAGCAGAGCCGCAAAACATATGGCCCGCGGACTACACGTGGCAGTCAAGTGGTTTTTCTCAGGACCGCGAACGCGTCCCCGCTGACCGAAAACCTGTGCACCTGTCAGCAGCACTCTGACCGGGGATCTTGATATACATTTTCAATTTGTTTTTTTTAAGCGCACAGCCCCTAGATGTTTTTGACCGGTCTCTTGTGGTCCGCACTGTTTTTCACGTGTGCAGTTCAAAAGCTTTAAGGATTTCGTAGATAGTATCTTGTTGGTGAAGATCTTCCTGGGGTCATGCTTGTCAGTCACAAATGCCGAATAGTTTGTGAAAATTGGCCTGAAACACCTAGTACGATACGATACGATACAAACTTTATTTTTCACCACAAATACAAGTGGTGAATGGGAGGCCGAAGAAAAAGCTGCATAAATGCAGCTTGACGAGGCTCCGGGCCCCCCATTCAGCAGCTACGACGGAGTACATACAGTACACTGGTCAAAAAAGAAAAAAAATCAAATGAACAAATTGAATATTTGGCTGTTGGACAATTGCACAATATCTATGTTTTTAACAAAATATTCGTTCAGAATAGACGGTAAGGCATAACTTATTTTTTGTTTTCCATAGTTTGTTCTACATTTCGGAATTTGCCAGGGCTGGTGATTTCTCGATGAATAATAATCACTTTTTTCTTTTAAATCAGACAGTTGAAGAATTACATTTGAGCGTCCCAATGCCGCATATTTATACGCCATCGTTAAACGATAGTTATAGATTTGGTGAATATTAATAATCTTGTACGACTTGAACAGTGAATCCGTATGATGTATGTAGGGAACGTTACCTATTATTCTTAGCACTTTTTTTTGCAATAAGTGTATTATATGCAAGTTAGAGTAAGATGTGTTACCCCAGATGAGGGTGCAGTAACATAAATGAGAATAAAATAAGGAATTGTACAAAACTTTTTTTACGCTGGATGGAAGAACGTGCCTATGCTTGTTCATAATTCCTGCGACTTTGCCTAATTTAGAGCAGAGATGTTTTACGTGATTTGTCCAGAGCATGTCTTCGGAAAAAATGGCTCCGAGAGTTTTTATGCTATTCACAAATTCAATGTATGAAGACCCGAAATGAAGAGGAGTGTAAACTCGGTTACCTGAGCCGCGTGGGCGAAACATCATTGCTTTTGTTTTCGAAGTATTTATAGTCAAGCAATTGGACTGAGACCATACTTTTAACCTTGAAAGAAATGCGTTAGCTTTATTTATGAGGGCCTCTTCGGATATATCAGAAAAAAAATACTCGTGTCATCCGCATAGATTATTGAATCAATGTTCACAATATCATTAATATACAACAAAAAAAGAAGTGGTCCTAAAATACTTCCTTGGGGCACTCCAGCTGATATGGTTAATGGAACTGATTTCTCATTATTAATTTGCACAAACTGGGTACGGTATTCTAAATAAGATTTGATTAGAGCATGAGGAAGATCACGAATGCCGTAAGCATATAGTTTATCTAACAAAATGGAATGATTTATACAGTCAAATGCTTTACTGAAGTCTAAAAATATCCCAAGCGTCAAGGTTTTTTCTTCGAAATTCTTAAGTATTTCTTCTTTTTGAACCAATAACGCTGTTTCGGTTGACCTATTCTTTCTAAATCTAAATTGACAATCAGTAATTATAGAGTGCTTATCACAAAATTTAACAACACGAGAGTGAATTATTTTTTCTAGATTTTTTGAGAACACAGGAAGTATAGATATAGGACGGTAGTTCCCTAGTTCATTTTTGTTACCTGCTTTAAACAACGCTAAAACTTTTGCAGTTTGCATTTTTTGGGGAAAAGTGCCAGATGATATTGCGAGGTTGAATATGTATGTTAGACAGGGAGCAATAATATCTATCACATACTTGATAGGTTTAATTTGCAAGTCATCGGCATCACGACTGTGATTATTATTAAGAGACAAAATAGAAGAACAAACCTCAATTTCATCAGTAGGGTAGATAAATAGTGAATCCGAAATTGATGAAATGTGATCTGACGCTTTAGGATTGTAAAAGCTATTTGCTATATTCACGAAATAGCTGTTAAATGCATTTGCCAAATTCAAACCGCACAGAAGTTGCAGGAAATCTTTGTAATGGTTAACATCTTTCTCTACCTTTGCGCATTTTAGAGCGCCATGGTGTATAAGTTTATCCACCGCAGTATCACCAGCTGCATGCAAAGGCTTTTTCAGCATATTTCGTTTTTTCTGTAAAATCTCTACGGAAGTTCTTCAGCGCACACAACAGCCTCACTAGCTTCTCTGATGGATAGTATAGTCCTCCCCTGTCCTGGTGCCTAAGGTGGGAATTGCAAGGAGCCATAGAAGCCTGCTTAATGACCACTAGGAAGTGTAACTCGCAAGTCCGAGTTGCACATAGGCACGCAACAATAAAGTATTATGCGACTGAGAATGCAGTACAAGGAGTCGGGGCTAATTACAAGGTGCTGATGTGCCCACGATCAATAAATGGAATGAAATGACCGCGCGTGTACGTGTGGCGTCGCGGTGTGCGTGCCACGAGCCGCAGACAGCCTCGTACTATTAAGCTATGCCGGAAATTGCTAAGCGCTCTATCTGCCGGTCGAACGACAACCGAAACAAGTTACTTGTGTCACAAAAAAATTATGTGATCAAGTGACGTATTTGATCACGTAAGGCCACGTTACCGCGTAACTTAACATAGAAAACTTACGTTGTCACGTAGCTTAACGGAAAACAGAGCTTACGCTAGCTACAGTGAACTGTAGCAGCAGGCAGCGGACAAGCGTCGTCTGCATTTCTGTATGGGGTTTTGGCGCCCCACCAGCAAATCTGTGAAGTAAGCGCAACGACGACAAAGCAACCATTGGGCAGGCATTTTCAGTATAAAGGAGGCTATGATCTAGGGTAAATCCATTCAAGGTTTATTCAGCTAAGAAACATCTGCCTAACATGCATTCATTTAACGCTGCAGAGCATGACACAGCACGAACAAGCAGTCACCAGTCTGTTATCATGTTCATCCTGACCGTGCGTGCTGTGCAGTGTACCATATTTACTTGCATAATGAACACTTTTTTTTCCGAAAAATGTACCCATATTTTTGGGGGGGGGGGGGGGGGGGGGCGTTCATTACACAGGGTAAAAATTTTGCATTTACGCACTTTGTGCAAATGTCATTTTAGGTGCCAATATGACATGGCAGGGTACTGTGGCACGTCTCCACTGATGAAGGCGCGCCCATGGCTGGTCGTGGGCGTGCCACAGTAATCATGCTTTATAAATTGGAAACCTTTTTTAGGGTGCTTTTGGCGTGCCTTGCTGAAAAAAAAAGTGCGCTACGAAGCTCACTCAGCACAGAGAGCAATGCGACCGTTCTAGGCCTAACCACTCACTTGCTGTCCGAAAGCGGACCACAGACAACGGCATGTTTGTTGACATCAATGCATCCAATAGGCGAAGGCAGTTCCTCGACCCAAGCTTCTTCAAGTGTGCACGCCGCTCGGTTTCACAGTTGATCACTTCCACAGCTACGTACCTGCAGCTGCTTGCAGCCATTATGAGAGCGGCTTGGCTTGACTTGACTTGGCCTGACTTGAGAGCGGCTTGGCTTGACTTGACTTGGCCTGACCGGCAAAATAAAATTGACTTGGTGGCTAGCTAAATTGGATGCGATTCGAGACTTGAGGAGCCGAAAATTGGAAATGCGTTCATTACGCGAGGGAAAAAAATGTCCCAATATTGGTACCCATTTTGGAAAGTGTGTTCATTATGCGACAGAAAAAAAAAAAAAGTCCAAATATTGGTACTTGTTTTGGGGGGCGCGTTCATTATGCGAGTAAATACAGTATGTCTGTTTAAGATGCATCCAACTGAGGTGGATTTATCTAGTTGGATACATCCATCGAAAATGCATTCATTTAAGATACATACACCTAACATATAATCATCTAAGACATATTCATCTAAGATATGTCTAGCTGAGATACAAGGAGCCAGCATATTTGTCTTACAAAATTCCAAACGTACGTGCCTGAAAGCGGGTAGCACACGTTGTTTTGTAGAAAGTGTCTATTCTTATAGAGCTTGACTCACATAGCGAAATCTTACAAATAGAGAAAAAACAGTGGCCGTGCATTTCCTATGTCCTATACCGGCCTGCTTGTCGTCTGCACATTGGTTTGCAGGCTCGCTCCCAGGCAGTGTGCTGAACGCCATAAGACGCCATTTATAACGATTATCCTGCAATTAGCGAGATAAATGTGATAAATAATGAATAAAATATGAACGGTGCTGCAGTTTCATCTCGCACTTTGAAATAAGGAAACTTCTATTTAATAAAAATAGATTCAGAAACAGACTACCATAAAATCCCCTAAGGGCACCCTCCCCTGAAACATTGCCCATCCCGTTTTTCTGGATAAATATCCTTAACATAAAGATTCCGAAACGTTGCCCAACCCCCAATGCCTGTAAGACATAACATCAGCCGCACAATCTGGGGTGCGTGGCAAGCGGGTTTGCAGCGGGTTTTCACGTTTTTGTCCGCGATCTGCGCACGCGATGTTGGTTTCCGTGGCACGCAGGTTTAGCCAGTTTCCACATGCTTATCGCACCATGAGACACGAATCTGCTGCATCTGCAGTCTGCGGTATCCCTTACTGTGACATAGGAGTTTGTAGCGAATTCACGCATGTTTATCGTGTTCCCGTGTACACGCATGTGTACACGGGAACTGATACAACATTGTATCAGTTCACGTGGCTTGTAGCAGGTGCCCCTTGTGTTTACCATTAATTTTTCATAAATTTATATCGAAGGTCACCATTATCTCTTCATTTTGAATGGGCACCCTTACTAGATTTTATGTTAGTGTTTGTTTTGTTTTGTCAAGGTCTTCTGGTTGGAGCATATCCCCCGGCCCCGTGTAAGGGCTCACAAACAAATAACAGATGACAAAAAGAAACAAACATTTGTCTGCTTTAGAGTCTATCTTTATAGAACAAAAGAAGTTTGCTTATTTATAGGTGCTAAATAAAACTGCATCATTGTTCATATATTTCGTTAAAATAATTATATACCATGATTATCCTGCCTAGCATCTGACCGAGGCAACTCCTGTTTGCTGTTTTGGTGCCATTTAGCAGATGTAGCGCTAAGCTGTTGTGGGTTGCGAGGAATTTCTGATATTGGTTCAATTGGGGGGGGGCAAACAGCTTGTTTTTTTTTTTACATACTGTGTTGTCATATTTCACGTTTTTATTTCATTGCTTTGCTCTGGAATGCTGCACTGATCCTGACCCATGAATCTTGTTATACTGGCAGTTTTGGATGTGACTTCTATTACTGTTTATATTGATATAATGTTTTAATTATACTTGTATATGCAGAGTGTTTTTTTAACAATATTTTTTTGAAGAGCTGGACATTAATGCAGTCTGTGCAGGTGTGTTATATGGCCACGGGGACATGGTATTAGGGGCTAGTCCTCACGGTAAGTCAGACAGTTGAAGTGGGGCCATGAAACAAATTTTGGGCTGGGATAAATGAATTTAGATTGGGTTTTAATAATAGTAATCATGCAGTGGGCCAAAAGAAAGAAGGTAGAAAGTCAAAATCCTAATTTATGGTACGAAAATTTAAAAACATAGCGCACTATTTCGTACTTCCTTCCCTTAGAAGGCTGTCTGCCTTTTCACTGTGATACATCCGCAGTGCCCAAAGCCCATCACCTGGTCCCAATGCACGACACCCGGCCTCACTATATTCCCTTGACCCCAAAGCTGATAGTGCTACACGCTTGCCAGACCAATCAGCCACCTCCCTTTCATCACCTGTCCCCATTCTCTGCGCATGTGTATGAGCGAGGGAGCGTGATCACGTGGCAAAAGATAGAAGTGTGGCTGGCCCAAGGAGCACGTAGCTTCCACAGCACTGTCAGGTTAGGGCTGAACGGGGTGGGGAAAGCAACTCTTGTCCGAATTTTGAGTGTTGGGCTGATCTTCTAGGAGGAGAATGGCAATCTCCAGTACACAAACGAGGGTCCGAGCTAGAGGGGAGTTTCTTCTTTCCCTCTTCTTGAACGGTTTGGCACACTGCACGGTTTGTGAATTGACAGGAAGGCTAAGAAGAAAAAAAAGTTGAAAAATTGTTTCATGGCTTTTTTAACTAAAATTTGTTAATTAACTTTGTAGTTAGTGAAAATGAACACATATGGGTTCAATTAGAAACCTGCTGAGCGTCATTGAAAACCACTAGATTAGTAAATTCTAGAAAGGTTTAGATTGTGTGGAAAGCATGGTGATGCGCTTAATTTACCTATCGCACAACAGGCGCGATGCTGGAGGTGCAAAAACTTAGATGACAATGATTTCCGATGATGCTTGGCAAGCTTCCAATTGGAACCAGATGTTTATTTTCACTAATTAAAAAGATAAATGAACAAATTTTAGTTATCTCACGACGATGACCATAGCCATGTATGTTATGTATGTCCCCCAGGCACTATAATTCACCTGCACAGACAGCATTAATGAAGCATTCAGTGCTTCTAAAAAAAAAAAAATAATAATTGTAAAGTTTAAAAGGAACACTTTGTATATTAACATCATTGAGTATTGCCTACCAGAAATTGATGCAATATGCGAGTGGTGCTTGTGCTCAAAACAAAATCCTCAGATGTCCAGCTTGGCATGTTGGTGCAGTAAGTATTGGGTTGCTTGGATTTGTGCCGTTGTTCAAAGTGGCCATGGCACGGATGCATGTGGCAAACATAATCGAGTGATCTCATCAGGAGTGTAAGACCCTGGTTTGTCTTATCACAGTAGCCGTCATCCCATTATTTCGTTAATTTTTCTTGAGACTTTTCGCTCCAGACATTGCCGACATTGTCTGGAAGTTTAGACGTTGTGTGGCCAGCATGCTTGACAAGCAATCTCTATACAGGGTGTGTGCGCGACTTCCAGCTGCCATGACAGAGGGAGGGAAATGCTTCTGGTTCTTCTATGTTTACCTTGTGTTTGGGTGCATGCGCGATGACCCGAGTCGGTGGTTCACTAGTGAGCAATTCTGCTAGAGCTACGCTCTAGCAATATCCCAGTGTCGTGCTTTCAAGTTGCCGATGCGTACCGGCAGAAAGAAATGTCACAAGTGAAGGTATTTGAATTATCTCGAGACGAGAGACGCCACCGGCACCGCCGAGCCTGAGTGATTACAGTAGCCTGGGTGATCGCAGGTGCTAGCCTACTTCGATGTGCTGGTGCAATGCAAAAAATGCAAGAATGCGGTGCCGGCTCGACCGATCATCTCCGTACAATGATGGGCCATTAGGGCATGTACAAATGCAATGCGCACGGTGCTCTGGGAAAGAAACCTTGAATACCAAAGCAGGCAAACCAGAACACTAGAAAATAGTACATTACAAAAACTCGTGCTGTGCTAAAGGAAGCGTAATGAAAACTTTCGGAAGATGTCCACTACTGTCGCCGACTGATTTTTCGGACACCGATTTTTCGGACGCCGATTTTTCGGACGCCGATAATTCGGATTTGTTCAATATTTCGGACCTAAAGGAGGAACCATGACCTACCCGATATAAATGGTGTATATTTATAACAGATTTTTCGGAAAGCTTGAAGTCCAAAAGTTTGGTTTTTCTGACAAAATCGTCGCGAGCGATCAGTGGGAAACACCACAGAGAAGCGGCAATTTAGGATTCTATATGGGTTGCACGTGGATTGGCTTGGTTTGGGTGCGCTACCTGAGTACTGCTAAGACCTACCGCTAGGAAACAATGTACGGCTTTTTTTTTTTCCCTAGCTGTGCATCTTTATCATCGTTGTTACCATTTTGCCTTTGTTCATTCACCATTGCAGTCGTGGATTTGTGCCTATCATTTCAATCTCGTCTCTGTGAATCGTGTTTTCGGACTACGCTAGCTTGGACGTCATTGCCCCGTCTGTTCTTCCACCACAGCGATGTGTCCCTAAAAAGTGCAGTACTCGACTATAACGCTGGAGAAGAAGGCAGGGATTCTCAAGCGAATAGAAAGTTGCCGAATGCAAATGGAGGCATAACCTGAAACAAGGTGTGCAGGCGTAGCTTGAAGCAAGGCACTATATACGGCTTTTTTAAACCCGAAGATTAAAAAGCCCGCTAATAAGAGCAGGTTTTTTAATCTTCGGACTTTTCGGACTGCTCTGATTCAGACGTTTTTTCGGTCCCTGCAAAGTTAAAAAAATCGGTCGGCGATTGTAATTTCAAGACCCAGCTCGGCAACCCCTGTGAGGAAGCTTGGCACCTATCTTCGGCACCTGGGGGCCTGGGGGAAGTAGGTGCTTACCGCCGATGTCTCGCTGTTCACGAAGTAGTTGAATACTTCTAGGAATTTGTAGGTTTTAAGTCGTTCTCAGGTAAATGGGCGAGGCTAGTCGAATAGGTAGTGCTGAAGATGCGCCCACAATACCTTTGGCAGATTTGTCATTTCCTTGAGGAGCAAGTGCTCTTTCTTTTTACCCAAGGGAAGAGAAAGGGATGTCGATCCCGTGTAATTAAATTTCAGGAGGTACCGCAGTTAGTCCTGGGCAGTGATACTTATAAAGTATGCGCTACTCACCAGGGGCCCTCAGAGACAAGCAAAAACAATAGTCAATCGGAAGTAACATACTGCCCCCCGGAAGTTCGGCCATTATTTGTTTTGTAGCGCGAGCTACACTGGCCGAGGTTGAGCAGTTTCGCGTGGCTCGTGCAGAGCCGTGCTGCGCCTTCCAGAGGAGTAACGTCATAGCCGCGGCAGACGCACTGGCACCGCCGCGTGCCCAGCTGTGCGCCTCCGTTGCGCAGTAGCCAAGTCTGACGCTGTACCGCTTGATAGCGCCTCTCATTTTGTGCGCATGTGCAGAGGTATCAGTGGGGGTATACATATAGTGGGGCGTTTGCCAGTGTGGTGTAGCCATGGAGAAGGAGAGCGAAATTGCTGCTGTCACATAATGCGTATACCGTGTGTGTGTCGTTAAAGCAGTAAGCATGATAATCAAGCTAATCCTAGACAACCAGGAAAGTTAAGAATAACCAGCTGGACCTAAGCTCATGCTACGTATATCCTGGCATAGCCGAGCTAAGCCACTGCAATTTTTTTGTGTACCTCCGCACACCCTGTATACTTCGTTTCACCTAAAGTCAAAGCGCAGCATGAGCTGATGAGACCAATCAAACGGCATTAAAAGTCTAACATTGTGAAATCTGTCATCTTTCTGTTTGTGTTCTATTAGCTGAACCAATCGAGCGTGCAGCAAATGCTCCGTGACTTGAGCTTTTAGTATGTGTTTGCACCTCCGACTCTGCTCGTACCTAAAATAAAGGGAAGTAAGTATACATGCGGGTAGAGATGCCGTGAGACACGTATTTCTGTCAGTTTCCTTTCCTTCAACTTCCCTAAATATTACTAGCGCCAACCAGTAATGAAACATATTTTTTATGGCACAATTCTTAGCAAAAATTACATTTTGGCACCAATTGTAGCAGACTTTCGTTCATGGCAAAATTTGGCACAATCAGCTCAGCACTTCCATCACTAAGGCAATGCCGCGTGTAGCGGAAGGCGGTTGAACAGCCACTGCCTCATTCATTAACTTTTCATTGAAAAATAGCTAACAACACTGTATTTGTGTTTAACATCTGACACGCATGTCCATTTGTAAACGCCTGAAGACGGGCTCTCCCCGTGAATAATTTTTGCTTCACGAGAAACCGGCAGGGTTAAGGAGCTGTAAACATGTGAGGTGTGCGGCCTGCTGCTGGGATGGGTGGAGGACTCGTCCCTGCAAGTGCCATAAATATGGATAAATCTACCATCCGCAAGAGGCAATGAAAAATTTATTGTTCCGAGAATACACACAAATTACGGAAAGAGGCTAAGGAAATATTATATACCATGTCTTTTCAATGAACTACCGGGTAATCTGCAGAACCTGCCGTCGTTTAAAATTGCAAAAAGAGAGATAATGAAATGGTGTCAATGTGCGCGCACATAAATTACCAAGTATGTGTTGCTGATTCATTTATGATTTGCCGTAACATGAACTCGTTCTGCTTTTGTCATGTTCTTTTTGAAATGTGTTTGTGGTTTTGCTCCGAAATAGTTTGCCCCATTCAGTGCCAATGATTGTGTAACTTCAATGGTGCAGCTGCCCCGTTTTGTGTATTTTATCTTAATCTTGTTGTTGTAGTTTCTTTTCTTTTTCTTTTTTTTTTTTGGGGGGGGGGGGGGGTCAATTGTACTCCGGTGTACTCCGTCTCACGAAAGCACAAAAGTGCTTTTGTGAGACAGATTTATATGTTTGCAAAATGAACCGAAAATAAACTATTACTAATAATAGTGCGAGCACCCGACGTAATATATGTGAGGGATGTACCAGGTGTCCCAAATACCAGCCAGGCTCTTTAAATTGACCGCAAAATTCAATTTCTTAACCTATCATGCTAGGATTTTGTGCAGCGTTTCCCTCAGATGGTGCATATTTTTTGTAAAATTTGCAAAGAGCGAACTTACCAGCAAAAAGTAAAGAAAGAAAAGGCCTAACTTCTATGGAAACTCAGCAAAGCTACCGGTCTTCAAACAGTACGGCGCCGTTTCACACGGGAGACGAGATGGCGCAAGCGGTCGCGATGCCAACTGCCGCCGAGGAACGAGCATATGGCGCCAAGAGCCGGCGTCAAATAGCAGACAATCTTTTCAACTCAAAAGCGGCGCACGTTCCGCAGGCGGCGACAGTCGCAGAACCAAAAACGGGCGTGGTAACAACAAGGAACTGTAAAACAGTCAAAATAACCGGAAAAGAAAAAAAACTCTAAAAAAAGTCAAAATAACTTGACAAACCATTTTTTTAATTGATTATCTGTCCATTCAATGTGTTTTGTTAGTAAGGATGCTAAGATTATGCATTGGCAACTGACATCGAAAAAGCTTCCGCCGCTTTTGTGTCGAAAATAACATCTGCTATTTGTTGCCGGCTGTCGGCGCCATATGCTCGTTTGTTGACGGCAATTGTCGTCATGACCACCTGTGCCCTTTTTTGTCTCCCGTGCGAAACGGCGCCGTGTTGTTTGAAGACCAGTGGCTGTGCTGCGTTTCCATAGGGGTTCCTTTTCCTTTCTTTACTTTTTCCTCAAGTAAGCTCGCTCTGCGAATTTTACAAAAAAAAATGCACTATCTGTGGGCAACGCTGCACAAAGTCGTAGCGCGATAGAAACCGAATTTTCCGGTCTTAAAGATCCACTATTTCATAAAAGAAACCAAATTTTCCAGTCTTAAAGAGCCACTATTTGGGACACCCGGTAGTGTGAGCTTGATTAATGTAGGTGAATCTGAGTAATATGGTGCAAGCGTTCAATGTAGTGCAAGCACTTGCCCGAGCACCCGCTGCAGTGCGAGCAAGAGGCGTAAAACGTAAGTGCGAGCACCCGAGCCAAAAGAGCGATTGCAACCCGACACCACCCTTTCCGTCGCTGCCGTCTTCAGTCCTCATTCTAAGGAAAAGTGCCGCACCACGCTCTCAAATGCCGCCCCACTGTTGAAACCGAAATTAGTCTGTTCTAAACAAAAGGCGCGCACACGTCGTTTCTCCTCTGCAGGCGGCGTGGCGGGCGCGTCGCTGCACGGCGCCCAGGGGGGCCCCTCGGCGTCGTCGCAGTTCTACACGGCGGAGACGCTGGCCATCGCAGTGACAACCAGCATCGTGTCCTCACTGGTGGTGGGCTTCATCAGCGGCTACATCTTCAGCCGGCGCTGCCGCGGGGACGAGGAGGCAGACGACGCATGCCCGGCGGACGACTACTCGCACTACCTGGACCGGGGGGGTGGCGGGGACCCCCACGCAGAGGGCTTCCTTGCGGCGGCCCACCACCACCACCACAACAACGCCAAGCCGATCAACCTGGTGCTGAACGTGCCGCCCAAGAACGGCAAGAACGCCAACAGTTCGGCCGACAACAAGCCCCTGCAGAAGGTGAAGAAGATCTACTTATAGCGGACGAGCGACGCCGCCACGGGAGCACTGCTGCGGCGGGAGGGCGCCCTGATCGACGTGAGTTTCCTCTTTTCGGCCATTCTGAGCGAATCCTACGCATCCGTGGCTCGGTTTGGAACCGAGGAAGCGGGCATCTATTACACACCTGCTTTAATCGTACACACAGGGGAAGAATGCACCCAATGAATATGATACAATATATAGGGCATCCCGAAGCAGACCTGACACCATAAAACGATGCTGCGTCTTCACAAAGAAAGCTCAAACTTTTACGCTGTGTGCACCAAGCAGGTCAGCATTACTTTGTGAGATCTTAAGGCGTAGTTCTCTTTCTAAAGAAAAGTGACAGCAAAAAGCTTGCGGAGGTCCACGTTAGGCACGTTCACAGATGATAGAGTTACCGACGCTATTGACTCGTGGTGCCGTCTTCCAATGAGCGCAGCTAGTAGGCGGCCAACTGTCGTCTGCTTGCTGCACTGTCGGTAGATGGCGCCACAAGTGAACGGCCTCGGTAGCTCGGTCGTCTGCGAATGCGCCCAACGTGGCCTTTGGTAAGTATTTTTAGAATGCAGCTCTTGGGTGCCCGTTTCCGTGTTTCGCGGCATTGCCTTCCAAGTCGGCGTAACCGGCTTGCTAAATTTAGTGGTAAATTGAATTGATGTTGAGGTCGTGTGACGTCAATTTTCTAGCTAAATCTAGTGTAGAAACTGAATTTGTTCATGGGTGACGTGACACAGTCATCTGACATCATTTTTCCTGCTAAATTTAGCGGGGAAACTGAATTGGTGTTGAGGTCATCTGATGTCAATTTTCCCGCTTAGTCTAGCGGAGAAATTGATTTTGTTCATGTATAATGTGACACAAAGTCATGTGACGTCATTTTCCCTGCTATATTTAGCCCGGAAACTGAATTTATGTTGGGGTCATGTGGTGTCAGTTTTCCAGCTAAATTTAGAGGGGAATCTGTGGGAGGAGGAGGAGGAGGGGAAAAGGAGAGGAGGAAAGGCATGCCCTCCCCCTCCTTCTCAAGAGCTGCGCTCTAATTTCATAATACAGATTTCTAAACATCTTTTAATTTTTTTTTTACTTTTTACGGGAAGAAAACTGTGCTTTAAAATTTCGCGCGGTAAAACTGACCTGCTTAGTGCACGTTCGGTGAAGGTTTGAGCATTCTATGTACAGGCGCTGATTTTTCCAGCTTCAGCTTCAGTTGTCACGGTCGAGCACGTGCATGAAGCCAAGGCTGGGCGAAAGGCATGGAGCTCATGCCTAGGCCAGGTGTTCGAAAAATATGCCATTCTTATTCTGGCAGTGACTCCAGCTTCTCAATGGCAAATACAGTCTTCCTTCATTGTATCGAAGTTACTTTTTTTCGAATTATCGCTTTTAATAAAGTTCAACGTGGTCCCGACCGATGTGCACGGATTTTCAACCAGACCATTCGAAGTGTAATGGCAGTTGACCGCACTTATTACGAAGGCCGAGGTGCAGAGACCCTCCTGTTCTCTCTCTGTTCTTCACCGAGGCGAGCGGCGAACACGGAGTAAACGAGTGACGGAGGGCAGAGCGCAGCTTCCGACGCCAATGTGCCGGTGCGGGGACGTGGGCTGGGGGCAGCGTCGAGGTCCCGACGCTACTCATGGCGCCTGCGGCTTGTGCTGCCCAACTCCTGTCGGAGTAGGGTCAAGGGAGCGATAGAGCCTGGAGGAGGTCATCCCTTCGGGAGTTCCCGACGCACACGCCTGGAGCGTACAACACGCGCACGTGCTTCGTATGGGACAAAGGGAATATATACCGAAAGTTCCTTAGACTTGCGAGGTTGACATAAGCGGCCAGCCCAAGGCCGAAATCGCCAAAGAATTAGACATTCCGGCATCGGCTGTTTGACGCTGTCCATCGTTTTCGGAACAAGCAAGGTATATTGGACAGGTTTGAGAGGTTTCTCTCATGCATGAGAAAGTGCACTCGCGACCCGAACATGAAAGATCGTCAACTGCTTCACGCACGTCAGATTTTCTCGCGAGCACGCTTGCCTAGCCAACGCATGATTTCCATAGCTGCAACTATGGAGTGCGTGAAAACGCGTTGGCAAAGCCACCTAGGATAACTGATTTGTCCTCGCTTGTTGATGCGGACGTTCCTGTTGTTGTAGACCTTGCGTGTGGCCAGGGTAAACACGAAGTGACGATGGAACCTTGGGAAACGCCGACAACCGCGGAGACATTAAACATTTTTTGGCTGCTTCGAAACAAAGTGGAGTGCTGCAATAGTGACAGTGTTCTTGCAATGCGTGGAGCAGTTCAAGGAGATTTGATGCCCGGATGGAATTATCGGCAAACTCCAATTAATTATTTTTTTTTTACTCGGTAAAGCTAGATGTTCACAACCAAGGTTTGTTTGATTAAATATTGTACACACTGTTCCCGTCCATCTTCAAGGCTCCTGGCACTGTTTTTTTTGGACTCTGTCGCTGTTTTCAAATTACAGTCGACTCTCATTAATTCAAACTCTTATTTTAAACTTGCGGGTAATTCAAACTAACATGCTGGTCCCATCCTATGCGTCTCTATGGGAGAAAACCCCCGGTGCTTTTTTTTCAAACAAATTTTCAGTCCCCCTCAAGTTGGAAATAACAAGATTTGACTGTACCGCTTTATTGAATTTTTTTTGCCGTCCTGTTGACTTTGTTATAACGAGGGATTACTGTATGGTTACAGTAATCTATATCGATCCACATCTATATCGATATTATTCTTATAATGTAACACCGCCAATCATTGCAACCAGAGAGTTTTCTGGGCAGAACTTGCCCTGCCTCTAGACCTGTGGCAGGCAATAGTGCTGGCGGTGTTGCGTCCGACCGTCATTGCCGACACTTTCAAGCCAGTGACCAGTCGTGCGCTTCGTCTCTTTGCAGGGATGAACGTGCGACCGACGAAGGATGCACCGGCCATTATGCAAGCAGACGACGGAGGGAGGGGCCGAGCGTCCGCTCTCTGCGGTCCACTGCAACTTCCCGGCCAATAGCGGCAATCGTACGGTCGTCACGTGCTTCCGAGGGGGACGGCCACCTCTACGAGGAGTCCTCGGCACAGTGCAGAGAGGGGCAGGCGTTCTTGTCGTTCCTGAGACACGACACACGCATGGCTATGGACGACGATGAGCAGTGCCCGGCTGCCGAAGCGGGAAGGGGGCCGCCATTGGAGGACGCAAGGGACCTACCATTTTGAGGACATATTGTTTGGGGAACAAGACTACAGGGACCTCGGCGCTTCTTCCGTGGTGCCACAGGGTTGCGTCGGATCGGGACTCGAAAGCAGCCGCGGAGCGCGTCGGTGCGAGAGTGCGGGCTCGACCGGCGTTTCGTCTGCTGACGACAACGTGCCCTTCGCGAGATGGCGTCCACGTGCGACTGCGTTGCATCCCATGCCTCGAAGTTGACCGAGTTTAGAGAGCAGATCGAAACCAAAAAAACCAGGACTACGGGGTCGACGAGATTCGTTGCCGTCTTGTGCTTCCCGAGAATGCTGTCGGCAAGGTGTGTCCAGTTCACCTTAGAACTCAATCCGAGGACCGCATTGCACGATTCTAAGAGCGCCGCTTCAGTTGCGTCGGCACCAGATTGAAGAGTCCCGTGCCCGTTTCTCGTACCGGTTTAACTCTTTGAGGTGTTTGCGAGACGGCGAGGCTGCATCGGCGTGAGGTCGCGGCAGCTGCATCGTAATTCTCGACTGCGTCCTCTCGACTTGTGAGACGTCGATCGCCGTGGCTGCGACGGATGTGCCGGCTGTGCAGTGAACCCTACGTGCTGCAACGCGGGCGATTGCCACAACGCGTCGGAAGGAGGCCCGCGTCATGAGCGGCAAAAGAGAGACTTCTAGTCGTGTCGGTGCGCGTCTGCTAGTTACTATCGTGTTGTCTTTCTACGATTCTATGAACCGTGCTCGCTGACGCAATCGAGCTGCGGTGGAACCGCGTGGCGGTGTCGCAACCCTGGCTGCACTTCAAAGCTCGTTTTTATTATTATTTGTTTCCCCTTTTTTTTTTATTGGCTCTTTTGACTCTGTTTCTAAACTGCGCCTAAGTTGTTGTTATATTGATGTTGTACTATACCTATGTGCTGTCTTTTTTCACCGATTTATATTGTTTTCGTAAGCAAGCATTCCCGTTGCTGTTTCATTGACGCAGCGCTTGCCAAAATGTCTTTCTTTTGTGCCTTCCCTTCTGCGTCTTTTGTTTAGTGATTATTTTTATCCCCGGCCACGCACCGCTTCAATGGCAAACAGCATCGTCTGCGCTCCTCCGCCAACCACTGGCGCTGGAAAAGTTTTATCTATTTATTAAAGGTCCCCCGGCCAACGTCTACGATTGTTTGCCGCATTTTGTACAGCATCGTTGTTTTTTCCCTTTTGATTTCATTTACAGTTCTCGTGGTCATATCAGCTCGCCTGTAGATGCTACCATTTGATCCTCGTCTGCAATGAAGAGAAGATTTTTATTTCATTTGGTGTTTATCGTGTACAAAACTCGCTTGTTTTTTACCGACCGTGTAATGAAATAATGACTACACACTCGTCTTCACCTCAAGAAAAAAAGCAAGTTTTGCACATTGTTCGTACACTGCGCAAAGTAGTTCTTACGAGATTTGGTTGTCGGAGGGAGAAACAACACTTTAGGCGTTTGAATGTGTACGTCTTGACGACGTATCTCTAATCTAAAATGCACCTGCACATATCTCAATTCCATACATAGAAGGGGATATCAGTCTCTTTTACTACGGGTTCTTGAGGTGAAAACGAGTGGAGTCGCACGATTATCTCGATTTACCTAGTCCGAGTCAGGAGAAAAGATATCCCAAGGGGTTTTGCTCCCAGCCAATCGTCTTGACGCCCCCTTTTCCTCCCCTTTTTGTCGATCGTCTCTTAAAGACGGAAGTGCCGATCTTGCGAATCCGAGGCGGCTTGGGATGCTTTCCTCTCGGGGGGGAAAAAAAAAACGTGCTCGGCTTGTGGAGTTTGAACGGGCCAAATGCTTTTTCATACCGAGAGTGCGTGCGTTTCAACACGGTACCCAGTTTTCTTTATCTCACCGTTTCCGACGTCAAGTACAGTCGTCCACACCGTTAAGCGGAGCAAGGCTTAGCCTTAGATACAAACGCCACAAAGGAACGAGCGATGACTGAGCGTTCTTTCGTGTCAGTGTTTATCCGGTTCGCTGCGACAGGTGCTCTCGCTTCTATTGACAGTGTGGACTGCTGTACGTCGGTTCCGTCGTGCCGTTTTTTTGTTTGTTTTTGTACATGTATGTGTGTGCTTGTGTTGTGCATAGCAATCAATATATCCGAGGTTTTACAGTTGCTTTCAGAGCTCCCTAGTTGATCGAGTTTTCCGTCGACAATAATGAAACGCGGCTGTTTGATGACCGCTTTACCGTTGGCTGGACGACGTGGGATTCAAACCTTTTTTTCTTGAAACCGAGAGGGCTGTTAGGTTTGTCCGGGGCGCGAAGCTCACACAACGATAGCGGGAGGACAGTTTTGTGTCTGTGTCTCTGTACAGAACTGTGACAGACGTTTTTCAGCTTCCCTTTCCTCATCCCGGTAATATTGACAGGCATTGCAAGCAGCCCCACCAGAGACAAACCTCTGCTCACAACGTTGCATCCATACTGGGGTGCGTCCCTCCCAACCCTGTACGTAGTCTGTTATGGTCCCTTTTTCTTTTTTATTGTAGTAACTGTATTCTTTGTCAGTCATAGTGTACTTTAGTTCGCCTTCCCTCTGCCACCATAATCACCGAGCTATTCTCATTAATGTCTACGCTCTTCCTTTGCCCGTTTTCCGAAGTTTGCCCGTAATTTGATGTGGCTTCCATACTGTCAGTAATAATTGCACAAAGGATGCCAGCGTTTCGAGGTTGGCGTTTTGCGGGAATTTCAGTTTGGTTCGCTTTTGTAATTTAGCCAATTTGCGCGCTTGTGGCCGATTCAATTCGGCGAAGACAAAAAAAAAAGACCCGACATTGTGCGGCTCTTAGGTAAGCCTGTATATGCGACAGACTGAATTCGTTGGGTTTGGACGAGTTTTGAGAAAGAAAACGACGACGTAAAAATTGATTTTTTTACTGCATGATAGTACTGTAAAGTTTGCAATTGCGAAAGAAATAAGGAGTGCTGCAAGTCTTGGGCAGACGCCGCAGTACATCAAAAACTTCTATTGCAGCGATAGACAGTTTTCATTGTTAAAAGAGCTTCGGGTAAAGCAATGGAAGTTTAAAACAAAATGTGTTGCAACTTTTCACAGATGCTGCAGTCCCTTAACAACTTCAAAGAATCGCTAGCAGGCCCCTGCATCGTCTCGTATTCAGCGCCAAAGAGCATCATTCTAGAGCCGCCCGTGATGCGGCGCAATATGTGTACAAGGTTGCAAGGCGGGTCTTGCTTCGATGCCAGTTTTAGCTTTACGTAAGTGTCTGTCGTTTTAGTTCGTAGAAGGGACAACCCGCGGTCAAAACGGACAGAGGGGTAAAAAAATAAACTGAGGTGCCTTTGTTTGACGAAATCTTTCTGCATGGCGCGTGTGTACTTGCGCAAACGTGGGTGCAGCCGAAATACTTACGACATGCAATACAACGTGAAAATGCTACAAAAAAAAAATGTCGAGGACATTCCGAATTAGGGATGTGTTCAAATGCCCCCTTTTTTTTCTTATTTTTGGCAGCTATCTTTTTTTTTACCCATAAAGATTTTTGTGGTTGCGGACAGGATGAGAATGACATGGAGGAGCTTCAGTTGTCCCGCCCCCAGTGCAAGCTTCCCACCTTCGGTAATGCTTCAGAAGCGCTGCGGAAGGCCAGAAGTGCATGCTGGAAGCCGAGCATCGAAAGAGGTGCCCAATGTTCTCGTCCTGTCAGCGTCTATGGAACAGAAAAAGGAAACTTAGGAAATCAGTTGCTATCAAAGAGAAACATATTTATTGAACCGAGTTTAAAATATGTTGCGTTGTTAGAAGACAGTTTATGGTACACCTACGTTTCCCCGAACCGCTGTTAAAAATTCCCCTCTGTTCTTCAAAAACCGTTGCAAGTACCGTTGCTTTTTTTTCTTTTTTAAGAACCTTTATGCGCCAGCGTTGTTTTGCTCGTTTGTTCAAAGATGTCACGTGCTGCTCCAGCGAACATACAGTGCTCATTCTTGTGTGTGTGTGCACGTGTACGAGTTTGTTTTTTAGATGAAGCTTCTTCGTAAGTAAGTTTTAAGCCTTTGGCTTGGACCCCCTTTTATTTCTTTGTTCGTCAACACAATAACTGCTAGTAATAACACTATTACAGGGACATAACCTTTTTCCCCTCCCTCAATCGTGCCCCCCCCCCCCTTTTCCCCATTAGTCTAACGGTGAGATAGCAGATTGTGCGTACCGCTCCATATCCTTTTTTTTTTTTGTACATGGAGAGAAGAGCAGCCCCAGGTAGAGATTCGGCTCTCTGCGGGTTATCGTGTCCAAGCCCAGAGAGGATTGTTGTACAGCTATGTTGATGTTAATACGACAATAAAACTTCTTCTCCAGCAATCGCTCGCTGTGGCTTCCTGGCGAATGCGTTTTCGGTTGGATTTGGGGGCATTTATAAGGTTCCCCAAGCTTTCTCTCGTCAGTCGAGCCAAGCAACCCAACTCGTTCTGCCGTACACTGCAGAAACGTCCCACTTTAATTGCCGAATTCCGTTCCGGTGAAGCTAACTCTGATTTAGCTGTGAAAAAAGTGACTGAAGCATGACCAGCTGACAAATACCTGCACCGTGCAACTGACAAAGCAGGAGGGAGGGCTTTGAGATGCTTCAAGAAGGCTTAAGCAGCTACAAAAACTTCAAAAGCAACGAGGAAAAATAAAAGAAACGGTGCGAAAGGAGGGTGTGGTAACGGTGACACGTCGTTGCACGCTCGGAAGGCCAAGATTGGAGTTCCACTGCATTCCTCATATAATTCTATTTGGCATACGACGGTTCGATCCGACATCAAATTGAAACCACAAATCTTTTTTGCATAGCATGTCATCCGTTAAAGTGTGGTAAAACACCAGTACTGTATTAGAATACAGGTCACATTTTTTTCCATTTTTCTCTGAATTTGGCAGCGGTGGAACTTACAAGTGGCGATTAGGAGCAGCTCCTGAAGCAGGGGACAACAGGTTTTGGAGCAGAGATTCCCATTCTTGGAGCAGATAATTTTGAGCTTTCATGTCAGAAAATTTTATACAATCTCTTTGAAAATTAGTTTGTGGAAAAAAAATGCAGTTGTTGGAGTGTTGGTTTACTAAAGTGTCATATCTACGGAGATTTTTTTTTTTATTGAACATTCATATGCAGGTAATTTGGCAGATGTCTCAATTAATGTATTAGGAGTACCGATGGCGTCTAGGGTTTGTGTCAGGGTGACGTCATTGTCATGAGCTCGACATCAAACGGACACTTTCATGTTGAATGTGTCCCAGGCAGCTGTCTGCTTTGTAGTAGCTACAAGCAGATAATATTTGCTTACCGTACCTACATTGAGATGGCAATTGTAAATGACAGATTTTACATACAATTAAAAAGGAGCCCAGCCATACCTAATTGAGGTGATTTATAAATATTCTTGCTGTATGGGCAAATATTTTCTTCAATTCTGAACTAAAAAAAAATAACACGGGTTGTTAAACATTGCTGCCTAACATATACTGTTGCATTATGCAAGTTAAATTTTGAAGATTTTACTGCAATGTAAATATCAACAATCACAAAGTTTCCTTTTTCTTAATACATTAGGAGCGCGCGTGCATTATACCGCCTTGAAAATGTGTTCTTCGCCTAAGCGCGCGGCTGCGCTGCGGCGAAGCGAGTCGCGAGGTCGCTGTGTTAGCTCCGCGGGTATTGCCTCTCCACAGTGCCCTGGTGCTTGAGGAGAAGCGCACTCAAGGAGGCTAACCCGCCGCGATCAACACTTCGAAAAGTACGAACATCGCAGTTAATTTTGAAGCGAATATCAAATAGCATATTATATGAAACTACTATTTGAATATTCGCGCAACCCTATTCTTCGCACATAATGCTTAAACATAAAAAAATGAGCCATTCCACTCTGTGAAGGTGTTTAGCATGCGACACAGACGTGACGCAGAATTTTCAACAAATGTACAAACACATTTATTGTCTTCATCGGTGGCCATCGTGACGAAAGGTACGCAGACACATTTACTGTCTTGATCGGTGGCATCCATTATTTCGCGTGGACGACTATCGAGGAGCCGGAGGACACTAGACACCTGCGACGGGACCGCCACCCCGGGAGAGCGAAATGAAAGGAAACTAGGCACGCAAGTGCTTGGAACAACGACAAAGCTAGAGGGCGGTACAAGTGTAGACATGGTCGACGCGGGTCGCACAGCGGCAAATCTTGGAGAAACCGTTATTATTTACCTGAGAGTCCACTGATCTTGAAAAGTGTGCCTATAGATAACTAATCCACTGAATAGACCGATTGCTAAATTAGCCGAGCATCAAGGAGAATGCAGGGAATGGTGTTCCACGCGCCGCACGTGCCGGCGTCTGCATGCAGTAACTGTTCTAAAGCAAAAGCCTAAAGCAAATGGCTTCCTGGACGGCGTTCGTCAGCGCTTTATTTTGGTTAATTCAAATTACTCGTGCGGCTCCGGCGTCTACAGAGGTAATTGTTTTAAAGCAAAAGCCTAAAACAAATGGCATCTTGCACGCGCGTTCGTCAACGCTTTATTTTGGTTATTTACATTGAATCTTTTATACGGGGAAGGCGTGCGTGTGCTGCGGCGCAACGGTAGAGTTTTTGTCGATGCACATGAAAAATCCACGGAACCCTAGCCATAAACAGCTTCGCTGTAAAAACTGTACTTTTTTATATTTAGTAGCATCTCCAACAATGCCACGTGCCAATTTCAGTTTCCTTTTCAAGAAAAACTCCCTTTTGGCACAGACGTGGCACGAATTGTGCACAGATATAGCCTTTGTAGCAGCATGTAGCAGGTTATTCCTTCTGGCGCAAACGGCGCAGCAATTCCACCACTGATTTGGGGGTTAACTTATTGTGGCTGAATAAGTTTCCTACCACGTCGAGCTAACCGAGATGCTCCCCTGGTACAACCGCTTCTGTGGAGAACGCGTCAACACGTTCGTGCCCAGAACAAGGAGTAACTTTATTCTCTCGAAAATAACAGACGATGCCGCCCTGCGGTGGCACAGGGTTGCCTGCGGCAATCACGTACGCAAGGGTTGCGCCCTCTACAGCTTCTTCGAGCACACCAGTACAGCGCAGTGAAGCTTGGCACGCACGTTCTACATGCAGCGAATTTCTACAAGCAGCGCGCCAAGTCTTCCTTTTCCAAACGGCGCTCCGGCGGTGACGTCACGCTCCCCCACTGCGCAGGCGTGGCGAACCCCGCCGGCTTCACTGCGGCTTCTGTGACGAAGCATCCGCGTTGCTGTGCTTTTTGTTCTATTTCTAAGGCTTGTCCGCTTTGACCTTGATCGCCCTCACAGGCTTCCGTGACGAAGCATCCGCGTTGCTGTGCTTTTTGTTGTGTTCTATTTCTGCTCAGGCTTGTCCGCTTTGACCTTGATCGCCCTCGCAGGCTTCCGTGACAAAGCATTCGCGTTGCTGTGCTTTTTGTTGTGTTCTATTTCTGAGGCTTGTCTGCCTTGACCTTGATCGCCCTCGCATGCTTCCGTGACGAAGTATCCGCGTTGTGCTTTTTGTTGTGTTCTATTTCTGAGGCTTGTCCGCTTTGACCTTGATCGCCCTCGCATGCTTCCGTGACGAAGTATCCGCGGTGTTGTGCTTTTTGTTGTGTTCTATTTCTGAGACTTGTCCGCTTTGACCTTGATTGCCCTCGCATGCTTCCGTGACGAAGTATCCGCGTTGCTGTGCTTTTTGTTGTGTTCTATTTCTGAGGCTTGTCTGCTTTGACCTTGATCGCCCTCGCATGCTTCCGTGACGAAGTATCTGCGTTGTGCTTTTTGTTGTGTTCTATTTCTGAGGCTTGTCCGCTTTGACCTTGATCGCCCTCGCATGCTTCCGTGACGAAGCATTCGCGTTGCTGTGCTTTTTGTTGTGTTCTATTCTGAGGCTTGTCCGCTTTGACCTTGATCGCCCTCGCATGCTTTCGTGACGAAGCATTCGCGTTGCTGTGCTTTTTGTTGTGTTCTATTTCTGAGGCTTGTCTGCTTTGACCTTGATCGCCCTCTCATGCTTTCGTGACGAAGTATCCGCGTTGTTGTGCTTTTTGTTGTGTTCTATTTCTGAGGCTTGTCCGTTTTGACCTTGATCGCCCTCGCATGCTTCCGTGACGAAGCATTCGCGTTGCTGTGTTTTTTGTTGTGTTCTATTTCTGAGGCTTGTCCGCTTTGACCTTGATCGCCCTCGCATGCTTTCGTGACGAAGCATTCGCGTTGCTGTGCTTTTTGTTGTGTTCTATTTCTGAGGCTTGTCCGCTTTGACCTTGATCGCCCTCGCATGCTTCCGTGACGAAATATTTGCGTTGCTGTGCTTTTTGTTGTGTTCTATTTCTGAGGCTTGTCTGCTTTGACCTTGATCGCCCTCGCATGCTTCCGTGACGAAGCATTCGCGTTGCTGTGCTTTTTGTTATGTTCTATTTCTGAGGCTTGTCCGCTTTGACCTTGATCGCCCTCACATGCTTTCGTGACGAAGCATTCGCGTTGCTGTGCTTTTTGTTGTGTTCTATTTCTGAGGCTTGTCTGCTTTGACCTTGATCACCCTCGCATGCTTTCGTGACGAAGCATTCGCGTTGCTGTGCTTTTTGTTGTGTTCTATTTCTGAGGCTTGTGTGCTTTGACCTTGATCGCCCTCGCATGCTTCCGTGACGAAGTATCCGCGTTGTTGTGCTTTTTGTTGTGTTCTATTTCTGAGGCTTGTCCGCTTTGACCTTGATCGCCCTCGCATGCTTCCGTGACGAAGCCTTCGCGTTGCTGTGCTTTTTGTTGTGTTCTGTTTCTGAGGCTTGTCCGCTTTGACCTTGATCGCCCTCGCATGCTTCCGTGACGAAGCCTTCGCGTTGCTGTGCTTTTTGTTGTGTTCTATTTCTGAGGCTTGTCCGCTTTGACCTTGATCGCCCTCGCATGCTTCCGTGACGAAGCATTCGCGTTGCTGTGCTTTTTGTTGTGTTCTTTTTCTGAGGCTTGTCCGCTTTGACCTTGATCGCCCTCGCATGCTTTCGTGATGAAGTATCCGCGTTGTTGTGCTTTTTGTTGTGTTCTATTTCTGAGGCTTGTCCGTTTTGACCTTGATCGCCCTCGCATGCTTCCGTGACGAAGCATTTGCGTTGCTGTGCTTTTTGTTGTGTTCTATTTCTGAGGCTTGTCTGCTTTGACCTTGATCGCCCTCGCATGCTTCCGTGACGAAGCATTCGCGTTGCTGTGCTTTTTTTTGTGTTCTATTTCTGAGGCTTGTCCGCTTTGACCTTGATCGCCCTCGCATGCTTCCGTGACGAAGCATTCGCGTTGCTGTGCTTTTTGTTGTGTTCTATTTCTGAGGCTTGTCTGCTGTGACCTTGATCGCCCTCGCATGCTTCCGTGACGAAGTATCCGCGTTGTTGTGCTTTTTGTTGTGTTCTATTTCTGAGGCTTGTCCGCTTTGACCTTGATCGCCCTTGCATGCTTCCGTGACGAAGCATTCGCGTTGCTGTGCTTTTTGTTGTGTTCTATTTCTGAGGCTTGTCCACTTTGACCTTGATCGCCCTCGCATGCTTTCGTGACGAAATATCCGCGTTGCTGTGCTTTTTGTTGTGTTCTATTTCTGAGGCTTGTCTGCTTTGAGCACGATCGCCCTTGCATGCTTCCGTGACGAAGCATTCGCGTTGCTGTGCTTTTTGTTGTGTTCTATTTCTGAGGCTTGTCCGCTTTGACCTTGATCACCCTCGCATGCTTTCGTGACGAAGCATTCGCGTTGCTGTGCTTTTTGTTGTGTTCTATTTCTGAGGCTTGTCTGCTTTGACCTTGATCGCCCTCGCATGCTTCCGTGACGAAGTATCCGAGTTGTTGTGCTTTTTGTTGTGTTCTACTTCTGAGGCTTGTCCGCTTTGACCTTGATCGCCCTCGCATGCTTCCGTGACGAAGCATTCGCGTTGCTGTGCTTTTTGTTGTGTTCTATTTCTGAGGCTTGTCTGCTTTGACCTTGATCGCCCTCGCATGCTTCCGTGACGAAGTATCCGCATTTTTGTGCTTTTTGTTGTGTTCTATTTCTGAGGCTTGTCCGCTTTGACCTTGATCGCCCTCGCATGCTTTCGTGATGAAGTATCCGCGTTGTTGTGCTTTTTGTTGTGTTCTATTTCTGAGGCTTGTCCGTTTTGACCTTGATCGCCCTCGCATGCTTTCGTGACGAAGCATTCGCGTTGCTGTGCTTTTTGTTGTGTTCTATTTCTGAGGCTTGTCTGCTTTGACCTTGATCGCCCTCGCATGCTTCCGTGACGAAGTATCCGAGTTGTTGTGCTTTTTGTTGTGTTCTTTTTCTGAGGCTTGTCCGCTTTGACCTTGATCGCCCTCGCATGCTTCCGTGACGAAGCATTCGCGTTGCTGTGCTTTTTGTTGTGTTCTATTTCTGAGGCTTGTCCGCTTTGACCTTGATCGCCCTCGCATGCTTTCGTGACGAAATATTTGCGTTGCTGTGCTTTTTGTTGTGTTCGATTTCTGAGGCTTGTCTGCTTTGACCTTGATCGCCCTCGCATGCTTCCGTGACTAAGCATTCGCGTTGCTGTGCTTTTTGTTGTGTTCTATTTCTGCTCAGGCTTGTCCGCTTTGACCTTGATCGCCCTTGCAGGCTTCCGTGACGAAGTATCCGCGTTGCTGTGCTTTTTGTTGTGTTCTATTTCTGAGGCTTGTCTGCTTTGACCTTGATTGCCCTCGCATGCTTTCGTGACGAAGTATCCGCGTTTCTGTGCTTTTTGTTGTGTTCTATTTCTGAGGCTTGTCCGCTTTGACCTTGATTGCCCTCGCAGGCCTCCGTGACGAAGCATCTGCGTTGCTGTGCTCTTCTTTGTTTCAATTACTTCTGAGGTGTGTGCTTGACTTACGTATTGATGTGACCATCTTTCGGACACAACGCCACCACTTTTTTGTGTAATAGGACAGTAATGCTTTCGCCTTAAAAGAGAAAACCTCCTGGTAAGAGGGGACTGCGAAAAAATTAGAGATCTCGCATTAGTAAAATCATATTTTCAGAAATCACAATAGGATACGGTAACAGACCTCCACGGTTGCAACCTCGGGCAGTGGAGAAAAGCTCACCGCAAAACCGGCAGATGCGGAGAAAAGCTCAGCGGCTTTTGAGCTGATGCAAAGAACAGCTCATATTTTTTTATTCTTTTTCTTAGCTTAGCGGATTGTGCGTCACATGTGACAATTTAACACAATTAGAATTTGTCATTTATTTAAATAACTGTCCTCTTTTTGTAATATTCTTGAAGTTCATTGGGCATAATTACACTCCCCAGAAATTAGCAATTCCCTATTCTGTATATTAATGACTCCGCAAGTATAAAATCAGAATATGGCACACCCGTAAAAAAGACAATTTACAGCTTGACAGTGCGCCGTCGTAGCTTTGTCAAGTAAAGAGGTATCTTTTTTGCGAATATGTAGAGGTGTGTGAACAATTCGTAGCAGCTTGGGCGAGTTGGTTGCTAATTTTTACACACGCTACAGCACACTATAGCAAATAACACTCACTCCTTTCACACGAAAAATAAAGGAAAATTCAAACAAACAGTGCGGTTTGTTTGAATTTTGCTTTATTTTTCGTGTGAAAGGAGTGAGTGTTAATTGCTATAGTGCACTGTAGTGTGTGTAAAAATAAGAACAATATCAGCTCTAAAGACTGTATGGGGCACGATAGGTAAGTAGGTGTTTGTTGATGTAATCAGAGTCGGTTAATTTTAATTAATAAAACATTAGTTGAGAGAACAGCTTCGTCCTGTCGTGTTTGTCTTCCCTCTGTCTTCGTCGTTTGAGTGGTTTTCATCATGTATAACGATTACCAACTCGCCCAATTCGCTACCTTACAGAAGACTAGTTCTTATATAGGTCATGAGTAACAACGGTGACAGTGTGCACTCTGAAAATGGGGGTGTCTAGCTGTAGAAGTGCGCTATCACACAAAGGCAATGTATGGAAACACCAGCATGAACGGCTAGAAAACGTGCATGTCTGTGGAAGGAAGAAACCTCGATATCCCACCGACAGTCCTCTCCTGTTTTCAAAGGTTAACAAAAGCTTCAAAGATAATTTCATGCACCACTTGCATGTGCACTTTTGGCATTTGCAGTTTTGCTTTTAAGGTTTTAGGCAGAGATCATTAAGCTTTTAAACATTTTCCTGTTCTTCAAGTCCATAAAGTTTTCAGTTAGGCTTTCACTGACTGGAGAGTATACTACAGAAAAAAACTCTCGCCATTATTAATTTGGAAGCAATATGCACAATAAGCTTAATAAATATTACAAAAAAGGAACTTTTTTTTTACAAAGCGAACGAATTTCAATGATAATAAATTGATATATGTTACACATAATCCAACAGCCTCCATATAAAAAGAAAAAAATCAATGAGCTTTTCTTTTCATGCACTCAATGGGCGGTGAGCTTTTCTTTGCATGCGCTCAATGCCCAGCGAGCTTTTCTTCGCATCCGCCAATTTTGTGGTGAGCTTTTCTCCGGGATCCTGCAACCTCTTGCTCAATGAGTAAACAAATATAACGTAGACGACTTCATTTTCGCGAGGGTCTAATTTCCGCAAAATTGGGGACTCCAAAAAAATATGGTGAAAATATGATCCCGCAGTAACGGATACATAGCACACCACTCCCAACAGCAATATTTTGTGCCTCCAAAATATTTACGGAACCCAGACTTTTCAAAATCTGCGAATGAGCTTGTGTCAGACTCTCGATTGACGGCCGAGGAGTCCTTCCCAGTTTCAGCATTGCGTCGATACAATAGAGCACAGCAAAAACCTACAGGTCCCCTAAACAATAATCCACATACTAAGCACTGATCGGTCAATCGTTATGCACCAGTGGGTGGATCGGACCTTCTAAAACACTTTATAAAGGGCAGTTCCACAAAAGGCTTTTTCACTTCCAGTAAGTCGCATTCCACCATGTTGACAAACAGTGTCCACCATTCTCTCCATTGGTTTGGATGCAGATGGTTAGTTATTGGCAGCGGCATACAAACTTGTTTTTGAGTGAGGCGGGGTGCAAACCAGAACCCCCCTCCCCCCAGGGCCGGGGGGCGGTGCCCTTGGTATCCCTTGGGCGCCGCCAGTCATTGTTCGCCCTGCCCAGTGGCGGCTGTTTCATGGGGGGGGGGGGCAAAGCACATACCTCGCCCCCCCACTCAACTGGGGGGGCAAGCGCACCCCTCGCCCCCCCCCCTTTCCTGGTTGGTACGCCCATGGTTATTGGCATAGTTTTTGGCGCCAGTGAAATACACAAGCATGGCGAGCGGCTGTCCACGACGGAAGTCGGTATGTACGAATGGGGTGCTTATTTAGGGGCAGAGAAAGCAATGCCTACTCCGCTTTTTTGCTTTCGGAGTCACCCTGGTGGCATCTATACGGCCATCTTGGCCATCGACGGTTCGATTGCTCGATCGCTGGCTCGTCTTAAGTTTGAATAAATGCATGCTGTGCGGATATTCGAAATTTCGAATGGTAGTTTCGAATAATACACTATTCAATATTTGCTTTGAGAAGAACTGCACTAATCGCGTTTTTCGAAGTGTTGATTGCTACGGGTGAGCCCGTTGAGCGCGCTTTTTACCAAGCACTGGTGCACTGCGGAGAAGCAATGCTTGCGGAAACGAGCTCTGGTTGGTTGGTTGGTTGGTTGATTTGGTGTTTATGGCGCAAAAGCTACTAAGGCCATAGAGCGTCCAAAAAGAGACTATTGCTGGAAAAGGTTTCGAGAGAAAAAAGAGGCTTTAGTAGCCAGTGATTAGATAAAAGATGGTGATGGGGTACCAAAAGGTAAAAGGGTGATGGGCATGATCTGTAGGTTAAGAAAGCTAAAATCGGTGTAGAAGGCCGATACTATCTAAAAATTTGAAAACATTGGTATCTGTCACAAGAGAATCATCACTTAAGAGCAGAGCTGGGTGTAGTGGGACTTGTTCTTGATACAGTTGCGAAAAATACAAAAGCCGTTCTTCATGATAAGCAGGACATTCAACTAGAATATGAAGAATGCTTAAGGCAATGTCACACTGCTCACAAGTGGGGGCATCTTCCCCACAAAGGAGGTAGCCATGAGTCAGATGAGTGTGCCCAATCCCGAGCCGGCAAAGGACAACCTCAAAAAAGCGTTCCTGGTGGCGTGCACTCTGCCATTCGCTCGAATGAGGTTTGATCATGTGCAACTTGTTGCCGGTTTCTTGGTCCCATTCAGCTTGCCATTTGCACTTAACGTGATGCCTGAGAAGGCCTTTGTAGTCTGCATAAGGAATGCTGTGGAGGTCAACTGTTCGTTTTACACAAGTACTTGCTGCGCGATCTGCTGCCTCATTGCCCGGAATGCCCACGTGGCTGGGAATCCAGCAAAATACAATTTCGTATCCTTGTCTTGAGGCAGCAACAACCTTATTTCGCAGTTCAAGGAGCAGGAAGTGCTTGAGGGGTGTTAGTGAAGACAGTGCATGCAATGCACTGAGGGGGTCGGTGTATACGATGGAGCGAGAGCTTTTTATCAAGAAGCAGACCATAGAGCTCTGCTGTAAAAATGGAAGCAGAGGAGTTGATTCGCCTAACAAGTTGAACTGTTGGGCCAATCATGGAACACCCAGCAGCAGATTCCGTCTTTGTACCATCTGTGTAGAAGCTTACATATTCGGAATACTGACTTTGCAGTGCAAAAAATTCCTGAGGAAACACACCATTAGGAGTATCAGGTTTCTTGTACCTCGTGAGTGAAAGGTCACACTTAATGACAGGGTGCTCCCAAGGTGCTCCGCAACAGTAGACTGCACTACCGGGGGCCTCCAATCGAGTCCCATGTTCTCACTGGCACTTTTCAATCTCAAAGAAGGGAGGCACAATTGTGGCTTTGTTTTGAAACACCCTTTCAGAGCGCATGTCTTCCACAGCCATTCGCGCAGGGTGATCAGAGATGGACCTGGCTCTCAGGGAATACATAAAGCCCACTGAAAATCTTCTCTTCTCAAGAGACAGCTCGTTGGGCTCTGCATACAGACTTGGCACAGGAGACGTGCGAAAGGCACTCGTCGCCAATCGCAACCCAAGATGATGGATAGGGTCGAGCATTTTTAGACTGGAAGGCCTAGCTGAACCATAAACAATACTGCCATAGTCCAGTCGTGATCGCACTATTGAGCGATATATCCTCAAAAGGCACGTCCGGTCAGAACCCCAGGATCGGTGGGACAGGACTTTAAGAATGCAAGTGATTTGTGAGCTTTTAATCTTAGATGCTTAATATGAGCACCAAAGGTTAGTTTGCTGTCAAATGTAAGACCCAGAAACTCGTGCTCAGGCTTCACAGAAACTGTGGCATTGTTTAGTGCAAGAACAGGTTCTGGAAGTAGTCCGCATTTCCGAGAAAAGCACACACAAACTGTTTTATCTGAGGAAAACTTAAACCCATTTTGATTGGCCCAGATTGATAGCTTATTGATGGTCAGCTGAATTCGTCGCTCACACAGTGACAGATTGCAAGACGACACAGAGATCTGAAGGTCGTCTACATAGAGTGAATATTGCACCGATGGGGGAATAGCCAATGCGAGGGAGTTCATTTTGACAATAAACAAAGTGACACTAAGAACGCCTCCCTGAGGAACGCCATTTTCCTGGACAAACACTCTAGATAAAGCTGTTCCTATCTGAACACGAAAGGTGCGCCCGCTGAGGTAGCTCTCAATGGTACGAAGCATTCGACCACGGATACCCATATCATACAAGTCCCTCAGTGTACCAAAACGCCAGGCTGTATCGTAGGCTTTTTTGAGGTCGAAAAATACAGATAGGCAATGTTGTCGATGAAAGAAGGCCTCACCTACGACTGTCTCCAGCCGTACTAAATGGTCAAGAGTGGACCGAGACGAACGATACAAGGAAATACATCAATCTTCTATTAATTATTCGTTCAAGAGTCTTTCCAAAGCAGCTAGTCAAAGTGATAGGCCTATAACTAGCCGCACAGGATGGATCCTTACCGCGCTTGAGTATGGGTATGATTGTTGCCATTCTCCAGTCCAATGGAAAGTAGCCCTCAAACCAAATACGATTAAAAAGGTATAAAACAATATTAAGTGTGGAAGGATGGAGACGTTGAAGCATATAATAATGAATACCATCTGGACCAGGAGCCGATGACTTAGAGTTTTGGAGCACTATGTTCAGTTCGCGTAAGGTAAAGGGGGCATTATAAGCTTCGCGTTCACCACCGGATATTTTCAGTGCCATACTTTCAGCTTTCCTTTTATGTTGCAGAAAAGCAGGCGAGTAATGCTGCAAGCTGGAAATAAATTCAAAATGCTTGCCAAGGATGTTGCCCTGCTCTTCAAGATTGCTTGGACATTTTCCATTCGTGGAAAGAAGTGGCATGATATGAGCCATTTACTTTATGAATCCTGTCCCATACTTCCTTGGAAGAAGTACTACTATTGATAGAGGACGCATATTTTTGTCAGCTCTCGCGTTTCGCTTTCCGACGAATGTACCTAGCACGGGCTTTCATTTTTCGGAAAGATATCAGGTTATCCCGAGTTGGATAACGTCTTAGAACACTCCAAGCGTTGTTTTGCTGTTTGCGACCCTCTTTACAGTCTTCATCCCACCATGGCTTCGGTTGTCTAGGGAGCTGTCCAGATGACCGAGGGATTGAGAGTGACGCTGCAGTGAGAATATGGAAAGAAAGACCAATAGAAAGATCGATGCACGTAGATGACAAGGATGGAGGGCTAAAATATGTAGGATGGCCAGTATTAAAAATGCATAATGACTGTGAAAATAATATGGATTCGATTATCTTTCCACGTGTATCTGTATGATCACTTCCCCAGAGGGTACTATGTGCGTTAAAATCACCGAGTAAAAGAAAGGGCTCTGGAAGCTGGTTTAAGAGAGTCGAGATCTTGCAGAAGCGAGCTCTGGAAGTGTTCCTTTTCTGCATTACATCGGTGCTTGGTAATAAGAGCACTCAATGGGGTTAACCCGCCGCGATAAACACTACTACTTGTTAGAGCTGAGCTAGTGGATCATATTCTTGGGTGGTGCCAGCTGATTGCAATTGCGTGCTTGGAAGAAAAGCATACATTCAAAGCGGGATGGTGCACGCGTTCCGGCTGTATCGGAAGATAAATGGAAACTGTGAATGGTGTATTAAAGTTCATTCATTTCACTTCATTTTATGTCAAATCAGTTGTTTATTTGCCATTCCAGGACATCAGAGCTTCTGAGGCTACAGTTCATAAATATATATTGATTAATCTTAGTTTATAAATGAACAAGTGGAACAGCATTCAAGAGTTTAGCTGGGTTTTTGTCTAAGCATGATGCAATGGTAGTGAAAGGCGTGAAAAAACTATTCGATATTCGAATAGAAAATATTCGGCTAAAACCACTATTCGCTTTGAACTCAATCCACACTTTGCACAGGACTAATATGTATGCAATGCGAAAAAATAGAGCACCAGCCGATGATGCTCTGTTACATACCAGACTACTCTCGCTGATGCGGTCAATTGCGACGCAAAATAACTTGATCAAGCTGAAAAACACTGCCTCCATGCACAGAAAGACACAGAGCGAAAGTTCATTATCATGGCGTCCGGCACGATTTCGAGCCGAAAGTATGTCGCCAGAGTGTGTTTGAGTCGAGAAAGAGATCTGAGAATGATTTATTGACTCGACGAATCTCGACCACGTCGGGTACGTCGAAACAAACGGACGCTCACGAGGAGGCTCGTGCCCTCAGGCTGACGCAGCCCGAGCAGACGCGTCCGTGGTCCAGCCGCACCAGCAGCTGAGGGAGCTGCGAGTCCGACAGGTGATCCCGAAGTCCCGACAGGATGGTCGTCAGCAGCTTCTGCTGCACCTCAAAGTCCTGCGACGGCAGCAAGGGGAGAATTTGCGTCGTGCATAGGTTTGGACCGCGGGAGATCGGTCAACCCCGACAGGCGTCTACGGTACTTCGTTTCAATCCGACGGAATCAATGAGGCGGCGTCGAGTGCGTCGTCACGCTGCTCTTTGTCTTTGCGCGTTACCAATCGCACCCAGAAAAGCACACCGGATCCCAGTGCATTCACTGTGCACGAGTGGTTTAACTGGCAATAGCAGACAAAGAGCGGTGTGACGATGCACTTTTGGCACTGCTCATTGACTGCGGTCAGACTTAGCGTGAAACAGAGTAGGGCGAGTATGCCGTAGACAAGAAATGTAGCTAGTGCGGTACCCGCCAGCCAGGGGTCCTTAATGTGCATTGAGCGGTCTGCAATACGCCACTGCACACCAGTCCGACGCTCATGTGGACCGAAATGGGCCCGGCCGGGGATTGAGCCCACGATTCCGGAGTTCTTCGGCGCGAGCTTACTCTCTGCATAAGTTTTGTGACCATAGAGGCGTTTACAGCAGCCATTGAGCAATAACACCAGGGACTTCCGCAACCCCAAGAAGATGACGCAAAGCACGACGCAATAGCCTGCACGGACACCCACCTTTCTGCGGGTGATAATCGAGAGAAAAAAGGCGGGTGGATGAATCTTCAAGATTCTCCCACCCATCTTTTTGAAAGAATGTTTTAATATTGCGAACACGTGATGAACACCACCGATCGGTATACAGCAATCAATCGAACGGTCGTAGGCAGAATTGCAAACTATGAGAAAAGGTGGCTTTTCATTGCCTTTTTTTATCGGCACACTCATTAATCGTGTGGTGTCATGTCACCCGGCATCAAGAGACATGGTTGCGTGACACTGTGTCGCGAAACACTACGATCATTGGACACGGAGGTCGTGCGACACCGTGATTTTGCACCCTAAATCGCACGATACCATGAACATGGAACCTGAGTTTTGCTCCTGTTAGAGTGGAGTTTCGCATTAAAAATAAAAGGGTCACAAAGCAGATTCAGGTAGTCTACATACACTGCCATGTTGAGACATACTCACCTTAGCCACAGACTCAAACTGAGAAAACTGCCTCTGGGTGAAAGGGCAGTTGGTCCGTGGGAACAGCTGACACAGAGACTGGCACAAGCCCAAGATCCTACGTAGGCATTCGTGAGCCTGTGCAACAAAAAAAAAAGGGGGACACATTATTTACCCTTTGACGGTCTTGTCGTACATGTACGGAAGCGATTAGACGGGTAGTTTGTAATATATTTCCAAAACTGGCAAAGGACCAAATTCTAAAATTACTTTTTTCGCTTTTAAAAAATAACTTTTTATTTCTAACTTTGCTTGTTTGTTGTGTGGCTTCTATACTATTAATAACCGTGGAGTATGCATTTTATTTTTTTGAAAACTGAGTATTTTGCTATATTTTTAACATAGACAGTTTAATTTACGAAACAATAACAAATTTGTCTTATTTTTTAAGATATACTTTGTTTTCCCTTCAGGGAAAGGAAATAAAAAAAAATTATAGCCAAAATATCTCTGAAAAGCTACTTTTACATCACCAATAACACATACAAATTTTTTAGACCAAATTCGTGAGGATCGAATTTGGGACTGGATCGTTTGGCGTGGGATGACCCAGAACACTAAAGGCCTGTTCACACACTTGCAACCGAGTGCGACCGAGAGAGACAAGACCCTGTTGAAGCCTCCTAATACTTTCTTAGGATGAGAGAACACACTGGCACACTGGTGCCATCTATGCTGTGACCCTGGAACTGCATTTCTGCGATTTCCGAGGTAAAATGTGCGTAATACCTACGAGGAAGGCTCATTTATAACGTTGACGAAAGTTTTTCGAGTCAAGAGAAGGATAATGCGCACAAGAAATAGAAAATATTCCGGACCACCAAGTTTACACTGCTACCCAATAGATGGCGCCAGTGTTTCCTCTCGTAAGAGATATTAAGAGGTTCCAAGGCGCTCGGTTCTAAGAGGTCGCAAGAGTGTGAATGGGCCTTAAGAGCTGGCTCTAAAATGCTAAGCATTTAGAAACTGTTATCGAGTGCAGGAAGCATACGCTATAGGTGGAGCTTCTACCACAAATCTTTTGTTGCAACAGACTAAAGCAGAGTAGGCAAAACTTGTACTGCAGATCTGCAGAGAGAACAAGGACTGTTCCACGGTCTCACGGGATTGATCACAATGAGGCTGTTGAACAGCAGGGAGGCCAGGAAGCTGTGGTGGGCGTGCTGGATGGCCTCGAAGTCGCGCGTCTGCCCTATTTGCTGCAACAGCCGCACGAGCTGGATCTCTATCACATCCACCTGGAAACGACCGGACATGTCACTGCACCACTAGGGGCAGTCCCTAGATGTTTCATCCACAGACACTTTACGTTAGGTCAAAAATCAGCGTCCTCCACAACATAACACATCAAGATCTAGAGATGCTGATGTTTAATGTGGTGAAACATTTAGCAGTGTTGATGTTTCATCTGGTGAAGCCACGAAGTGCCAGAAGAGTTCATAGCTTGTGGCACTTGCCTGTACAGAGGCATATTTTATTAACATTGCCTCACTCATGCATAGTACACTGTAGCTAGTTGCAGAGCAAGAAAGTGGTCCCCTTTCCCTCCTAGCACCTTTGATATGTCCAAATTACTGTTATTATTACTGCAAAGATTTGTTTGTTCATTTGTTTTTCTTATTTACTTTGCCACGTTATATATTTGTTTCAGGGCATTCTTTTCAAAACTGACCCGTCAAATCTGACCCTGAATCCACGGAGGTCTCTGCCATGATACTTCCATTTTACCTTAGAAGTGCAAAGCAAAGGCTACCTGTAAAGTGATGAACGCTATGTGCATTACAAAGGCATGAAAAAGGCTATGCATGCAATGGAGATTATATGTACAAAAAATAATGAAATGAAAATGGCAGAGCAAGTAAATTCTTGGGATGGCATCATATTTATAGATTTGCATTCAGCAAGACATGCCTTGTGCAATGATGCTATTCTTGTTGCTTTTTGCGATATATTTTTAATCAACTATCGTAGAATACCGCACATCTGCCCATTACACACTAAGTGCCAATTCCCAAATTTGTAAGATCTGACAAAACATGCACAGTACATTTTGTGGGATCTTGCTACCAACACAGGTACCGATAGAGGAACCAAAGGGTTGTCTCAACAGCGGCGGCGATCTCAAAGGAGCCGTCCAACAGCCCGCGGTCCCCACATCTCCGCGGCAATATAGACAAACGTTTAGGGCTACATTACCGTGGGTCGGTTCGATTAATTACCTCTGTCGGTGCCAATAATCGTCTACCTTGTCTTACTCTCTCGAATATAGCGGAAGAGAAGACACATACTTACCAGAGTAAGGACAGAGTTCAAGAACATTTATTATAACCCTTTTTGAAATGAACAACAATGCTCCCATCCAAAATGCTCCCTGCGCCGGCGAGGTAAGAAAAGGTCCTTACTTGGCCAGATGCGGGGTTCCGGAGAGCCAAGACCGAGGAAACATCGGAGAAGTCGCCGACATACGTCCTATCTCTTTCGCGGTCACCCGGACGAGTCCCTTTCCCCAAAGCGGGAAAACAAGAGGCGAAACCTCCTCGCCTGTCAGAAATGATCCGCATCCGAGCGGGGGAACGGAAAGGGGTCGCCCGGGAGAGAGTGAGAGGAAGGCCCCCCAAGCCAGGCGGCCCTCCGCCTCACGAACAGGTCGGAGCTCACGGCGAAGGAGGCCGAGCGTTCCGACCCGCGGCCGTTATCATAGCCGTCAGGGAAGGGAGACCAGAGGAATCCCCATAATTTATATGTAAAATTGATGACCGGACAAGCACCCATCCCCCGCTTTTTTGCGATTATCTCCAAAGTTTGAGTGGGCGCTTGCACGGCATTTTACGGTAGTTCTTGAAAGATATAGCTTCCCATTTTGTGCAACTTGGTCACAATATAAATAAATTAGGCTTAATATAGCATCACCGCACAAAGGTTGTCTCGGTGAATGCAAATCCAGAAAAATTTCCTGATACATTGGGAAGAATTTTACGCTAACGAACCGCAAGGAGGACCCAATTAAAATTGAATTTATTGATAAGTCAGGATCTAGCGCAGCTATATGCAAACTAGTTTCATATATGGAAGTGCCACCGAGAAATATATTAGCAAACCAAATTTAAGCGCAATAGATGAATAAACAAAAAGAAACGCCTGAACAGCTAACTGTAGAGCTCAGCTACTCACCTGCAGATAGTACTGCAGGCAGTCCAGCAGGTGTGCCATGTGCGAGCGGAGGTGCATCATGTGGTCCATCAGGGGACATGCAGCGCCCCTGCTTCGTCCCAGCTTGCCCTGAAGCAGCCAGCAATCCTGAAGCGCGGTCTGGCCTCGCTGCACCCCAATCAGCAGACGGAACAGGCGCGAGTACCTGCACACAGCACGCCAACATCACTTCGTTTCACCGCAGAGAGTTGTGCCCCATGCGGTTTATCGGCCCACTGTGCATCGCAGGAATCCGCAACCTTGCGCGGATGTGTCGCTAGCAGTTGGAATAGAATACAAAATTGAGAATGGGACATTACCAGTTGGGATAGGATGCGAAAGTAAAAACAAATTTTAAGTCTATTGTTTCCCCGATGCATACAGTTGTCTTTTGTTTGGACAGCCATAGAGTGGACTGGCATTGCGAGGTGGCGGCGCGGTTCCAGTTGTACTCTTTTGCTCCGTTTGTCCACTTTCCCTCTTACAAGAGAGAAGGTGTCTCCTGGCAAGCTCCCAATGACGCGCCACAGGAGAGGAGGGGATCGAGTGACCGTGCAGGGGACAACATATGAGACTAGGGTGACCACCCGTCCCGCAAATCGCGGGACTGTCCCACATTGAGGGCTCGTGTCCCGCGAGAAATTCCCTATCTTCTAAATGTCCCGCATTTCAGACTGTCTTAAAATTCCCTCTGCAACTCATGGTGCTGCCCAACAACGGGGCTTGGAGAAGCGCGGGGGTCGCTGGGAATTGTATGAATCGCAATCGTACGCCATTTTCTATCCAAGCATAGCGGGAAGCGACCGTCGTTCTTGCAGGAGAACCGACGCGCATGCACCGTTGTGCCTCTCAAATTGGTGGCAAAATATTGTGAGAGAAAATTGCTTGCCAAAATAAATTTTAAATATAAAGTGCTTTAATTATTTTTATATCGTTGTGTTAATGAAAAAGTGTAACTAAATGTTTTTTTTTGTTTTAAAAAGCCTGCAACTCACAGCGGTCGAAAAAGAGAATATAATGTTAAAAATGTGCGTAGGACCAGGCTGAATACCCGAAAGAGATTTACTGCCTCTTAATTTCATTTGATGCACTGGGTTCTGCTGCAGTTGATTTTTAAACTTTCAACTTCGACACATTTAATAACATGAAGATATATCCCCGAGAGTGAAAATGATTTTAGAGTAGTTATCGCAATGCAATTCGCGGGTGTATAAACAGCGCAAGATATTAAATGTGCAGTGATGGAAGTGCCATTTGACCTTATGGAGCAGGCCTTGTAGCAGGCAAAATGTTGTTTTGGAGCAGGTAGTGGCGCTTTTGGAGCGGGGTCCGGCATATGTTGGCATATTACTTGAAAATGAAATAATGCTGCATAGCTACATAAAACCCATCTCTATTATTGGAACACATCGCCTGTCGCCTTTTTAAGACAGGATATATAAAATTCAACAAAGTAAACTCACAAAAAAAAATTTTTTTTTTTAAATAAAGTTTATCTGCTCGTCAGATAAAAAAATACAATTAAATATGTCACACTGAGTTCTGACGGTACAGGAAATTTAGTTTTGTCAGCCTGCACTTCTTTTAAGGTGCAGGCTGATAAAACTAAATGGAATGTGTGGAATGTTTTAGTTTAGATTAGAGTTGTCTTTCGGGCAGCAGCTTCCAATATTGCGGTATCTGATATTCGCTTATAAAATTCCGATTCATTTTCGATGCGCTGGCGAAGTCACGATCGGATCACGGCGAGTTAACCCGTTGAGTGCGCTCCTTGGCATGCACCAACGCGCTGCAGAGAAGCGACACCCGCGGAGCAGACACCGCAGTCGCGCGAGTCGCGCAGTGCTTTGTGCTCCGAAAAGGACGGTGAGGCTTTACCAGCACTACATCCAGAGTTTGGTGCAACTCAACTATACATCGCTTCAGCTTCGGTGCGAGCGCAGCCGAAGCTACAAGCGCGCGCATGGAGCCCGTAACGGTGCCTACACTGCACGAGCCCACGGGCGAGTCAGGAATGCACAGAGCATTGGGCTCGCGCTAGCTTTGACTTCGCTGGTAGCTAGCACACGGGAACAGGGCGGGCTAACATCGAAATCATCCACAAACTCGCTGCTCAGTGGGATGGCTCTTCTCTTAGCCCCTGCGGCTTTGGTCTCAGATGTTGCTAACGTTGTTCCTTTCAGTGATGATGATGATAATGCGCCCTCTCAATTTCGGTTTGCGAAACAGTTGCGACGCGGAAAATACCGCGGTACCGCCACGCGCTCTGAAGCGGGTTTCACATGCAGCGATTTTGGCCCTAGAGCGGCGCGATTTCTGCCGTCGCGGCGCTCGTGCCGCTGAATTGCTGGTGCTGGCTAGAGCGCCGCGACGGCAGAAATCGCGCCGCTCTAGGGCCAAAACCGCTGCATGTGAACTAGGCTTGATACGACTTCAGTTTTTATTTTTTATTGCTACATCTCATCTCCGCGCAGGCATGGCGCAATTCTTCGGTAAAATGGCAATTTGGCGCTACATGTAGCAGGATCGCATCCTTGGCGCAATTTGGCGCAATTGGCGCAGCACTTCCATCACTGAATGTGTTAACAGAGCTTCGATTCGTGTTGTGTGTGCTCGTAAATTCCTCCCCCCACCTCCAACCCCCCCCCACCGGTTCCGTGTGTCCCGCATTTCGCTAGCACAGGGGTTCTCAAACTTTTTTTGTCTCGCGGAACCCCAGGAAGCCTCAAAGACTGCCGCGGAACCCTCCCCGACCTCCATATTTGCCGACCGAGAAGCAACAGATGCACAATTGTAGGCAATTTTGCTTGTGTCGCTTCCCATATATCCCCACCATATCAATCGCAATGTCAGTACAAAGTGAGATGAAGGTGCTTTGCATGGTCCTGCTGCACAGCCTGCGGCGTAGGGGGGGGGGGGGGGGGGGGGGGGGGGGGAGGGAGGGAGGGAGGGAGGAGAGGAGGGTGAGGGGAGGGGGTTGCAATTTGGGTGTTCACGGAACCCATGAGACCAGCTCGTGGAACCCGTGTTCCCCGGAACCCAATTTGAGAACCCTTGCGCTAGCAGAAAGGTGGTCACCCCCATATGTGACAATGCAAAACAGAGACACAGCGACGACGCCGTTTGCGCAAAGCCGCCGACACCCATGAGGAAAGATTGGAAGGCTATGAAATATTGGTATATATTTGTTTTCTTTCTGCTGTGTGCTGCTGTGTGGAAACACATGGAAACATATGGAAAAGCAAATAACCTTTAATATAATATCCACAAACAAGCAAAGGTGATACTTATATTTATTCGCACTCAGAAACGGGAGCTGGTAACAGCAGAGAACTGTAGGTTCATTTCAGAGGTCTGCAACACCAAAGAGGTAACAAGAAAAAGACTGGGTGTAGCCGCAGATATACTATAATACTGTTCAGCACCAGAGAGTCGGAAGAGTGCCTTGGTCGGCGTAGAGTTCAGCCGCTGGCCATCCGACTTGATGAGAAGGCAGGCGGATCGCTGTTCGAAGTCCACGGGTGCGATCGGCGTCCTGCAAGGTAGCTCGCTTGCGTCGATGTGGCAGAAGGCACGTGGTTCTGTTAAGAAAAAATCGTCTTGATTTGAGAAGCGTGTTCTGCCTCTCCTACTCTAAAAGACAATTTTTCAGTGATGTGATTGGCCTAAGCCATTTCGGAGCACCTTTTGGAGAAGCCAAAACAGTGTTTTGGAGCAGCAAAAGTGGATTTTGGAGCAGCCAAAACTGTGTTTTGGAGCAGCAAAAGTGGCTTCTGGAGCAGCCAAAACTATGTTTTGGAGCAGCAAAACTGGCTTTTGGAGCAGCCAAAACTGTGTTTTGGAGCAGCAAAAGTGGCTTTTGGAGCAGATATTCTTAGAAATATAAAAAATATTTGTTTTAAGTGCTAGACAAACGAAGGGCACTTTGTGTTGTGTTGTGGTTGAACTCACTGTTTGTGTTTTTACTGCTGAGACATCCCACTAGTGTACAGTGTTGTAGGCATTGCCGAGCAATTCCGAAAAGAATGCTTGCCACCGTTTTACTGGTTCCCGACGTGCCAGAATTTCGTCAAAAGTAAGCAAACGTAAAACAATGGATTGCAAGCGTCCCGGCTGATGCCTCTGTCGTGCAGTCATGTTCAAATGCACGTGGGGGCAACTTTAGCAGGCTTGCAGTGGCACGTGTTTCGTCACGCCAGCGGAGACAACAGCTGTTCAATCGAAACCAAAATTATGCCACTCCGCTCCGTCGCCAACTGGTTCCCAAAATAGTATGCAATACGTAACTGTCCAGCATTCGACAAAAAAAACCAAAAAACAATCCAGCGGCGCGTGCTTGCGAGGCCGGCAGGCGTGGTACAAGCTAAAGACAGAGAAAGAAAGAACATGAGCGCATGCATCGATGCATGAGATCACGAGCCAGGGTCAATCGTTTCTTAGAGCGCTTTGTGGAACGACAGAACTCGAGCCAAACAAGGGCGGTAAACAGGTTCAGCGTGCGAACATTGCCTTCTTGCGCTTAGCTCACTTCTCTTCTCCAACTTTCGTTTGCGGCAGATTCTTCACGTACCGGGGTCCTTCTCAAAACATAGGCCACCGAGAGTATCCTAGGTAATCAATATTTCGACAAGCAGTCTTTGAGCTAAATCGGGATGTTTGTAGTATAGTATGATTTAAACGAGGACAGGAATGCCGAAGAACAAGTTTAAAAAGCGCCATATCAACAGCGATGTGAGGACGGCAACATCCGACGTCGCGCGACCACGGTGTCCAGCTGGGTCCAGCTGCAATCCAGCTGGACTGCCTCATTTCCAGTTACATAATCCAGCTGGAAGTGGACTGATTTCCGCCTGGGGCGCGAGCGTTTCATCTCACAAAAGTGTCAGAGTGTCCGCACACGCTCGCGTCTATCGTTGAAAAAATGTTAAAAAGACGCGAGATGAGATTTTCGAGACGACGAGGGCGCAAGATGCGAGACGGCGGCAAATACCATGCAAGAGCGGATGGACGATTGATGCAGGGTACTTTGTGTCAGGCGGCCGCTTGCGCCACCTAGCTCACGCATGCTGAATTACGGTTCTCAGTTTAGTTTCGGTTTTGAAAGGCGACCAAAACCAGTCCTTTGGCGCAGGCATGGTGCAGATTACCCATATTTTGGAAAAATGTAGCCGGATGTAGGCAGGGTTAGCCCCTTGGCACAGTTTCGCGCAATTGGCGCAGCCATCACATCACTGATTTTTGCAAGTTCAGTAATTCTGTAATTTTGCAAGGTGCCAGTTTCGGAATTATATCGTGGGCGCAAATTTTCGTGATCATTGTAATAACCCGAGAGATGCCTCGACCCCCAAAAGATAACCAGCCCCTATTTCTGAGAGGATTTGCTAGTTTTCAGAAACATAGAAAGATAGCCCACTTCTAGTAATTGCAGGGCCCTGGCCAGTGGTGACCTCGGCAGAAATGTTGTTACTTAGCCACGTCGGGAGGCAAGCGAACATTACTGATTGGGAAGCAGTCTTTGGTACACTGCCCCTCCCTGCAATCGCAAGTTTCGCAGGTCACAGAATCGAAAATTAGCATTTTTTTCAACTTTCTTCGATTGCAAACCAAAAGTTAGCCCGCTTCGTATTTTCACCCGATTTGCATTCCCTTTTACGTGGGCTAGCTCTCGAACATTACAGTACTTTAAAATCGCGGAATTAGCAAAAGTTGGGTCTTCATGAAAGTTGAGTCGTTTAAACTTTGCAGACGAAAAAAGCTACGGCTCCTGTGACCCAATGCGAGCAGGAAAAGCCAACCACGTGTCCTCCGGTGCCGTATTGCTGCAGGGTTATGAGACCGTCCCCCTCCTAAATCGGAAGCGCTCAGCGCACCCTCGTGGGGTGTATCCTTTGCTCGTGGGGTGTATCCCGCTTGCAAATCTGGAGCTGATGGAGTTCTTGCCATGCAGTCGGAGCAGCTCCAACTGATCTGTGATTTGTGGTGGAGTGCGGAGAGCAATCGGGAGAAGTTCGCCGCGCAGCGATGGAAGACCGGCTCCTGTGGGCGAAGCTTGATTTGTAGAGTTACTCGCAGCTGTATAGTTCCGACTTTTTTACGCTTCCATTCCTGTAGAAGCCATAAAAGCTATTCCAACAAATTCTTCAGTGGTACTTCACGCAAGAAAATTGCGATTATAATCAAATGAAAGTGGCATTGCTACAGGTGTACGCTCGAAAGTAAGTGAGGCAATGATTTGGTACTAACTGCCGACGAATGCCAAAGTTTCTGTTAAACGTTGCGACTGAGAAAAATTAAGTTTTCATGGCATACCTAGTGTGCTTCGTTACTAGAAAGTTTTAGCAGACTGTATTTGCGCTCCAATAATAACACCCGGCAACAATACGATGCCGGTCGTTATCAGAGTTTTTGAAACACTTTTGTAAAACTCCCTATCGGGGAGTTTATAGACCGTTTCAATAACCATCAGGGACGCCAACGCATTTGCGCAAGCATCGTATCGTAGCTATAGCAAGCCAGGTGCACGTCACACCCGGTAGTGACTGAAAGAGCCAGGTGTGGCCAGAGGCTCCAGCGAGCGAGGCCCTGGTTTTGCGATGCTCAGCTGCTGAGTCAGGGTCGTAATTGGTGGTGACCTTTCACATCAAGTTCAGCTGCGTCGCTGCTTCCTCGTCAACCAAGCTCTTTGACAGTCTTGTCCCTGCAAGGACAAATAGAAAGAGCAAACTGCACCCCTTAACACACAAAGGTCGGAACACAAAAGCGCAAATATGTCCTAAATTCGCTCACAAACTCGTCAACAGAGTCACCCTACGTCCTTCCCAAAGAGGGGTAAAGACACGTTAGTTGCAATTCCGCGTTCCCAACATGGAGTCGGTGTTTGAACGAAGGACTACACTTAATATAACATCGACGGACATGCAGAAATAGTAAAACGGCACTGGGCATAGCCCGAGCCCAGCCCGGGCCGACTTACTTCAAACAAAACAATAAGGCAGTTCCCTAAAACGTTCAGCCTTTCCACTCTCGTGAAGAAGGAAGGCCAGCGGAGCTGTACTCGATACACTGTGTGGTTCTTTTTCATCGTCGTCCGTTTTTCGCGCTTTTTCCTACGATGAATTCCCACCAACGCACCCAACTATCCATTCTTCTATGATAGCGGGAAAGGTTGCTGCCACCTACGAGCGGCGGCGGAAACCATTCTGGTTGTGTGCTTGCCGCTGTCACTTATAGATGGCTTATAGGTGGTCAATTATAACGCATCTGACGCTACTTGCGAGACAAACGCTAACACATCGAGGGGGTTTAAATTGCTCGTGTCACTAAAAAGTTGCATTTTGTCTTTCGGTGGTTCGGCTTGTACGAATTACTGGAGAAAGGGATTTGGACTGCCTCAACATTCACAACTATGACTGAAAAATAAACCGGAGCAACTATACTTTTCAATAACGTTTCACGTGGCATGATTATTTCAGCTCGTTTTAATATCTTGTACGTACATTTTGCCAAACACGACAGTAGCTCAAAGTTGAATGCAATGAACGTTCGCTGTTTACGTAATACGTTTTGTGCACCCCATAGTGCCATGGTTCTCAAATGGGGGTCTGCAAAGGTGTTCTAAGGTTCCGCGAAGCCCTGCCTAATCAGTCAAGCCCGGCAATAAAAGTTGTCTTTTCTCATTTCAAGAAGAAATTTTCAAGTTTCTGGACGAGTTTTCTTGGGTGTATGTCAAAAAGAGAGGTTTACTTCAAGCTAGCCCTTAGTTATATCCATTTATTAAATCATTATTATATTTAAGCTATTCCTTGCCCCTCCCCTCACCGTGAACAGGGTCCTCCATCTCCGCTGATCCACAAGGGGTCCGCAAAACATTGATGGTTGAGAACCACTGTTATAGAGTACGAGGAGAAAACTCAGCTATCTAGAGGCAAAAGTAATTTAGGTAGGTTTCAAGAATAGAAGGTTCGAGTAATTTAATTGCTTGAAAATTAATCAAATCATTGACCTAAATATGCGAAGAGAAAGGCCAGACTACATTTAAAACATTGCTCTAAATAAGTTTAAAAAAATAATCTAATCTGGTGAATTCAGCACACAAGTTTAAACAACGGAAGGGTAACAATCTCAAGATAGTTCCACTTACCGACTTGCCAGCGTAGATCCCAAGGTAATTCAGATGGGCGGCTTCGAGGAATGGAGAAGGCTCAGTACTGACGGGTTCATCAGATGATTCTGCCAAAGACGATGGCATCTGCCGATTCACCGGTTCGCAAATGCTGGGAGTTGCACATCCCGGTGTTGTTGGTGCAAAGGGTGTAGATTCCAAATTAACCCTTTTTTGAGAAGTAGGCAAGCACCGCGTTTGACTGGTGCTTAAAGGGGCCCTGCAAGGACTTTTTACTGTTTTTTAATTTGCACCGAACCTGAGCGCACTGAACGTAGTAACTTAGTGAAACATTTCTTTTCGCGAAATTCGCTTTATTTTAAAAGTTATAGGCAATTTCGAATTACAAAAACAAGCAAAAAATAACCTCCTTCATGAAGTCGTAGGTCCTGGCTTGAGTGGCCGTGAACTAGAGGAGGAATAGTGAGCTCATTGAGCGCTCACGGCCGCCGCACTCCGTGTCGACGGCGCAAGAGGGCGCCACTAAAGCATGTTCTGGATAGGCTGTATGCAGCGGGCAGCCAAAGCGGCTTTAATTGCATTTGCTGCGTGATTAAACACTAATTCAGCATGACACTTCATTGGCCACGAACGAGCAAACACGGGGTAAAGATCAGTTCAGAATGGGAGCCACTTCGCACTGCCATACCGCGAAACGGCCAAACCGCAAGACAAAGCCTCTCGCCGAAGGCCTTCGGAACGCTCGGAGCCGGTCGGATCCTCCTGTCCATACGACTGAAGCGCCACCGCGTACATCCGGGATTTTTCCGTGTCGGCGCCTTATCCCACTACTCCTTTCTAGTATGCGCCGCCTTTTCTACCGCTTGGCGGCAGGCATGTCGACGGGTCATTTCTTGTTTCCGTACTTTATAAACCGCATTTCTTTCTTTTTTTTTATCTATAATAGTGAACGAAAACTACTTTCATAAATAATTGAAACGGTTCGCGCCACTTATATTTTGTATTTCAACCAAAAAGAAGTTTTCAGTGGCTCTGACCAGTAGTAAGCCCAGGACCAAAGACGTCAAATTTTGCGCGCTTTCGGTACCGCGGGTCGCCCTCGTCGGTGGAGAAGGTTTCCGTGTCGTCCGGTTAAAATATGGCGCACTGATATTTAGCTACTCTTTCCGTGCCCGCTGGATTGCCCGAACCCCAAGAGACGTGGAAACCGCATAAAAGGTAGGCGCTTAAATATGATTGCAGGGCCCCTTTAAGGGGGGACACTACCCAGAAAAAACAATTCCTGCAAAAAAAGTTGATTTTAAAAAATGTCACATTTATATCTACCAACACCTAGAGAGTATCCCCAGAAAGTTTGATTACTTTACTCAGCATAGTTAATTTTTTATAAATTATTTTTGGTCCTCCGATGCTAAAGAAAAGGCAGGGGTTGGAAAACTTTGGGTACATTTTTCTCCGTTCCACTTTTTGGCATAAATTTCACTTTAGGAAAACTATCTTTCTGTTATTACGTAACTTGGATTCATTTTTATAAGTTCTTCTAGAGTGAAATTTTAAGGGGAAGAGAGCTACGAGCTTGTATTTTTTATTTTTGTCATTTTTCATGCTCAAGAATTAAAATTTTGGACAAAAAATGGAAATCTAAAAAACAGTATTCGAGTTTATGTGGCTTTTTTGTCATGAATTTTTGTCATGAATATAAAAATATAGCTCCATAGCTATCTGGTCTGGACTGTCCTAAAGCAGTATAACACATGAAAACGACAAATTTATAAGTAATTTCAAAACGATAGTTTTCCCACGCAGACACGCCCACTTTCATCTTTAAACATTTGCAATTTTTTTTTGTACTTCACCCAGGTTAACAAAAATTTGGCACAAATGTTCCCAACATGAACAGAAACAAGCCCTGTAAATGTCATTTAAATCAGGCAGATGGTTCAAAAATTCACTTTTTAGGCCCATGCCCCCCTTAAAGAAGGCGGCTTTGGTGACGCAGCTCATCGTGAACTCTCGGATTTACACAGCAGCAGTCACACTCGAGGAAACGTTAGTGAATGAACGGCATCGGTGGGCATGAAATCTGATCCCTTCCATGGGCCGGAAAGACCCTTTGAGAGAGAATGCAGAGCTAAAGAGAAGGTGAAGAGGAGAACTAGAGACTGACAAGAAAGAAGGCAGAGGCCCTCTCTCTTCACCCAGGTGGCCTTGCTGAAGATAGAGGGGGAATGGTGGGGGAGACAGAGAAGGAAACAAGCATTTGACAAAGGGAGAACTATTACCAGATTTCCGGGTGGCCCCGTCCAAAGGTCTCGCTTTCAGAGGACATTGCATTGAAAGCCGATATCTTCGTCACACAATCAACTGACAAGCTATTTCTAATTATAAGCAGACCAGTCTCAAAAATCCCCGAATCTTACCACTTCTGAACTGCGCATGCCAGTTTGCAACAAGCATGCAGTGTGGATGTACTTCACAGCGAGGAATCGTTTATTTCAGTTAAAAGACATATGCAAAGAAAAAGCTTTCAACCTTTGGTGAAGAAGGAAGAGCAGTGGAGCTGTACTCTGTGCCGCAGTTGCTTGTGTCGAGATTTATTTGCCCACAGACACGAAACTGGGGAAACTAGGCCCTAATAGCTCCGCTGTAAAAAAAATTTTTTTAAACAGCCTGGATGGAAAAAGGACATCATGAAACGAGTTTACAATGGAAATGATAGCAGAACAAATTTGTAGTTGGCGCCCCTGGGGGCCCGCGAAAAAGTGGCCACTATAGTCACGTGGTGCTTGCACTCTTTCGAAAGCTCCCCATGCACTCTAAAAGTTACTTATTAATCTTTGTTTTTGCTGTACCATCGGAAACTGCGCATCGTCGAACAATGATATGTACTTTCTAATCATCCGCCAGTGTAGTTATCGTTATCTGTTCCGTTCTCTTCCCACCTGAAGTTTTGGGCTGCCTATATAAGCGCATCAGATAATAAGTCCCGTTCACCACCTACCATTTCTTGGCTGTCGTACGTCGTAACAGTTTTAAGTGTAATTAAAAACAAAGATTAATAAGTAACTTTTAGAGCACACAGGCAGCTCCCTAAAGAGTGCAAGCATTATGTAAAAAGTGCCAGCATTATGTGATAGACCCGTGCGCCGGTCAAAAATTGACAGCGGGGGCGCACCGGGGTGTTCTCTGCTGGCGGTGGCGTGGAGAAAAGCGTACAGCTGGTGGCGCGCCACGCTCAGCGTGCAGCGGCGGCTTCTGGGGACTTCAGCGGCAGTGGCGCAGCACGGCAGCGCACAGGTCTACCACGTGACTAGCAGTGGCTCCTGCGGGCACCAAGTACAAATTTGTTTTGTGCCGTAAATATACCTCTAAAATTTTGCTTGTTCGTTGTATATTCACTTTATTACATCCTTTTCTCCTTCAGGCTGTTTAAAAATTGTTTTCTTTCTTTCGTATATTTTCTTTAAGGCAATTCCTCAGCTTCGTTTCCTCCATTGTCAATGTCTTTGAAACGGTGACATAGCTTTACGACGGGCCATGTCACCGGCAGTTTTTGCTCTCCCCTCAATGGATTTCAACAGCCGGCAACATCTTTAACTTTTGATTCATTATACATGTGCTCGACTGTTGAACACAAGCATTTCTGCCCGCCTGCTTTAAATGTGTGCAGTGTTTTTTCCTTCTTGTTGCCTCTGATGTTTAAGGAGGGGAGAATGAAGAATGAAGATGTCTCCCGACTGGAAATAAGAATAGAGATGAGAGGTGGTTTCTATTTGGAAGATATTCAAAACGTAGAACTTAAAAAAAAACAAAAAACCTTATAGAGTAAGAACTTCTGTGTGAACAAGGTTTTTCATTATCAAATTTAAAAAAAAGCAATGATTGCCACCTTTTCCACCCTCGCTCCCCACAGCATTTATAAAAATAAAATCTGAAAAAAAAAAAAAAAACTACCCTCACTTGTTTCAGATTAGCAGGTCTGAATTTATGGGACCGAATTATTTATCTATTAGATTAAATTAACCGAATAAAAACAAAGCTTTTGTAATATACAGAAGAAATCTGAAAGCGGCGAGGCTTTTTAAATTGACGCAAAATCGATTTTTTTCTAACTACCGTAAAATACCGGGCAAGTGCCCACTCAACATTTAGAGATGACCGCGAAAAAATGGGGGATGGGTGCTTGTCCGGTCATCAGTTTTACATTTAAATGTACTGTGCATATTTTCTAGGATCTTACAAATTTGGGAATGGGCGCTTAACGTGGTATGGGCAGATGTGCGGCATTCTATGGTAATTATGGTGTAAATAGGTACACAGCTAAATAAAGTGGTGTTTTTTTTTGTAAAATTACGGAACGATTAGTTCACTTAGTAAAAACATAAAAAACAAACTACATTTCTTATACTTCACGTCTAAACCACAAACGATTGTTGGGCCACTGTGGTGTTTACTTTCACAAAATGAAGCGGATAATATGTGAGTAACTTTTGCTTACTTTCTATTCCACCCGTTCTTCAGTTGCGATAAATGCATTAATAACTCAATATGCCAGCTGATGATTTCGAAAAAAAAAAAAAAAAGCCTTAACATAGAAAAAAAACAATACAATTTTTTTTTCTTTTACTCAATGGAGCTTAGAAATTTGTACAATTAATTCACCCTGTATTCTATTTTCATAACGATCGTTATATGCAATCATTTTTTTCTACCTTGCACCCGGGACCGAGTGTTCCAGGACCATTTTCTTCTACACCCGTTTCCGGTGCTGCAGAACAAAGTGCTACGAACGTACGCTTACGGGCCATAATGAGGTAGAGCATGTTGCCAGAAATGTCCAGTATCCAATGATGAGAGGAAGGTTAGTGGGCAGACTGAAGTTCGAAAAGTCGTCAGGCACAAATGCTTTTTTTTTTCCTCTCACCCTACAAAAATCTGGGGGGGGGGGGGGGGGAAGGTTTGAATTCGCCTCCCCCCCTGTCGGTGTGCCACTGATCCGACATCATCTTCCGACTCACTCAAGCCGGTACCAGCAACAAAACAACTGCAAACACCCTCAAATCGCAACACCTCAAATGCTTTCGAGAAGGCGCGCTGCGCAACGAAGACGCCATGTTCTCAGCGCGGAGCGCTCTTTTACAGCCGCACGTTTGCTCGTGACAACTCGTGGTAAGAAAAAAAAGGACTACCGTAATATGCCGAGTCATCGCCAACCCCACTTTCTGGGCGAATATCGATTTCCAACAAACACAGAGTGATCGCCCACACCTTCAAATGCCCCAGCGCAGACTCCGCGATCTGCAAACATTCGTCCAACCCGAATAACAGGCCGCTGATCATACAGTTGCAGAACGTCCGTGACAAAGTAAAGAGAAGGAGGGAAAGACACTTCTCTTTGCTTATGCATTTTCTCCCCGATTTCTGTGACCCCAAAGCTGTACATCTGTGCAAAAGAAAAATGACAAAGATAACAAAATGAAATTTTGTTTGCTTACAAAAACGTTTGTTCGGACAAAAAAACATGTGTATGCAAGCAAGGAACTTTGTAATAGTAAAACTTCTTTCGTGAGAATTTCTTACATAAAACAATGAGACTAATTAGAGCACTATCGAGTTTAATGTATCTCTTGTGCAGCTGCACATACAAAAAAATGAGCGTTTCTTTAGCTTTCTTTTTGTGCTTACCCACCGAGAAAAAGCCCACCCCCCCTTTTTTATGAATTTCAGGCGGCAAGGGGGTGCGTGATGACTCAGGATATTACGGTATATGAAAACAAACTAGAGTGTTCATTCTAACCACCAGATGTTGTAACCTGTCCAGAAATCCATCGGAGGCTTCGCAACGGGGCTCGTAAATCGTCGATCACAGTTGATCAATTCTGACGAGCAAAGTATGGAAAGTGTTAAGAGCACAATCAAAGGTTAGAACATGGAGCACAATCAAAGGCAAAGACAGAGCACAAGATAGAGCCCGAGGACTTGTGTTCACCTTGAAAGATTCCTCATTCCCCATTTGTGGCTGACAATGAGCGAGTTGAACTGAGCGAGCAATCACGATCGGGTGCTTACTTGGCCATGGCTGACTCAGTGAGGAAGACGTGAAGGGGCCACTTGACCTGGTACGTCATGCCGATCGTTTCCCAACCGGAAAGGGGCTCCGATGACGAGTCTCCATCACCTGAAAAAAAATATTTCAGGATATTTTCTCCGGGGAAAATGTTATGCCACTAACCAAGAACACACAACAGACCCTTTTGATTACGAGGCAATTAAATGCAAAGGTGCAAGCGAGCTGCACCTTCGCATTTAATTGCATTATAATCATAACCTAAAAAATGCGAGCCTTTCGCCCTCGTTGGTGTCAGACTGGTGGTAGCTGGTAAAACCTGTTTGCTCTACTGATGTCTGATCCCTGGTTAGCTCAGTTGGTAGAGTGCTCCACTGGAAATGAAGAGGTCCCGGGTTCGATACCCGGGCCAGGAGGATTTTTTTTCGGTCACGCACCAGTCACCTAGTTGTGTTTGGAGATTTGTGTTTGTCCCTTGTCCCCTTCTCCAGGAATTGTTTTCGTCTTTCTCGTAGACCTTTTTGAAGTGACAAGTGCCGTTTGGGAATGCCTCCGCTTGTCAGAACACATTGGCATTGTGTCATTACTCGTTACTTTTTTTGCCACATACTACCGATACAAAAAAGAATCGTCAAAAAAGACAAAATACACTCGAAGATAGGGGCTGAATGTGTTGGTCATGCAGGATGGTGCACTCCGAAAGTGATAACGGCAGGAATTAAGGCCAAAGGAGAGGCTGTAAGTGCACAAAAGCTAATAATAAAAAAAAAAAAATCTATTTTGCATCTTATTCCTTACAAAAGCATACATCAATTAACTCGGTGGTTCTCAACCATTGATGTCTTGCGGGCCCCTTGTAGATACCTAGACGGAGATGATGGAGGCCTCCTTCCGGAAAGAGAGGAATAGAAAGGCTAATCATGAGAATGATTTAATTTAATGAATATAACTGTTTGCTAGTGTGGAGCAGACTTATATTATTGACATTCACACGAGGGAACTCCCCCAAAAATTGGAATGTATTTGAAAACCACTGAGAACAACATTTGAGAACCACTGTCTGTAAGTATACGTTAAAATTCCATAGGAGTTAAGCCTTTTTCTTTCTTTACTTTTTCCTCAGGTAAGTTCGCTCTTTGCAAATTTTACAAAAAAAAATGCACCATCTGTGGGCAACGCTGCACAAAGTCGTAGCTTGATAGAAACCGAATTTTCCGGCCGATTTAAAGAGGCGGGCGTCTCCTTGTATCACCATGTAGTCTCGCTGAAAATTTTGTTGAGTAATGTTTCTATACATATTAAAGTTTAGGACGACGTATACGACGACGTCGTAGAGAACGCTAAGTACGACATCTATGACAACGTATAGGACGACGTCGTAGAGAACGCCAAGTATGACAACGTCTAGGACGACCTCTAGGATGACATCAAGGACAACTAGGTCGACGCCGAGGACAACTGCTCGGACGACTTCAAGGAAAACCTCTAGGATGACCTTAAGGATGACGTTGAGAAAGATGCCTAGAGGACGACGTCGAGAACAGACCCTAGAGGACGACATCTAGGACAACCTCTAGGATGACGTCAAGAATGACGTGTAAGACTCCTGGGACAACATCAAGGATGACGTCGAGAACAACACCTAGAGGACATCTCGGATGATGTCGAGAACGACACCTAGAAACAGACGTCTAGAGGACGTCTAGGTCCTCTAGGCCGACATCTAGAGGATGTCCAAATCCTCTAGGACGACCTTAAGGACGATGCCAAGGACGGCTTTGTCCTTGAGCATGCGATAGGGAGGTGCGTGTTTGATGACATATTTTTATGGCTATCTTTCGGGCACAACGACACCATTTTCTTGCTCAATGGGACAAGTAAAGCTTTCGCCTTAAAATAATTTTTATGTGCATGCTTCGGTGCGAAATTGAAGGCTGTGCAAAGTACCTTAGCGAAGCCTTGGCAACCTCCATGCCTCATACTTCAAAACTTTATCTCTCCGAAGAAAATTAGCCATGGTGTTCGCACACATCTGAAAGCTCCTCCAAGAACATGGCTTTAGCATATATTTTTTACATAAATATGAAGAATGTGAGCCGGACCATCACTGCACGATCCGACATGGATCTGAGCCTGCAGTGAAGCACTCACTCAGGGGCGGGCCCACCGTGATGCGAAAGCGTTCAGCCAAGTTTTCGTCCTCAGACTGCAGCAGGCTGCAAGACAGCTGGAATGCCTTATTCACCTCTGCAAGGAAAGGTCAAAGTTAGTAATTGTAGCAAGTTGGATAAGTTCCAAATCCACATAACAGCGTGCCCCCCAGAATAAATTTACCGTAATATCCCGAGTCATCGCCCATCCCCGAGCCATCGCCCACCCCATTTTTTGGGCCAATATCGATTTCCGAAAAAACACAGAGTCATCGCCCACCCCTTCAAATACCCCAGCGCGGACTCTGCGATCCGCGAACACACATCCTACCCGAATGACGCGGCCGCGGACCTTACAGTTCGAGGACATCCGTGACAAAGTAAAACAAAGGAGGGAAAGACACTTCTTTTTGTTTACCTCCGTGAGCGAACCCAAAGTGGTCGTGTATCCGTGCGAAAAGAAAACGATGGAGATAACAAAATAAGAGTTTGTTAATGTAACCGCGGAGTGTTAAATCAAAGTCTGTCTCCGCCGAAGTAAGGTCACCGCGAACCCGCTCCTTCTTCCCGCCCGTCGCAACTGCGGTTGTGCAATATTTTAGGCAAAGCCAACGCGTAAATAAAGCTTTGCTGAAACGCCCTACACAGACGTTTGCAGAGCGTCCCAACCGTGCATTGACAGCCTGCCGTGCACGGACGCACGTATGTACGCACCAAACAAGAAAGTTGCACAAGAGCTTGCAATTGACAAGGCGCCCGACTTGGCACGACGCCAAAGTATTTATTTGCCAACGCGACCGCCGGCTTTCCCGCTTTCCCAGCATTGCTCTTGGTCGCTTCTTTGGTCTGCTCGCTCGCTCGCTCGTTGCGCCTGGTAGCTTTTTCTATTTTCTTGTAGACTTTTCTTTCCTTTTTTTTGCTAACTAGGAGAACATAGTGGTGACATTCTTTCACGGAACAAACGTTCGCGCTATATGCAGATCGGCGGTGTTTCTAGCACGTATGCAAGCAACGGACTTCGCTATAGTAAAATATTCTTTCGTGAGCATTTTTTTCTATAAAACAATGAAACTAAATCAAGTTTTGAGTTTGATGTTTCTCTTGTGCACCAGCGCTAGATACGCAAAGAAAAATAGGCGGTTTTTTCCGCTTTTTTTCAAGTGTTTGGGCTCACCCACCGAGACATGGCCCACCCCACTTTTTTAATGAATTTCAGTTGGTAGGGGGGTGGGCGATGACTCGGGATATTACGGTAGTGTCTCCTTCATCGCAAAAATAAAGTACACACTGCCGAATGCGCAGCCTTGGCCCAAACATAGCGATAGCGGTCTGGACCAGATGCCAAAATTTCAGAACTAACAGTCGTCTTATTAAAACGTTAAGAGCAATCTCTGGAAACTTTTCAATGGATAATTTGTGCCATTCAGCCCCATGTACTCGTGGGCTCTGTCAGCATCCATTTTACTGTCGAAAGCTTCCAAAAATCGCTCGCAACTTTCGAATAAAATAATGGTTTGTTCTTAAACTTTGGTATCTGCTATCACACCCGATGCAGACCTCCCCTGCTTGGGCAAAGCAGCTACCTGCAGTAACTGCAAATCAATAAAATTAAAAAATCTGGTTCAGACCACTAGTGCTACATTTTGCCAGAAACTGAGCGTTTGACGATGTGGTTTATTTTTGCGATTCATAAAAGGCAAAATTTTGTTGGGGGGACACCTGGCACATATATAGGCACACACATTTTCCAACAGCTGCAATGTTGTGCTATAAAACCGTGATAACAGCTTGTCATTGCGAGTGAACAACGATGGAAAGAATGCAAAACGACATTGCGACCCGCACAGTGCACTTGGACCAGAATAGGCTTGAAAAGGGCACGACGCTGATTGTCGTTTTTGCACGTAGAAAGAAAACAATGTGATCTGCGATGTTGCAACCACGAGCCTTAGTAATGTTCCTAGGAACAAATTTTCCTATTCTTGATATCAGACTCCTCAGAAATTACAAAAATATTGACATATTTTCAGAATACCCATGCCTTACTCTTTCAAGCGTGCTATCCATTATATCGAAATTCAAAATAGTTATTCAAAAAACAGCAAATAAGGGTAATATCAAAATCAACATTCAAATTTTTCTGTTCTCTCCGCTGGGGTGATGTCACGTTGCATAACTTCAGGGTCAAGCAGGCAGTCGAGAAAACACAATATTTTTTTTTTTTTTTTCTATTTCTTTTTGGCACAAGTTTAATTATCATTTATTTTACACCATTAAACCTCTCGTAACCTGTCGGTAACAAGCTGTAATGCCTCCATATCATCCCAATTATGACACCTGACGTCACGTTTTCAGTGTTGCCAGTAGAGCACCTCAGCCTATCGGACCAAACTCGAAACTACTACAATAACTTTGGGGAAAAAAAAACAGCAATTGGGACTTGTAATTTGGGTTACTAGTTCAGATGGGTCATTAATATGATAAACCAATTTTGAGCACGTGAGTGACTGTCGAAACTTGCCTTTAAGGGGGGACACTGGCTAGAGGTCAAAGTTTTGAACTACTGAAGTGATCGGAATGAAATTTGCAGGGAAGATTTAACTTCAGATGTAGGTGTACTGTGCAAAATTTCAGCTCTCTAGGACAAATTTACATACCTGCATAAGATGATGTGTCACTTTTCATTAAGAAATCTATGATATGCAAATGAAGCTATTAAGCATCATTTTGACTGCTTGAATATAAAGTGGGGGATATGGGACCTCGGGCTATCTAGTTTTAATAACTTAATTGTAAGTATTTCAGGAACAGTTATTACCTCAAACTATGAGATGCATATCTGTCCTATGTCAATTTTTGAAAACTTGGTTTTTTATCACTGAAGACTTCAACTTCAAACAAAATAAAGTAGATAGCCCAATTCCTCAGTAAATTTCAGTTCAGAAACATCTTGATTGTGGTATTAGGGTACTTTCACCTTCGAACAAAAGATTCCTTCGTATGAAATTTGCAGCAAAAAGTGAAACTGAGAAAAATGCATTCAAACATTGAACTCCTTTACTTTGTTGCTGCCTCACAATCTGTTAAAAATATTTTATATCAACATAACTATTTGGCGTATGGTTATTGAATTTGGTGTAAGGGTGTATAATTAGTTTCTAAAACTGAAAACCTCAAAATTAAAAAATGAATTTTTAAAAACAAATTTAAATTTTAGGCCCATGTCCCCCCTTAAGATCTCGCTTCTTTGACACACCTATAAATTTACTTCCTTCAAAACAGAAGACTGTCTCATTTGATGCCCAACGCATTTTCCGGACTACAGTCCACGGACTATAGGAGACTAAAAGTTGAAATTTTATATGGTGCAGACTATTTACAGGTGTGGACTACTACACAAGGATGTTTTTCAAGATTCCTCATTATGACAAGATATGACAAATTTCGTGAATGACAGAGTAAGCTAATGATGATTTATATAGGATACAAGAATCTTTGCGAGCTAACAAAGCAAGCACCCGACAGGTGCTTGCTTACAGCCAGCACAGAATGCTTAGCCAATGGTTAGTCAATACTTAGCCAACATTTATCCGGCACATATTACGCACGCCTTCGATTAGCCAGCCCATATCCATTACTTAGTCAGCCATTAGCCAACCCTCTACCAATACTCGGCCACAAGCCAGCAAATGTAGAGCCAGCACTTAGTTAATTCTGATCCCACATTTAAGGAGGGACGCGGGCCTTGAAAACTGAAAAATCACGAAAAAGTTGATTCTATGAAAACCATATTTTTGGGTTGTATATCTTCTAATCTACCTTCTCTGTAATTATCACCACTAAAATCGTCCGGAAAATATTAAAAATAAAACATTTACGCGGCCTGGGGTAGCTTTCAAGTGGCAGTCAAGTGCCAAAATAAACCGAAATTTTGCACTATTGGCGCTCCCGTTTTTTTTGGCCAGCGGCTGCCATTTTTGTCTTTTTTTTTTCTTTCTCCCGATTTTCAAAATGGCGTCAGCCTCGTGGTTTCTGCGTGGTCGGCGTTTTGCCATGTTGCAATTGCACAGTCGTGATTAGACAAAGCGCTTGCTCCTGAAGCGGGCGGGGGAGCACGCGGCTACTATTGGCCACAGCGCGCGTCCTCTCTGTTTTATTCAGTCGCTGCCGGTCGCGTCGTCTGCAACGGTAGTGGTCTCCTTGCTTGCTCTCTGCATTGTTAGCTCCACTTTGCTTTTTGCCTTCTTTACAATTGTTCCCAGTGAACTTTCAGCAGCTTTGTGGTGTAGACCGGCGAACGCAGCCGGAAGGCCGCAGAACAAGAACTGACACGAGGCAGGCACTGGACGCCGACTCATCTTTATGCCGATGGTGATGCTCTTATATACAATTGGTAATGCATGAGTTCAGCGCCCTCTATACACAACATATTTCCCCCCTTTAAACAAACAAAACCCCAGTAACTAGAACACAACTTTCACCAATAATTACAGTTATTCACATAGCTCTGTAACCACTATAACAGATAATTCTAGTGTAAAACATAATCATTGTATTTTCCGGGCATTCTTCTTTGTCGCTGAGGCCTGCTGTACGACGGTGCCGTGGTCAACAACTCCTGTTGGCCGGGGATGTCCTGCGCTTCGACTTGCTCTGGAGCTGGCGCCGACTCTGCTGGTGTCGACAAGATTTCAGTCTCCTGAAGTGTAGCGTCTGGAAGTGTCTCAGCACCCCGTGCAGCTTCCGCTCCGTGCGTAGCGACGGTAGCGCTGTCGTCACCTGGCGATAATGTCTCTGGGGTTCTGGCAGTTGCGACGTCCCGTGGTGATGGTACTTGTGATGCCCCTTCTTCAGTGGGCAATTCCAGGTCGCATAACTGGTCTCTTACCGCTCCACGTCGTTCCATAACTTTTTCTACCAAGTTCCGGGCACCTGGTGCTCCTCCTTTGGCCACTACTGTCAATTTGGCAGCGTTCCATTTCTTCCCATTGTCTAAAAGGAAGGAATTTTTTCCCACGCGTTTTTTTACTTCTATTGGCAAAGAAAACCTCTGCTGTCCTTTTGGTCCTCCCCACCTCTTTATTTTTACGAAGTCGCCGGGTTCAATGATGGAGTGCCTGGCTCCCCGTCTTTCATCGGTGTATTTCTTTGTCCTCTGCTGTCGCTCTTTGACACGGCGTTGCAGTTCGGCGACGTGAGGCCGCGGTTCATCGAAAAACCCTCTCTCCGGTAGTCCCACGACGTCCAGTCTTGTTCGTGGCCGCCTTCCGTGTAGCAAAAACGCCGGAGACATGCCGGTGGTCGCATGGGGAGTTGCCCTGTAAATACTCAGGTATTCCAGAATCGCCTCCTTAAGTGGTCTCCGCTCCAGTGCCGCCACCTGAATATATTCTTTTAAGACGCGGTTAAATCGTTCTATTTGACCGTTGCACTGCGGGTAGTACAGCGAGGCCACACAGTGTTCAATTCCTCTGTCTTGTAGGAACCCTTCAAACTGTGTCGACATAAATTGTCTGCCATTGTCAGTGACAACACTCTTTGGGTATCCTTCCCTCGCGAATAGCTCCAGTAACACTTTCGTCACCGACTGAGAAGTTATCGACGACACAAAAAAAACCTCCGGCCACTTACTGTGATAATCAATCACAGTTACTGCAAATCTGCACTCTGGAGGGGCTCGTTCCATCGGGCCCACAATATCCATGCCCAGCTTTTCCCAGGGCTTTTCAGGCCATTGCCCTGGTTGTAGAGGGGCCACCGCGGTCTTTGCAGACTTGTCTGATGCCTTGCACACAGCGCAGCTTCTAATGCAGTTTTCCACGTCTTCGTCCATCCCAGGCCACCAATACAGCTCCCGGAGTCGCTGCTTTGTCCTGACGATGCCCGGATGCGATTCGTGGGCCATCATGATGAATCTGGACACCAATGTCGATGGAGGCACCACCCGCTCTGCACGAAACAGCACCCCCTCCAGAACAGAAAGCTCTTCTTGAATCCGCCAAAATGATAGTAGCTTTCCTGACAGACATTTCTTTTCTGGCCAACTAGATGTGACATACTGCATCACCTCCCGTAACACGCCGTCCTTCTCTGTCTCCACTTGCAATTGGTTCTTTGTTACCACGCTTGACACCGCAGCAATGACCTCCTCTACTGGGTCGCACTCTGTGGACAGCAAGGGCAACCGGGAGAGTGCGTCAGCGACTACATTATCTTCTCCTTTCGTGTATTGTACAGTAAAATTGTACCTCATCAGCCTTGCACACCACCGCTCTATCCGAAGTGGCCGCCTTCCGGTGCCATTAGTAGAGAGCAATGTTACCAATGCCTGGTGGTCCGTTCGCAGCACAAAATTTCTTCCCCACAAGTACACATGCCAGTGCTCGCAAGCCCACAGACATGCCAGGGCTTCTCGTTCTCCCGTAGAGTATTTGCGTTCCTGTGGCGTCAACGTCCTTGATGCAAATGCTATCGTACGCGTCTCCCCATCGATCACCTGTTGCAGTACCGCTCCCAGCCCATATGCCGATGCATCAGTTGTTACCTGTACAGGTAAGGACCGGTCAAACATGGATACTGCGCTGCACGACGCTAGTAGGTTCTTAGCCTTGCCGAAGCTTTCCTCAGCGTTCTGGTCCCAGATGAACTCCTGGCCCTTTCGAAGAAGGCGCCGCAGTGGCTCCACCACTTCTGCATAATGAGGGAGGAAATGAGAGTAGTATCCCATGAGCCCAAGAAAAGAACGCAACCCCACCAAATCCGTTGGCGTCTGTGCATTGATAATCGTGTCCACTTTTGATTTGAGGGGTGCGAGACCCCTTGCGCTCACATGGTGACCCAAGAACGACAATTCCTCTACCCCGAAGACACATTTCGTGTTCAGTTGCAGGCCAGCGGCCGCTATTCGCTGCAAGACCTCGCGCAGATGACTGTTGTGTTCTTTCTTATTTTTGCCAAAGACAATAATATCGTCAATATACAATAGGACGCCCTTGCAACCTTTCAATATTTCTTCCATCATTCGCTGAAACGCGGCGGGCGCCGAAGCAAGGCCAAAACAGACTCTACGGAACTGAAACAGTCCCTCATGTGTGGCAAACGTCGTCAGTGCCCGGCTGTCTTCTGACAACTCGACCTGGTGATAGGCTGACGCCAGGTCCAGTTTAGAGAACCATGCTGCTCCGTTCAAAGCGTGCAAAAGCTCCTCCGTGTGCGGCAACGGGAAGCCGTCAACGACAATGGCCTTGTTTGGCTCCCGTAAATCTACGCAGAGTCGGATGCTCCCGTCTTTTTTTTTTACCACCACTATTGGAGACACCCACTCAGAAGCGTTTACCCGTTCGATAATGCTTTCACGCTCTAATCTTAACAACTCAGCAGAGACTTGTTCTCGCAACATCAACGGTAATCGCCTAGCTTTTGCTGATACTGGTTTGACGTTGGGGCGCAGTTTAACTTCGTGTACCATGTTTTTAGCAAGTCCCAGTTTCCCCGCAAAGAGGAATGAAAACTCACTAAGTTCAGGAGGCAGAGGTTGTGGCCCCGTCGTTGTCTGTAGGCACGCCAGCGATGCGCCGTCGATATGCAGCCGTAGTTGTTGTACCGCATCCAGTCCCAGCAACGCCATGCCCCTTGACACCACATAGAAGCGAATGTTTGACGACACGCCTCCACGTGCCGCTTGAGCCACAAAACATCCCAAGACTGGAATTCTTTGCTGTGAAAAGTCCCGCAGAGTCACCGTTGCTGGAGCCAAGGCGAACCGTCTTGCAAATTTTTCTTGATAGATGTTTGCTGGCAAGATAGACACTGACGAGCCTGTGTCCACGACAAGCTGAATCACTTCGCCCTCGACGCAAACGTCGACTATCAGAGTGGTTCGCTCGTTCTGTGTGACTGTTAGGGTGCCCAACTCTTCGTTTCCGTCCGTGTCCTGAACCGCTTGCACCCGCGCTTGCCCGGTACTTCTACATACCGCTTGAAAATGTCCCACCTTGTGACACCTCGAACACCGCCTATCTCGCGCTCTGCATTCCCGTGCACTGGCTAGGTGTCCTGAAGCACCGCATCTGTAACACCTGCGGTCCGGAACTGTTGAAGAACCGCTGACTCCTGTTCCTGAACGATTTCTTGCCCTCTCGACTTGCTGAACCATGGCAGCGTCACGCCCCTCCTCGTAGACACGGGCACCTTCCGCTGCCTGCTCGAACGTCTGTAGGATGTCCATGGCCTGGCCCAACGTAAGCTGTGAACCTTTCATGAGCAGCTTCTGTCTTAGCTCCACGCTCCATACTCCGTCGACGACTTTATCCCGCAGCGCTGCCTCAAGATAGTCACCGAAGTCGCAAGTACTCGCGAGCTGTCGCAGGGCGCTGACGTACGCGCGTATCGGTTCTTCCTGAAGCTGTCGCCGCAACATGAATCGCCGTCGTTCGACAAGCACATTCAGAGTGTTCGTGAAATGTCGTTCCAACAACCGAAGTGCATCGGTGTAGTCGTCCGGCTCACCCCCTTTTGATGTGGTCTTCTCCGGCGTACTTCCAGCTGCAGCAGCAGTTATCGGTGGTGCAGCCGCAGGCTCTGGAACCAACGTGCGAAACACTCTTCGACCTTCCACCCCCAAACACTGTAGAAGTATCGCCTTTCGTTGTGCTGGCGGTTTCGCGTCCATTTCCGTCGCCTGCAGAAAGATCTCGAAGTCCTCTCGCCATTGCCGCCATGGCACTGCCGGGTCTCCCGGCGCCTCCAAAAACGGGGCTAACGATGGCAGCCCGAACGTATTCATCTTTGCGTTAATGGGTAACGCCCCTCGCGTACTAGTTGCGAAGAAGGACTGTCATCTTGACTGCTGCCGAGGTTGTACTTTTGTCGACTGCGCCAATGTGGTGTAGACCGGCGAACGCAGCCGGAAGGCCGCAGAACAAGAACTGACACGAGGCAGGCACTGGACGCTGACTCATCTTTATGCCGATGATGATGCTCTTATATACAATTGGTAATGCATGAGTTCAGCGCCCCCTATACACAACAAGCTTCTTGTAGCTTGCCCATTTATTTTGTAACCGCACACGATGCATAGAACGAAATACAAGACAGTGCGTGCGTTTGGCATGCAAAAGCGCTCCATGAAGTTCACCAGGATGGCAAAGTTGGAAATTTCTGCACAGCGTGCCGCCAATGCTCATCACGTTGAAGCTTCCAACGGACCTCCCGTGCCATCGGCCGTTGCCGCTGAGGAAGAAGCCGTCACTGTGAGTATGTGAGGCGTCCCCAGCACATTGACCGCTGCAGTTTCTTCCGAGATTGCGGGCTTCAGCACTCGCCTGGCGCCTACTGCAAGTGGGAGTGCGTCGTCCAGCGCCCATCTCAAGACAGATTTTTTGACGCGCGAAGAAATTAAAGTTGCCGTAAAACATTATGAGATTGTTCAAGCTGAACTAGGCACTATGCCAGCGACCCAAAGGAGGCTTCGAGCCATGCAGCCCCATCCCACACCTGCCACTGCGACAACCGAAAGTGCAAAGTTTCGCCTCGTTCAGAAGGACGTTTTTAGCAACCTGCTTTCCTGCACGGTGTGCGAGCATTGCTTGGGGACTGGGTTGACTGTACAAGAGGGCACCAAGCTGGGACTGGCCACTAAACTCGAGGTCACATGCCCACCTTGTGGCATTGTTGCAAATTCCTGGAGTTCATGCCAACAAGGCTCGATGGCTTTCGAAGTCAACATCTGATCCATAATGGCTATAAAGCAGATTGGAAAGGGGCAGACAGCTTTCAATGATTTTTGGGCTGCCATGAATGTCTCCCACAGAGGTCTCCACCACAAGACATTCCAGGAGCAGCTGAAGACCTTCAGAGAGTAAGAGGCCCTGTGCATGGACAAGTTTTATGCCGATCCAGCCGCTGCTGTGAAGACAGTCTACAAGAAGATGGATGCAAGCTTCTGCAAGGACATGAATGTGGTGTACGATAGAACATGGCACAAGCGTGGGTACATGTCCAACATCAGCGTTGGATCAGTGATCAGGTACAGTCGAACCCAGATATATCGAATTTAAAGGGGATCGTAAAATAGTTTGATATATAGATAATTTCATATAAAAAAAAATATGTTAACTCAAGCTCCAGTTCAAATTTCCGCGTGTCTCTGCTAATACCAAAGGTAGCAACAAACAGGACCTCGCCAAATAGAACCTCTAGAGCCGCTAAATACAGCAGAGCTTAGTTGGTGAAGATCACAACCACCGCTGCGTTTACGCGGCAGTGTTTGCGACTGTTTAAGCCTGGCCACGACCTCCACACAATGCCAACAACAAAACACAAAAAATAATTAAAAAACTAAAATAAAAAAAAAGCGAGTTGCATCAAAAAAAAAAGAAAAAAAATCTCAATCCATAAAATAAAGTTAAGCAAGCAACAAAAAACAAACCTCACTAAATTCAGGTGACAAAAATTCAGGTGGCAAAAACGGCGTAAGAAAAAGGTAAACAAAGGTAAGGCGTTCAGAGTGTGATTGCTCAACCGTTGTTGATACACTGAACTTTTTTTTTTCCTTTTTATTTAATTTTAAGTTAAGGAGTTGCGCAGCGACAGCGGTGTTCGGGGAAAGAGTGCACGGTGCCTTTCCAACAGCGGGCACTCCCTGCCCTCCCTAAGCGCTCGCGCATGCCTTTTTCCTTGCTTTTGCCATCTTCCATTTTTTTTTTTTACAAATGCTTTTTTTTTTTTTTACAAATGCTTTTTTTTTTTTTTTTACAGATGCTTTCTTTTTATTTTTTTTTTACAAGTGCTCTTTTACTCCTTTCGTGTCCCTGTCCCTGTGCGCGTGTGCTGGCTTGGCAGTCTGCCAGCCCCGTAAGGCAAGCTGTGTGCTCCCTGCCTGCGCAATGGGAGAAGCGACGCAATGGGAGAAGCATGCCGTGCTTCATTCACTATACAGTGTAGACCGCATATAACGTATGTCGCGGGAGTCGCGAAAATTCGCACTATAAGCGGTACCGCGCTATCACCAAAACATCAATTTTTCAGGCCAAAATACATGCCATCAGACAACTTACTTTTGTAAAAGAATTTATTTTATGTTAGATGAAAAATAAAGCTTAGTTTGAGGAAAGTCTTTATTTCACCAGACTAGTACACTTCTCTCTCAAGTGTGTCACACATTTTGAAAGAAATAAGCGAGTTTTGCCTGGCGCAGCCTTTTAACGGCGTTGCGGGTTGCGGACGGACGTTGAGAGCGTTCGGGAATGCTAACCCTAATCACTTTTCTCCGATGATGAAAACGCGTGAAAATTCGCACCCTTTATACGGTATGCACCAGTAATACCTTCAACTTGAGCACAGGCATGAAATGCTCCAAATAAGAAATCCGGGCGATGTTCGAAAACACAAATGCTTAGAAAGTACCACTGTAGTCGAAGTAAACAAACACGACGACACGAGCGTTTCTGCCGTCTTGAGAGTGCCGCCCCAACATCGCCGCACGAGTAGGTGGATCTTCCCTTCTAGTACGTGCTGGGTTATCATAGCGACACACAACGAAAATTCACAGTCAAAGATAGCGCTTTTACGCGGAACGATGAACTTCCACCATGCTGTCTACGACTACGATCACAACCGACAAACAATGCTCCTATACAATTACATCCGATTTTCAAGATGTTTAGACTGTTCGATATAAACAATAATTCGAAATACCCGGGTGCGATATAACCGGGCTCGACTGTACCATACAGGCCTCATCTTGGATGCCGTGGTCCTATCCAACCCGTGCCTTGGATACCAGATAGGACCCAAGCCTGGAGATGAAGCCTACAGCAGCTGGCGCATGCATCACATCTGCCAAAAGAACACAGACGCCAAATCTGGAATGATGGAGGTTGACGCAGCCCTGATGCTTTTCAACGTAGTCTCTCCGAAGCACAACTTGCGTTACACGACATTAGTCTCCAACGGGGACAGCAGGACCTTCTCTGCACTCGTGGAAGAGAATGTCTATGGGCTAAAGCCTATTGTGAAGGAGCAGCGCCTCAATCCCGTTCAGAAGAGGATGGGGACGGCAATGCGCAACATCGTCCAAAAGAGTGACAAGCTGTTGATTGGCAAGGGACAGCTGACAAAGGCCCACATCGACAAGCTCACTGACTACTATGGCTGGGCCTTACGAAACAACTTGAAGGACATGGCTGCGATGCAGTGTGCAGTAATGGCCACATACCATCACATCATGTCGACTGACCAGGAACCCCACCATGAACCTTGACCGGAGGGAGCTCAATCCTGGTGCCGGCACAGAGCTGCCGAGGCAAAAGGCAAGCCCCAGCATAAGCACCAGCTGTCAGACTATGTCACTGCAGCTATGCTGCTTGTCTACCCACGTCTATCACAGGCTTCTCTTCTCCAACGCTCCTTGGGGGCGAGGGCACAGAATGCATCCGAGTCTTTCTACTCTGTTCTGTGGTCCCAAGGAACAGCATGCATCGCTGATTGCTGTTGAAATGGCACTGCGGGAAGCAGTATTTAGAATCAATGACGGCTGCTACAAGGCAGAGATCTTGGTCTCGGTGGGACTCCAGCCAGCCCATCTAGCCCTTCAGCGAGCTGCCGAGAAAGATGACCAATGCATGCATAAAGCCAGCAAACGACCGCAAGAGAAGACAGAGGCGGAACAAGAAAGTGCACAGGGACACTCCCAGCTACTGTGCAGGGTCATTCTAGTGCAGAAAGTGTGGCTAAATTTCAACCGCCGTTTGCTCAAAATGGATTTTTCCTTTGCCGTGGCTGCTCATCCCCGTGATATCTCAGGAACTGCTTATCCGATTTGTGTGCCGTCTTTTTCTCCTAAATACCTTTGTGAGGGTGTGACAATCTTTTTTTCACAAATTGGGCTAAACATTTTTAATAAACAAAAAGAAAAAAATAATGATGTGTGTTTGATTGAAAACTGAAACTTCAATGTTGCGCTAAAGTTTGTCTGCGACGAAATTAAAAAGGCTCTGTTATGCCCTGGGGTACCTGTCCAGCAGTCACCATGAGGAATTTCAGACTACCACTGCCTTTGGCAGATTCTCCAGGACGGGGATAAGGGATACAAATCCTTAGCCATCCAGTTGCCAATGCAGAGCCTAGCCGACAGAGGCACTGACCCCGCTCGGTGGCAGCCCCCCTGGGCCGGCAGAGCAGGGGCTCCGTGGCCTGGGACAAGTGGAGGAAGAGCTCTCCTCGGCCCAGCAGGAACACCTCCCGCAGCAGACGCAGCTCCTCGGGCAGGCAGCCTTCCTCCACCAGCACCCGCCAGACGTGCTGCGCAGGCCACCCAGAGAACAAGGGAGAATGGTAAACAGATCCAGAACATGCTTGGGAGAAGAGCGTGTTGGTTTAAGTCATGGATGAAGAAAGAATAAAACAATTAAAACAGGGACAACACAACCACATCTTTCAACTAGCAACAGACAAGTAAACTTTCAACAGAGCAAGCAGCAGACTATACCCAGGAGGAGAAGGGGGGAGAAGGGACCTCAGTGATGTGACTGGCCTAAGCCGTTTTGCAGCACCTTTTGGAGCAGCCAAAACAGAGTTTTGGAGCATTAAAAGTGGCCTTTGGAGCAGCACCAACAGCGTTTTTTGGAGAAGAAAAAGTGTTTTTTGGAGCAGCCAAAACAGTGATTCGGAGCTGCAAAAGTGGTTTTTGGAGCAGATATTCTTAGAGAAATAAAAATATTTGTTTTAAGTGCTGGACAAACGAAAGATACTTTGTTCGCTGCAATGAACAAATTATGGTCATGTTCGACCACCTGGGAGTCTTTCAACATGTAACTGAAATGCCAATGGCATGATATATTTTGCAATGCTTCAGTTAAATGATGCATATATATGCACCTGCTATAAATAAATAAGAACCAAACTGCACATATCAAACCTTATATGAAAATGACCGGATTAGTAGTAAATATCACAGCATTAGGTTGACCAGTTATATAATACATGGAAGCAGTCTCCTGCTGATGAAACACATAACTACCGCAGTGCATTGCGAAATTGTACACAAGACAAAGGTGCATTACGACTAGCGGGTGCTTTTCTTTTTGTTTTTCGAAACTTTCTGCAAGGCTGCTGCAAGCCTTGCTTTGCCTTTGGCTAGTAATAAATGTCCACTTGCAATGCCTCCAAAGAGACATTGAGACATCCCACAAGTGTACATACATTGCTGTAGGCGTCGTCAAGCAATTCCGAAAAACCGCTTGCCACCGTTTTACTGGATCCCGACATGCCCGATTTTCGTCAAAAGAAAGAAAAAGTAAAGCAATGGATTGCAAGCGTCCTGGCTGGTGCCTCTGTCGTGCATTCATGTTGTGGGGATTGTGATCCCTCAACATTCTGTCGCGTCAGCGTTTTGGCGCGCCGTGGCGGCCGCGCTGGCGTAGCGAGGGGTGGCGCTGCTTACCACTGTGAGTGGCTTCCTCCTCTCCCCCCTTGGGGCGATTCCCATAGCGAACCCCCGCACAAAGGAGATTGACGTGTCGCTCCTTGATTGGCCACTTCGCCCCCGTCGTTATCTTAAAACCAGCGGACAGCAGTCTCGCTTCTGTCTTCTTCCTGGGATTCGGCGGCGGCGACAACGGGGAACCTTCCGGCGCACCAGTGAGCGTTTACCCCGTCCTTTGTACATTTGTGAACGACCGTTCGGCCGTGGGCGATCTCCACACCGACGGCGTTCACCAGCTTATAGCCGCTGTGTTGTTGTTATTTTGTTTCATTGTAAATAAACAGTTTATCACCGTTACCAACGTGACTGGTGTCTCATTGCGCTCGACGAGCAGCATGCCACGCGAGTGCGAACCCGCTTCGCGGTAGAGCGTCTCGCCGCGAACGTGGTACTCCCAAAGGCAGTGGCCCTAAGGAGAACCACAATTTGGCGCCCAACAAAAGGGCTGACGACCAGAACCCTGGTACGTCTGTGTGTGGCGACTGCTGCCGAGTGACGAGTCCTCGCGCAACCAGTGCTTACCGTGACGATGCAGACCGACTTCTCGGATTTGCTCATGCTGACGACCGCGGCCGACGCATTCGCACAGCCCCCACTTCAACGAGAAGCCGAAATGCCAAACCTCCAACGAGAAGCGCCCTACGGCGCACCCCTGGAGCCGAGCATGGTTCCGACGCCATTGCGGACGGGCGCCATCACTCCCAGATCTTCCCTGAACGCACGTGCTCCGCCACCGGCACAAAGCGAAGCCTACCGGTCTCCCCACGGAGAAACCGCGGCGTGATGAAACCGCGGCGTGAGCGGGAGAAACCGCGGCGTGAGCAAGGTGTGATGAGAAACCTCATCACACCTTGCTCGAAAATGCGGCACGTGTGATTGAGAGTCTGACAGGTGCGTTGCGAACGACAACACTCGCACCACAGACCCAACGACCTCCGGTCCGAATTCCTGTCCCGACTTATCGGGGTTACGCAGACAAAGCGAGCGCTACGGACTTCCTTGACGATTTAAGAGAGTACCAACTTGGCGATGGGAATGTCCGATCGTGAAATACTTGAGCGCATTCTGCCAATCGCGCTCGTCGACGAAGCCGCCCCCGCTGGTTCCGATTTGTCGGTGACCAACCCGCCGGAACGCTCGATCAGTTCCGAGAGGCGTTCCGCCGCGAATTCCTTCCCGCCGACTATGAGAGAAGGATGCGGCGGGAGCTCGAACAGCGAACCCAGCATCCGGACGAGTCCCTGCTGGAGTTCGTACGAGCCATGCAAGAGCTCTTCGAGTTCGCGGAACCCTCAGCTCCCAATGCAGAGCGAGTGGAACGCTTCATACGCCAAAGCCACCCTACTTTCGCTGCGTATCTTCGAGGCAGCCGTTTCCGCGACCTGAACGAGCTCGCCTCCGAGGCCCGCCGTCTTCAGGGAGACATTCTCGCTGCCCGTGCGTACCGGCCTCCGCCTCCAGCGTCAGCGGCCCTCGAACCGCGCTGCGCGTGAAGCGGGGACACGCCATCTCGAACACCGAGGTGCTACGATTCCGCAAACTATGCGGAAGATCGGGGACGAGATACGTACGCAATCTCAGATCGTGCGCTCGACCCATACTCCTACGGTAGACGAACAAGCCGGCCGACGCCGCAGTTTAGAACCACCGACTCGCGCCCCAACGAGGCAGCGAGGCAGGAGGAAACGAGGATCCCTCAATCTCAGCGAGCCGATGCACGCTAAGACAGAGCCGGCGAAAACCAAAACGCACGGCGGAACCCCCGGCGAGGCGACGACAGAAGATGTTTTCGGTGCAATCGCCCCGGTCATCTCGCTCGCCAGTGCCCGGAGCGGCCGAACACGGAATCGCACCGTGCGGGAAACGAGCAAACCCACCGGTAAACGGCCCTTGGACGGACGGACCGGTGGCTAACAAAGAATCAGAGGGTCCCATGGCCACTCTTTTGCCGACCGCCTACAGAATAGGCTTCCCGACCGGCACGCCGGCCCCGTTCATTTCTGTAACGATCGCCGGCAAGCCATTCAAGGCACTCCTCGACACCGGAGCAAGCGCTTCGATGTTCGGCGACGAAGTGTTGACTCACCTCCGACAGAATTCTGTCCGACTCCGAGAATGCAACACTGCCTTTCGCCTAGCCTGCGGAACCGCCCTTTCGGCTGGTACCGCGCGGCTGGTCGCGAGATGGGAGAATCGAGTAAGACGACAACGCTTCGTTCATCTCCCTGGCCTATCGGTGCCCATTATTTTGGGCAGACTTCCTTGCCAAAACAGGCATTGTAATCGACGTCAGCAGCGCAGGCTATCGGGAGGGCACGTTTGCACCCCTGAAACCCTTCTGCGAACCCCCGGACGTACCGCCAACGCCACCATTGGCGCACGCGACGAGCCGTCGAGAGGAAGCGAGGGACTCCCTAAACCGGGTCATTGACCCCAAGACACCGAGTCCAGCGCCGATGGCAGCGAGCGCCGCCCCCATCAGGGAAATGACGCACCCACTGCTCACGCAATCATGCAGCGTGTCAGGGCGCGAAAAAGCCCGACTGTCGTCGTTGTTGCGCCGCTATGATGCAATGTTCACGGACCGACCGGGCTGCACAAACGAAGTGCGACATCCCATTGACACGGGCGACGAACTGCCAAGAAGGCAGAATGCGCGACCCGTAAGCTTGGCTAAACGAAAAGCCATCGACCGTGCCCTGGACGAAATGATCGACACCGGAGTTGTCCGGCGATCTAACAGCCCCTGGGCATTCCCCGTGGTGCTGGTCCCGAAGAAAGACGGCAGCTCACGTCTCTGCGTGGACTACCGCCGTCTCAACGACGTCACACGAAAAGACGCCTACCCGCTACCGAGCATCGACTCGATTCTGTCCAACTTGGGCAGTGCGCGGTACTTCACCACCCTGGACGCTAGCCGAGGCTACCTCCAGGTTCGGATGGAGCCAGGTGACGAGGCAAAAACAGCCTTCTGTTGTCACCGCGGGGTTTTCGAATTCACACGAATGTCCTTCGGTCTGTGCGGAGCGCCAATGACGTTCCAGCGATTGATCGACCGAGTACTGGGAGAAGCAAAATGGAAACACGCAATGGCCTATCTCGACGACATTGTCGTCTACTCCAACACCTTCGAAGATCACCTACGTCATCTCGAGGACGTACTCGACCGGCTAAAAGCCGCGGGAATGACCCTGAACCCCGAAAAGGCTCAAATAGCCGAAACCCGCATCGCCTTGCTCGGGTTCGAACTTGATCGCGGGCGCCTTGCGCCACATCCGGACAAACTACAGGCAATCCTGGAGTTTCCTGCGCCAACCGACGTGAGCTCCCTCCGTCGCTACCTGGGAGTGGTGAACTTCTATCGCCAATTCATCCCAAACTGCGCGACTCTTCAAGCACCACTGACACGCCTATTGCGAAAGTCCGTGAGTTGGAGCTGGGGTCCCGAGCAGGAAGCGGCCTTTCGCCGCACCTCCCGAGCGCTCGCAGACACAGCTGAACTCAAGCTACCCGACTTGAACAAGCCCTTTCTGATTCAAACAGATGCCAGCAATCTGGGCTTGGGCGCGGTCCTGCTCCAACAGCACGAAGGTGTACTCCGACCGGTGGCCTTCGCCAGCCGCTCGTTGACGCCAGCTGAAAGGAACTACAGCACATGCGAACAAGAGTGCTTGGCCATCGTCTTTGCACTCCGGCGCTTCGACATTTATGTCGACGGGACCACTTTCGTGATCGAAACAGATCACCAAAGCCTAATATGGCTCTCCCGACTTCGCGAACCCGCTGGTGGCTTGGCAAGATGGGCTTTGATGCTGCAAAAATACGACTACGTCGTGCGGTACCGGAAAGGCAGCACAAACATGGTGGCGGATGCATTGTCACGAGCCCCCATAGACTGCACACAGATTTCCGCAAAAACCCAGGCCGAGCCAACGACACTCACAGTGTCAGGCGAAGCCGTGACTCAGTCCCAAAGGGAGGCAGCAGATCTGACCACCCCGGACGAGACGATCGACCACATAGACGCAGTGAGTGCAGTGGGAATCGTGTTCAGCAAAGAAGAGCTTCTGAAAGCCCAGCAGAATGATCCGTTTTGTCGAAAGGTGATCGACGGACTCGCGGAAGAGTCGGACGCCGTGGAGGCGGGCGGTGCGACCGCCTAGCGCAACACTACTGGTATTGTAGTAGGCGCCGAGTGCCAAGACGTATCTGGTATTGGTGCGGGCACAGAGGATTCATATCTGCTGAGCAATGAAGGGCTCTTGCTGAGGTACATACCCTCCGAGAACGACTCCGACGAGGCGTTCAAGGTAGTGATACCCCGCAGTCTGAGAAACGCAGTTTTGCGTTACTATCACGACTCGCACTTGGCCGGACACGCGAGCGGCCCCAAGACTTACTCAAAGTTATGTCGCATCGCCACCTGGCCGGGCATGAAACGGGACGTTTTCCGTTATGCCCGCACCTGCCACTCGTGCCAAAGCTTCAAACCAAGAGGCGGCAAACCGCCGGGCCTAATGCAACCGATTCCAAGCCAGCAATCATGGTCTCTGGCAGCTTGCGACGTGATCGGCCCCTACCGAGGAGCCCTAAAGGACACCAGTATCTGCTGGTTGTAACTGACCACTTCAGCAAATGGACGGAACTTTTTCCACTCCGTAAGCTGACAGCCGAGCGATCACGGAGAAGCTCATGGAGGTTTTCACCCGTTTTGGGTTCCCCGAAGCTCTTTTGACTGATCGAGCGAGCTACTTCGTCGGGAAGGTATTCGTGGATGCGTGCAAGGCCCTTGGCATAAAGCACAAAACAACCACGCCATACCACCCGCAGTCGAACATCACGGAGCGATGTAACAGAAACATCAAACCAATGCTGGCCGCCTTCGCGGAAAGGCACCGTGACTGGGACACATATATCCCCGAGATCGGGTTCGCACTTCAGACCACTCTCAACCGTTCGACAGGCTTCACCCCCGCTTTCATCACATTCGGGAGAGAGCTTCCGAACCCCATGGACAGTGTCCTAGGGGGAAGCGCCGGGGTGGACAACGCGCAGCCGACGCAAACGGACCACGCGCGACAGCTACAAACTCGGATGACGGAAGCCTTCTCGGAGGCGCGTCGCAATCTCGGGGTAGCGCGAGCGAAACAAAAAGCTCAGTACGACCGCTCGCATCGAGATCTCCGCTAAAAAGTGGGCGATCTCGTCCTCAGACGCAACCATGTTCTGAGTGATGCCAGCAAAGGCTTCTCGGCTGCTTTGGCTCCGAAGTGGTGTCGCCCGTACGGAGTGCAGGAACTTCTCTCCCCACTCGTGTACAAGCTGACAAGCTTGCAATCAAGAAAAGTCGGTGGGCCGGTACATGTGTGCGATCTGAAACCCTACCATGAGAGGGAAAACGGGGCCAACGAGCAAACTCAGCCCCCGCAGAAACATGCACACGCAGCGAGATAACGCCGACGATGAACAACAGGCATCTCGCTACAATCTGCGTAGACGGAGGAACTATTATCCGAAGTTTTCGTAGAGCCAGCCCCTGTAAGTGGCGAAATGTCACATTAAGGGAAGTGCAAAGCACAATACACCTGCTACCTTCGCGAACGCGCCAGACACCATTGTTTACTGGCAAGCAGTGACCTAGATACGTCACCTCAGCGTTCGCTCCCGGATGAACCCGTAGGGGAATCCCCCAAACACGGCTTCCGAGGGAAAGGGTACGCGTAACTGCCATTGGTCAGTTATTGCCACCTACGCTCACGTGTGCCACATGTCAACGCAAGAGCGCGGTGCAAGCGTCGTCATAAGCGGTAGGAGACCAAGTGGTCATTCTACCGCAGTACGTTCCGCACCTCCGAAGAGGACCTCCAGCCTTTACTTCGCGTCGTTCTGGAGCTGCTGTCTCCTGGCTACGCCAGTTCAGCGGTGTCCAGGGACCAGAGCTGCGCGTGACTCGTCAGGCGGCCCCGCTACCCCAGCTGGCCGCGAACCAAACCAGCCACTTGTCGTTTTCGTGGGCCGTCAAGATCGAAATCCGGCCAGGGGCTGCCCGCTCATCATCTTCGGGACCCGCGCCGCGGTCGAAAAGCTCGCCGACCAGGGACCAGCTGTCCCGTTTGTCCCGTGACAAGTCCAAGGGCCCCAGGGACCTGGCACAGTTCGTCCAGCAGGTCTCGCAGGCAATGCACTACATCGGCAGCCGAGGAATAATCCACCGGGACCTGGTCGCCGGGAACGTGCTCGTCGACGGACACGGCTGCTGGGTTGCCGACTTCAAACTCTCCAGGAGCACTGGGGCCCCGAGACGGACGTCTACTACCAAAAGTCCAAGGGCGCCCTTCAAGTCCGACGTCTGAGCGTTCGACGGAATGCTGCCGCGGGACATCGTCACTTTGGGCTCGACGCCCTACCCCGGCCTGGGCGCTCAGGAGGTGACCCGCTACGTGCGTGACCGTCACAGGATGACGCAGCGGACCGACTGCCGCTGAGAGCTGTAGGCTGTACCGCTGGTGAGGGACCGTTGGACGAACTCTTGGACCTTGAACGTGTGAGCCGGGCTGTTGTTTCCCGTGTATTTGCAGCCGCTGGCGGCCTTTTTCTCTTTTTTTATTTTTTTAGTCTTGTTGTGTGTTTGTGTCGGTCGACCCGTTTGCGGGTGACTATTGGCTAAGGAGGGGGGAGTGTGGGGATTGTGATCCCTCAACATTCTGTCGCGTCAGCGTTTTGGCGCGCCGTGGCAGCCGCGCTGGCGTAGCGAGAGGTGGCGCTGCTTACCACTGTGAGTGGCTTCCTCCTCTCCCCCCTTGGGGCGATTCCCGTAACGAACCCCCGCACAAAGGAGATCGACGTGTCGCTCCTTGATTGGCCACTTCGCCCCCGCCGTTATCTTAAAACCAGCGGACAGCAGTCTCGCTTCTGTCTTCTTCCTGGGATTCGGCGGCGGCGACAACGGGGAACCTTCCGGCGCACCGGTGAGCGTTTACCCCGTCCTTTGTACATTTGTGAACGACCGTTCGGCCGTGGGCGATCTTCACACCGACGGCGTTCACCAGCTTATAGCCGCTGTGTTGTTGTTATTTTGTTTCATTGTAAATAAACAGTTTATCACCGTTACCAACATGACTGGTGTCTCATTGCGCTCGACGAGTAGCATGCCACGCGAGTGCGAACCCGCTTCGCGGTAGAGCGTCTCGCCGCGAACGTGGTACTCCCAAAGGCAGTGGCCCTAAGGAGAACCACAATGTTCGCATGCACATCAGGGCAACTTCGGCAGGCTTGCAGTTGCACGTGCTTCGTCGCGCGAGCGGAGATGGCTGTTCCATCGAAACGGAAACCATGCCACTCTGCTCGGTCGCCAACAGGTTCCCAAAATTGTATGCAAAATGTAACTCTTCAGCCAAAACAGTTCAGCGGCACGTGCTGAGAAATTTTTAGAAAGCCGCGAGACGAGACCTACGAGACGGCGAGAGCACGAAACAAGAGACGGCGGGAAAAACCATGCAAGGACCGGATGGACGATTGGTGTAGGGTACATTCTTTCGGACGGCCGCTAGCGCTACCTAGCTCACGCATGATCAATTACGGCACTCAGTTTAGTTTCGGTTTTGAAAGGCGACCAAGACTGGTTCTTTGGTGCAGGCTTGGCGCAGATTACCCATATCTTGACAAAAAGTAGCAGGATGTAGCAGGGTTAGCCCCTTAGTGCAGTTTGGCGCAATCAGCGCAGCAATCACATCACTGGGACCTTCTCCCCTCTTCCCCTCCTGGGTATAGTCGGCTGCTCGCTCTGTTGAAAGTTTGCTCGTCTGTTGCTAGTTGAAAGATGTGGTTGTGTTGTCCCTGTTTTAATTGTTTTATTCTTTCTTCATCCATGATATCCAGAACACATCTTTGACGCTTTGACAGTTGTCGCCAAACATGTACGGCGGCAATGACACATTTCAAGGTGCCCGCCTAAACACCAAACCGTGTGCACCATGGGAGGTGTTGCTACTATTTGTTTTGTCTTGGGCCAACTATAAACAGCAAGTTTGCAGGGGGTTTCGCTATTTACACTTTTGAAGTAATGGCCTCCATGCACTTGATACACTTCTCCCTTTTAACGCTTCTCGGAATTGAACTCGGAGGATGAGGGCTAACCATCCGATGGAGAAGTTCTGCAAGGTGCCTCCAGTTCGAAACCTGAAACCGCCGGAATATTGCGGAAGCGAACACACCGAAATGAAACCGGATGGAAGAGAGGAAAGAACTGTTTGCCTTCAATATTTCCATTTGACATTTCTAAACCTTACAGGGGTACTCCAGCGACTTTTCATGGGCGCTGATTTGTCTCGAAATTGACTCAACACACCGATATACACAGCTGAACCAATGCCCCAAGTATTGTGTCACAAAAAAAGCTTGCTAAGTTATTGAATTTTTTAATTTTGCACTCATTGTGTTTCTCATCCTGAAGTATGACGATGAAAACGCTCAAGTGTGACGACGAAAATGGTACAAAGCGAACAGTAAACCACGTTCCCAACTGACTAGAAGTTTGTTGGCAGGAAAAGAATTCTTGGAAGCTCATTCACTGAGAAGAAGAAAAATGTTCGACGTACACTGTTCAAGACTACCTGCCCGACCCAAAAGTCTCTACCATTTGTGATGTCACACCACGAGAGAGCTACAGAGACGACCATTTATGGTCTTCTCTGTAGCTATTTTGAATTTCGAGGCAATGAACAGCATACCGTGAAGACTGAAGGCCAGGTATTCAGAAAATTCAATTTGTTTGGGTGGCCCAAAAAACAACTGCAGTACTCCTTTAACAGATTGCAAGCACTGTATGTTCACCCACTAAATACTTCAGACAAAACCTGGGCACTGACCTTCCTTTTAGACAATACCTGTGGAAACAAAATCCGACCACTGGCAAACATCTTTTAAAAAAAAAAAAACACTAGATCATTAAAAGGTTAACTTTATTCTCTTATGGTAGGGGCCATATGCAGCCCATAATAACAGCACATTGTAGTGTACAGTATAGACCACTTGCAACGTAACCGCTTATAGTGCAGGACCGGGTATAATGCGGTTCTTTTAAACCACCGGTTCGCCTCCCATAGAACTCCATGTAATTACATACCACTTAAAATGCAGGCGCGCGAAGGGAAATACCGGTTATAGTGCGATTTCTGGAACAGCCCGCCGACCGCGCAGACCAACCGGCACAGCGAGCACGCTTCCCTGTGCAACACTAGATAACGGCGCTAGCCGCAAGTGGCACTCGCGGGGCAAGGAGGTTGCTCGAAAAAGCAGGGAGAAGCAAAGAGAGAGGCTTCAGTTGCCATAGCGACGGAGGGACGCACGCACGTGTCATTCACTTGCGTGCGTCCGTCCGCTGCATTGGAAACAACCGCAACGACAGACCAATCGCAGGTCGAGGAGAAGTGTTTGCTCTTGCGTTGCATGCCGGTCGCGGGCCGGCTTCTTCTATCTACAAACATGGTGTCGGTTGTGATCGTCGACGTAGACAGCGTGGTGGAAGCTCATCGTTCCGCGTAAAAACGCTATCCTTGACTGTGAATATTTGTTGTGTGTCGCTACGATAACCCATCACGTACTAGAAGGGAAGATCCACCTACTCGTGCGGCAATGTCGTGGCGGCACTCTCAAAACGGCAGAAACGCCCGTGTCGTCGTGTTTGTTTACTTCGACTACAGTGGTACTTTCTAAGCACTTGTGTTTTCGAACATTGCCCGGATTTCTTATTTGGAGCATTTCGTGCGTGTGCTCAAGTTGAAGGTATTACTGGCGCATACCGTATAAAGGATGCGAATTTTCACGCGTTTTCATCGCCGGAGAAAAGTAATTAGGGTTAGCAATCCTGAATGCTCGCAACGTCCGTCTGCAACCCGCGACGCCGTTAAAAGGCTGCGCCAGGCAAAAGTCGCTCATTTCTTTTAAAATGTGTGACACACTTGAGAGAGAAGTGTACTAGTCTGGTGAAATAAAAACTTTCCTCAAACTAAGCTTTATTTTTCATCTAATATAAAATAAATTGTTTTACAAAGGTAAGTTGCCTCATGGCATGTATTTTGGCCTGAAAAATTGATGTTTTGGTTATAGCGCGGTACCGCTTATAGTGCGGATTTTCGCGACTCCTGCGACATACGTCATATGCGGTCTACACTGTATTTTGAATTCAGCGTGGAAATTTACCATACAACCGCGTGACCAAAGCATGTAGTATATTGTCACGAATAAAAAGAAAATGCTCTATCATGACAATATATAGGTAAGTTGAATGGATGACCTGGGACCATGTGACCAAAGCATGTGGCATATATGGGGTGTTTCACGAAAGATGGACAAATTCGATATTCCGAAAACTACTTGTCGTAAAAAACTTTTTTAATATTGTGTTTAAGGGCATGGTTTCAATTAGAAAATTGCTCAGCATCATCGAAAAACACTAAATCAACAAATTGCAGAATGATAGAAGACACGCGCAATATTTTACGGCTTTATAAAAAATTGCACGAATTGGACGGGTTTTTAAGTTTCGGTTTGCAATTGGAGCGCATCTCGGCCTCGACGGCACCGTGCCCAGTGGAGAAATAGTGCAACCAGCCTCTGCTGCGTTGCGCGAAGACAGCGATGCAAACGGTTCAGAGGGTTCTAAGCGGTCGCAAGTGTGGTTTATGAAACAAATACCAATATTGAAATTTAGAATATTTGATTTGTATTCAAAACTTTGACACACACTACAGTGCACTATTGCAAACGTACACTCACTCCTTACACACGAAAAAGAAAGCAAAATTCAAACGAACCGCGCTGACTGACAACTCGTTTTTATTGTCTTCCTCTACCTCTGGCACTACCGAATTTCCCGAATCACGCGCACCAATCTCCTAGACGCCTAAAAAATTTTTCTCTTTTTCTGTGAGGTTTAAAGATGGTGTACTAATACAGTTTTCATAATTCCTGGCGATATGTTCGGCTTCAATAATTTCTCTAGGTAATTGGTAACTGTTCCTACCTAAAATTTTGCTTTGTTTTTTGTGTGTAAGGAGCGAGTGTACGTTTGCAATAGTGCGCTGTAGTCTGTCCTAATATGAGCAACCAATTCGCCCGAGCTGCTATGTTAACGAAATTTCGAATCTTCGGCCACCCCTAGGACCCAAGCAAGCATAGACGAGAAACGCTGCTCACGGTGGCTGCGACGGATCGGACGTCCTCCACGAAGGCCTCCAGCTCGAGCAGGTCCAGCTCTGGCTTCTCTCTAAGAGCGTGCATGCGGTCCACAAAGATGGCTTCTTGGTCGCCATAGAGGGACTGGCCTGAGATCAAAAGTGGCGTTGGGTAGCGTCGGTTCCCCCAAATGAGACATTGTCATCAAAATGCCTTTCATGAAAGAAACGTCGCAATTCTGTCGCATCTCGACGAAGACTGCAATGGAGCACAGCAGAAACCCACCCTTTTTTTTTTTCCCGCACAACAACCGCAAATCAATAATCCGGGGGCTTAGACTCGCTCTCACTCTTGTTTTTATGGCAATGGTGGTGATGACACATTGTACAATACATTTCTCGGGTTGTAAGCAAATCAAAGTAACAAAACTCGTAGAATCTAAATTTTACGACACCCGAAACTCGTTGATTAAAAGAAACTTTCCAAGCACGTTAGTTATTCCTCATAAACTCAAACTTGGCTATCTCGAATTATCTGTAAGATCAAAAGATTTCCTTGTCATGAAATGAACTCCTATAGGCACAACGCATTTACTTATCACTTATCTCGAAGAGCTTTTTGGACCCAACCTCGGATATCTCAAAATCTTGACAACAAATATTACAACCCCCCCAAAAAAAAACATAAAAGAAAGACAACAGGCAGGGCACAGCAAATATTGAACTAGTGGCCTAAACATTGTTTGACAAAGAAACAACAATCCAAAACAAACACAGAAAAAAGGTTATAATATTTTTTAAATTATGCATTATTGCACACACAAAATGGAAAAAAAAGTTCCACGTTACGAGCGCGGCCACGTGTGGAGCAGTGCGCAGTTCAAGGACGCTCATTGTCTTACATTTTTTTTTTCTCCCCGATCAATTTCAACGTTATCTTCCAGTCTTCGTCTTCTTTCATTCTTTCTTTTGGGGGGGGAGGAGGAAAGAGTTCTTTCGGTTTTCTTCTTTTTTTGTGTTCTTGCTTTTTGCCTTTGCTGTCTCATTTTATGAGTGTTGTTTGTTGATGATTTGGCTGCGTTTCTGCAACAAGATTATTTCTAATGTGTCCGCAATAACTTACCTCAAATTTTTTTGCTTTTATGACCGAGTTAACGAGAGTTTACTGTAGTGACAGAGAGTGGCTTGCCACAACCATACTGTGTTTCACCTTATGATGAAGCGCGGAGAACACTAGATGGACCGCGGAGAATCCAATATACATTTATTTACGAGAGTCGCATCACCTTTAGGAAGGGCGCAGCAACATGCGGGGTGCGTAATCATCTCATCGGTTCACAGGCATTGGATAGACTGGGATGGCTCGTAGCATCCGCCACAAGATAAAACGAAGTATAGTGCGCACCTTTGGTGCAACACCATTTTTACCGTGGTGCCAAAGCACGACCTCGAGCAAGGCTCACCCATCGAGGGTCCAAAGACGCAGACGACGGAGCCGGCAAACAGCACCTTCTTGGCCAGGGACGCCGAGAGCTGGTCCGGCAACAGGCGCGGCTCTAGGCCAAAGTTGTCCATCGACTCCAGGGACACCTGGTCACCGAAAAAGAGGAAAATCGAGATTAGGAAAGCAGGACCGACGCTGGACACACGGTCTGGAAAGGCTGGTTTAAACATTTACGTTTGAGAGCGACAGACCATGTAAAGTAGTGATTCTCAAATGGGGGTCCACAGACCTTTCGGGGTCATTAAAGCCTTTTTAGGGTCCTCGAGGCCTTCAACTGTCAGCCAAGCCGAGCAAGAGAAGGCCATAATTGCGCCAAATGCTTTCTGCCTTCAATTTATGCTTTGCACCTTTATTTATTTTTTTTATCTTAGTCACCATGTGGTTCAGTCGTAGCAATTTTTGTATCACATTCCCCTTATGTAATACCCGAAAAGGCATTTAGGGTTAAAATAAATGAACAAATAAATGAATGTAGAACGAGCACAAAAGACACGGACGGAGCAGAAGAAATGTGCACATGTGACGAACGCCGACTTGCAAATGAAGTTTCTGTTTCCTGAAACAGAAAGGATGAAAAACGAAGGAGGGACAAAACAGGCACTACCCGTCAGACATGTGTCAAACCTCTCGCTTCATCACCCCCATAGTCGTTGCATCACCACATGGCCACCTCACTCTCGTGCACAAAAATCCAGCTTCCTTTCTCGAAGGCACTATGAATGCTTCACTTATGTACTGGTCTCCCAGAGTGATAATGTGAAGAGCCTCGAGAACTTCTCTCATCATTCTATTTTTGTTTCTTCCTAAAACAGTAGCGTCGCCGAAGGACATTACTTCGACGTTACTTAGTTTATTTCTAAGAGCCCAACTCTCAACGTTAGTTCAGTTTATTTCTTTTACGTCGGGACCTTCCTGCGTTAGTTCCAACGTTCCGTTTAGTAACCCATATAAACTGTCCTCTGGCGACGCCACTATTTTTGGAAGAAAAACAAATTTAGTATGACAAGAGAAGTGCTCAATGCTTTTCACATTATCCCTTTCGGGAACCAGCGCATAAGTGAAGCTCAATTTATTTTTCGTCCTTTCTGTTTCAAGGAATAAAAACTTCAGTTGCGAGTCAGGGTTTAACCTGTTTGCGTGCTTCTTCTGCTCCGTCCGTGTTTCTTGAGACGTTTCTACATTGCGATCAAGGAATACCAACTAGCCCAACTCTCGACGTTAACAAATCTTTTTTTTTTATTGATGCTGGCTATCCCACAGAGCTAAATACCAGACCAAACCATGTGCGCCGAGTGAGCAGGCTTGATTATTCTCCGTTCGAGAGCCTCCAAGTTAGTTTGCATACATTCAGTTTTCTTAGTTTGTCCTTTTGTCGTTGTAATCGCCCCCCGTCGGATGGAGTGTTCCATCACTTCTGCCGATCCAGAAGGGGTCCTCCGAATCATTGGTGGTGGAGAACCACCGGTGTAAAGGCCGATTCACGCACTCGAGTTTGGCTGCGCTCCAGTGCATTGCATTCTCTTGTCAATGCTTATGAGAGAACACAGGCAATATCTATTGGGTAGACTTGAAACAATTTTTTATCGGTGTATATACTTTTTTATAATTCTTTACGCATCATTCTTTCACTGTGGGTTTTCTCATAACATTATAAGCAAACACTTTGCATAAACAATACATAGATATGATCCTGCAAATACAGTCTAAGCTCATTATAACAGACCTTGATTTTGACCAAGATTTCGGTCTGTTGTAAGAGGAGTATGTTGTATGCAGATATGAAGTTGAGTCAATGGTGCATAGAGGGAAACCAACCAAACTTCACAAATCGGTATGTTATATCCAAATGTCTGTTGTAACCAGGTCTGTTATAATGAGCGTAGACCGTACTGCAAAACCTGAGGTCTAGTTATGTGCGGTTTGGAAAATACCTAATGGATGGCACTAGTGTTCCAGCATGTTCTCTGGTTGTAAGCAGTTACGAGAGAATGCACTGCACCCTAGCCCAGCCAAACCATAGTGCGTGAACCGGCCCCCACAACTGGGAGTGTTGTGAACCCGCCGACGTTCGAGTTCAACCAGGTTTGACTTTTTTTAAACTTTTAAACAAATTTTAATGCAGAGTTCATCTTTGTGCACGCACGCACAAAAACTTCAAAACGAGCCGACGCCACCCTGCGGAGAAGAAGCGCCATATTCGTTGGGTGCACTGTTTCGTTGTCAGGCAGTCCTGGAAAGCTTTCGATCTTTGTAATAATGCATTTATTAATATTTTACGCCCTGTTCGTTCACCGTACGGGCTCTAAATAATTCTGACGATGCTAAAAAGCAAGCATTTCTCGCAGATTTGTACGAGATTTTATCTTGTCCTATCAGCCAGCTATCGGGGCTACCAACAGGTGACGCAAGTGTGCGAACCGGCTTGGATGATTACGCAATGCCCGCCGGTACACAATCCGTTCACCGCACCCCGAACATTGACAGAGCAACAGCTCCGAAGAAGAAGGGAGCCGGATGAGGCACCTTGGATGGGGCAGGTCGGACGGAGCTGGGGTTCGAGCTCCCAACAGCCTTGCAGGGGCTGGAGCCCTCGGAGAGGCGGTGGACAAAGAACTCCGCGTAGGGGTCACGCAGCATCCCATGCAGCATCCAGCAGTTGATCTGGTGGACGAGGACCGCATATCCTTTGTGCAGGATGCTGCGAGGAGATCTGGTTAATTAAGAAACAAGGCATCTTTTAAAGGCCGACCCGCAAAATATTTTTCAACCAGGGAAAAAATCCTTCTCACCACCCTTTCCATTTTCCCTCTTCCACTCTAAACTTGATGCCGGGGGGAGACTCCTTTTGTTGCTGCATCTTGGGACTGGATGAGCTGGAATAAGCTACTGGCTTATCTGGTCCAGAGATGCAGCAACAAAAAAAGTTACCCGCCGTCAAGGCAGCAGTGGGGGAGGGGGAAATGGGAAGGGTGGCAAGGAGGACTTTTCATCCTGGTGGAAAAATCTTTTGCACATCGGCCTTTAACGCAGGCCTTTAAAGCAGGCCTGCGTTAAAGGCCTGCTTCAACGCAGGCCTTTAACGCAGGTTTTTTTTTTCAGCGCGTAACGAACTGAGTAGAATTATAAACATGGTTAATAAGCGTGCTGACAGGAAAAGTAAGCCAGAACTGTTCGGATGTCACGTCAAGCATGGCATGAAGTTCGTGCCCTGTGCACAGGGGACAGTTTATGAAATACCTTTCTCATGCGGTCACTCATATATAGGTCAGACGGGACGTTGCCTCAACATTCGTCTACGCGAACACCACAGTTCATTAAAAGGTAACGCATACTCCCATTTAGCTGTCCACTGCCGTGATTGTGGATGTGAGCCAAAATTTGGTGACACAAAAGTGCTCTTTAAACACAAGGATCAGCTATCGAGGGAGCTAGTAAAAGCTTATCATATAGCAAAACGAAAACCCGGGTGCGTGAGCCAACCATCCATTAGCCTAGTGGACAGTGAGGTAATTTTTTTGGACATGGGTTGACCTGAGAATTGAAGATCAAGATTGAAGATCCAAGAAAGAAGAAAAGAGGAACACGCGATGACTTATACCTGTGATGGTGTGTTTTTAATGTACTCGTGTGTTTTAATTTGATATGATTTACAATGGTGCGTGTTGAATGGCGAATGACTGGAAGAGGAAAAGAAGAAGCCGACCTCGCATGAAGTTCTATGTATGTGTGCTAATAGACAGTTGATAGTCAGCGCCTCGTCCTGTGTGTTCCTCCTTCTTGTCCGTGTGATATTCGCGCTGTTTTTCAAGATGTTTCTCGGTGGTTGGGTTTTGTCTCCAAAGGAATAGTGTAAAGACTTTGGCCAATGTGCAGATTCTTTCTTGATCATCTAGCTGGAGCACGTACAGCGCTTGCAAGCTGTTTAGATCTAGAAGCATCAAATTAAAATATTGACAGTGAAAAGCCGTCACCTTTCTTCCATTTGGTTTCATTTTGGCACATCTGCTACCGCAACATTCCAGCGGCTTCAGATTCGTAGCCAGAGGTGCTCTATAGAGCCTCTCTGTCGGCGGATAAACCTCATCCTCCGAATTTAATTCCAAAAACGCAATAGAAGTCTGTATCGGAAGAATCAGTGTTCCCATTGGCACTACCGCCAAAGCGGCCGGTAAGCAAAAGTGAACATCACGTGCGCGGAGCATCTAATTTGAAAACTAAATAGATCAGAAAAGCAAAACATTGTGAGAATATAACGGTCATAGTTCATCAAAGACATAACAAATACATAGCAAAACTTTACTTAACAATACATGCGAAACTTTGCGCGGTGCGCAAAGTTTCACATTTAGGCGGACACTTTCAAATGTTTAATCACCACCGTACAGGTACGGTGACGACCGTCAAAGGGTGAAGAGGGCCATGCAAGGACTTTTTTACTCGTCATTAATTTGCACCGAACCTGAGCGCACTGAACGCAGTAACCTAATGAAACTTTTCTTTTCTCAAAATTCGCTTTATTGTAAAAGCTATAGGCAAATTAATATGACAAAAACAAGCGAAAAATAACCTCCTTCATGACGTCCTTAGTCGCTTGAGCGGCTGTGAACTAGAGTGCTCAGCGAGCGCTCAGGGCTGCCGCACTCTGTGTCGACGGCTCGAGAGGGTGCCACTAAAGCATGTTCTGGATAGGCTGTATGAAGGAAGCAGCTAGGGCAGCTCGCATTGCATTTGCTGCACGATTAAACACTAATTCGGCATGACACTTCATTGGCCACAAACAACAGCAAACACGGGGTAAAGATCAGTTCAGAACGGGAGCCACTTCGCGCTGCCATACCGCCAAACGACCAAACCGCAAGTCAAGCCTTCTCGCCGAAGGCCTTTGGAACGCTCAGAACAGGTCGAATCCTCGAGTCCGTATACGACCACAGCGCCGCCGCGTACATCCGGGACCTTTCTACGCTCGCCGCTCGTCAGTGCCTGATCCCACTACTCCTTTCTAGTATGCACCGCCTTTTCCACCGCTTAGTGGCGGGTATGTCGACGGGTCTTTTCTTGTTTCCGTACTTTATAAACTGCATCTGTTTCTTTTCTTATCTAAAATACTGAACAAAAACTACTTTTATATATAATGGAAACCGTTCGTGCCACTTATATTTTGTATTTCGACTAAAAAGAAGCTTTTAGCGGCTCTGACCAGTGGTTAGCCCACCGACCAAAGACTTCACATTTTGCGTGCTTTCGGCACTGCGGGTCGGCCCCGTTGGTGGAAGAGGTTTCCGCGTTGTCCGGTTAAAATAGGACGCACTGATATTTAGTTACTCTCTCCGTGCTCGCTGGCTTGCCCGAACCCCAAGAGACGTGGAAACCCCAAAAAAGGTAGAGGCTTAAATATGACTGCAGGGTAGGGCTGCCACCTTTCCCAGAAAAAAAAAAAAACGGCCCTCCGACAGAGGGGGGGCCCAAACAAAAAGTTGCCAGAGGCAGCTTGACAAAGTCTGGGGCCCGTCTCCACTTTAGCAGTACAACAGAAAACCACATGCACACATTAGCTATGTACAAAGGGGAGAATACTCTATGTAATCAAATAATCAAAAACCCCTCTTTGAAATAAAACATTTCTTAATCTGTGTTAAAGAAAATACAAAAATTCACACAACGTCTTGTGACACAAACAACATACTACAGATACAAAAATACTAAAATCACATAACCGCTTATGACAGCTCTAAAAACAACATACTACCAACAGAAAAAAAGGTAACATGCTGCCTCGCCACTCGCAGACCCCTTTCGAGAAATTGCAATCACTGGCTCCCCATGTGCGGCACTGAAATATAACCGCACATACTTCGTCCATAAAATCCTCTTCGCGACTAAATTTACCAAACCAGTGGCATATTACGTCCGTTAAAAAGTATACAGTGCATATGCCACAATGTCTCGGATATTATCATATATACATACACGCGCAATAATATGCAATACACAAAACAATGCAGAAAAACAAAAAAGGTAACATTTTTTATGCTCGCCTTTTTCAATTTGCAGAAGTTGAACGTATATTTCGAATTCGACTTAGCTGCTCGGATGAGCTGCTTGTTTTCTCTCGCCATCTTTAGAAAGTCTTCACAGCTGTACACCAAATTATACCGCACAGAGGGCTCCGCTTTAACCATTGGGACACTTAGGTGATTTCTCTCATCCGTCCACAAGTTCCCCATCACGCTAAAGACACGTTCCACAAACGCGTTGCTGCAGGGAATGGAGAAAACATGCTCCATTAGGTTCTGCAAATGGGGGCACCTGACCTCTTTCAAGAATTTGAGCCAGCTCGAGCTTGATTTCTCGTCATGTCCTAGAAGTCCAGGGAGAGTATCCCTCAAAAGACAAAGCTCCGAGTACAATTCATCGCCTTCCTCTTCAAAGTTAATGCCAAAAAGCTCCCCCGCATTCATTACGACTGACCTGCTGGGTGCACCTTTGCGCAGATCCAATTTTGCGAGCCTCTTAAATGGGAAATTCTCGAAGTCAAACCACTTTCCAAGGTACACAAGGGCCCTGTCATAAACATTCACGAAGTCCAGCGTTGCAGCCTGTCTGCCCAGAAAGATTTCAAGTCCCTGATCAGCCTTGACATCAAAGAACATATCATCCTTCCGGTTAATCAGCTGCTTCCTGAGCTTAGACATTACAGCGTAAAGTTCTGTCGGCTCAAGGTGACTCTTTTCGAGGGTGAGGATTGTAGAATGGAACATTGCAAGGAACGAGTGCATGAAGTGCAGGTAGCACTCCGGAAGCATGATACACTCTGGAAGTCCATCGGCTTGGTTGCCAATAAATATCCAGATTATTTTTTCGCAGTCCTCCTCGCCCTGACTCAGAAAGTAGGACTTGATGGGAGCCCAGTTCTTAATCAGTCTGTCTAAGGCCGTAAACAAGCTTAACCAACGGACAGACATATGACCCAGCACTTTGCTATATTCCTGATCACAGAAGTCAAAAAATGTTTTCAATTCCTCTACACATTTCGAACTAGAAGAAAACTCTTTGAAGACCTTTAGTACAAGGGTTTCCACATCAAACTGTAAAGACTTCACTGTATGCTTGGCAGTATTGTGCACTACATGACAATTAAAATTGGCCTTTAACAAGTTTGGCTGATCTTTCTGCATCTTCTGGAAAATGGAGTTGTGTTTTCCATAATTCAGAGAAGCGTTATCCACGCTATACGCTACAGCTCGCTCTAAAGGAAGACCCACCATCTCCAAACTTGTTGCCAAGAGTTTGCAGATGCCTCCGGAAATCTCGTCCGCCTGCTCAACAAAAGTTAATGAGAGCGTCCGTTACTCCGGCACCATTCACGTCAGAGAAGCGCACGGCAATGGGGAAAAGTTTTCTACTTCATTTGTTGGAGAGATCCCATGGAGAGAGCAAACGGGACGTTGCGGCCTGCTGCAGGCGAAGTTTCTCGACTATGCACTCCACTGCATAAGGCGCCAGCTCATCTTTCATGAGGTGTTCCATCTTCGTTCTTCCAAGTCGCATTCTGCAAGCGACGTCTGAATCCGGGAAGACTTTTGACGCTAACTTGCTGCCACAATCCATTGACAGGTAACTGTAGTCGTGCTTGATGCCGTGGAATATGGTGCCAAGTTCTGCAGCAGTCACCTTATCTTCTGAGCTAGAAGTCGCTGGAGCGAAGAGCTTCGTGAGCGCAGCCAATTGTTTCGAGGCGAGGCTCTTCTGCTTATGTTTCTGCGTTGACGCGTGATGCTTGACAGCGCTGACGCCATCAAATTTCACCATAAACGAGCTTGCGCATAAAGTACATCTTGCAGCCGTGGCATCGTCGTCCACGGGCAGGAGCCAACTCTCGTTCTCGGGTTGAGATCTCCAGTCTTTCCGGAACACGCACAGACGTAATTTTCACTGTTTCAAAGGCGGAGAATTCGCACTCATGATGCAAGCAAAGGAAGCGCGTAACCACTGATGCACATTTTCGCTCTCCCAATGATCAGTATACTTAAAGGGACCTTGCTTCCAGTATTTGTGGGCACAACATAAAAAGTGGTTGACAAATAGCGTGGAAGTTTTGGTGATTGACGTCGGGAACGCCTCTATACAAACCAATCGCATCGCTGCGCATGGTACTGCCCTTCAAGACCCAATCTCTAATAGGATATAGCAGAAAACGGATAGCTTTGCCCTCGGTTCCGCCTCAAACCTCATCTGTGTTTAACGTCCCTTTGGAAAAAAGACAGACACGTCTCTCGGCACGTAATTAATTTATGGCAGCCATTTGGAAATAGCTAGAAAGCAGGCCTGAACATAGCAGCACATATCGATGCCCTGAAAGAGTGCCGAAAAAACTACAATGACGGCGTCTTTCTTTGATCCTCTGTAATAGCTCCACTGGCAGTGCACGGTAGCACAGACAATGAATCAGCACTCTCTGCCACTTTGAAACGCACGCAGGCCACCAAGTAACCCCAGCTGCGAGAGCCGCGCATCCCTTCCTCGACATCGTCGGCGCGTGTCTGGCTTGGCACTCGAGGAACTAACTTTGAATATCCCCTTATGCTCGCGCAAAACTTTCCGAAGGGGAACAAATAGCGAGAACAAAAGAAAAACAACTATGGAGGTCTGAAGGGAAGGTTACTTTTGGGACACAGGCAGCCAACAAAGTGACATCAGCTGCGAGAGACGCTCTTCCTAGACATCGTCGGCGCGTTTCTCGGGTCTTGGCACTTAAACAATTAAATAGAGAACGAAGAGGGAGAGGAAAAAACGACAAGGATCTAAAGTAACAACAACAATACTACACCATGTGTAGTGGAAGGGAAAAGCTTGGCGAAAGTCCATACGCCGCTCACCACAGACAACGGATGAAGCTCCGCGCATGTCCTTGTCAAGATGCCGACAGTCGTTAAGAAAACCAACACCTCCCGGAAGGCTCAGCCATCGGGAGGGCCTGTCGCCGAGTTGCTCGCCGGCGTCTTGCTTGTTCTCGCTTTCCCCCATTTTCCTGCTTTGCAGTTTTCCACCGCGCTCCCGGTAGTCGTTTCCTTTTGTGTTGACCGTAGCCCTCTTCCCGCCCCCCGTCTCAGGGAGTTCTCCTGCCGAGCTCGCCCGCATACTTTCTTTAATCGCGTGTCCTCACGGTGTTTGTATAATTTTTAACTTTTTTTTTTTTCGCCGACAAATATTTATTGTTGTAGTTGTTAAATTGTTGTTCAAAAACCGCCAAAAAAATAAGCTGAAAGCAATCGCGCTTCGATGGCTGTCAAAAACCGGAAACGGACCGGCAACCGGCCGGGCAAAAACCGGCCGGGCCGGTCAAAAACCGGGCACGTGGCAACCATACTGCAGGGCCCCTTTAAAGGGCAACTCCGGTCCATACTTTCGATTTTGGGATTATGGCTGTTTTTAGTGCAGTTAGCGCCCCTGAATTGCAAGGTGTAATTTTTTTCTCGTTATTGTGCGTAGTTTTAAAAATATCGACGTCTCGAAGTTTTGTTTGGGGCGCGGCCGACGAAACTGAAACTAGCCGCTCGAGGTTCCGGCAACACTGGAAATCAGCCGTTATGTGGACGTGACGCCAAGATCGTTCTCGTTCAGCGAGTACGCAGTCCAAGCGGCACCTACCTCTGTTGCGCTAGCCGTCTAAAGATAGAAGGTAAGCCGATTTTTTTTTTTAAATTTTGTATACGTGGTAGTTATCCAGCATATGTAGCAAGAGTTAGTGTATACCCAAAAGCTAGCGACTGGAAAACCCGTCAACTCGCTCGATGGCGTACTCGGCGGCCGCCGCCGCGCGTGCGCTATGCCGTGCCGTATTCGTTGCTTGTATACCCAAAAGCTAGCAACTGGAAAACGAGTGAACTCGTTCGGTGCCGTACTCGGCAGCTGTCGGCGGCGTGCCTGCGGTCTCCCGCACTCGTCGCTAGGCCTAAATTGTCAGCGGCGTTGCTCTACGCCGCGCTGCCAGTGACGTACAGTGCTGGCGCTTTCGCGCGACGGGTCAGTCCCAGATACGAAGCTTTGAGGCTCTCCGGCGCTTTCCGCGACAACCGCACAGACGTGTGTCAAGCTGTAGACGTCTGTTTTTTCGTTATTTTTTCCTCAGGCGCGTAAAGGCCGAATTTGTAAGCTACGACACTAATTCATCACACAAGTTCGTCCAAGTAGTGAATCTTTGTACGAAAAAAAAAATAAAAAAATAACTTGCCGCATTAAAAACAAAAGTTCTTTGGGCAGTCATTTTCTTCTCAAAGCTAGCAAAAGTGTTTGTGGGTGATAAAGGAAAACAGAGAACGTTAGCAAGGTGAGAACACTTTCTTTCCCTTCTGCATTCCCACCCCCACCCACAACAATTTTTTTTATTAGAATACATAGGATTTTAAGTTTTCCTTCGTAACTTCTGACTAAGGCAAGTGTTTTTTTGTTTTTTTTTTCATTTTTAAATATTATATTTACCTCCAGCCGAACTCGGGCAAAGTAGGAGTCCTAATTTACAAATCCGAACTTTCGCGATTTCTTTAAAGTCCCTTGTGGTATTCACAAGCGCAATGTTAATTAATACTGCTGCGTAACGGGTTCGAACGATTGAGAGGCGAATGTTTATATCGCATGAGCTTCACGCGCCGGCTGTTCGCTAGTAGTCGTTACGGGCCTGAATACTACGCACGAGATTGCGTAGTAAACAAGCAGTGACGCAAAGCAGAACATTGTTTTCGTTTTCATTACAAACTTCAGTGTTTGGAGCTAGTTAGTGGCTGTACTCTACATGCCCACCATTCCCCATTCAACAGACATTCAATGGAGCGTGAATGCTCAATCTTCAATACTGCACTTGACAATGACTGTTTTATTTATTGATCAGGATACTTTTATCATGTTTACCTTTTCTGTACATGTACGATGGGCAAAGAGCGACGGCACGGCATGCTTTTTAAGCCTCGACGCCTTCGCTGACAAGCCACAAGCAACCAACACCTGTAGGTTTCGTTCGTAACTCTCCGGCGAAATATGATCGGAGCAGAGCTTCGATCTGGGGGTCGACGTCCAAGGCTTTCCAAAGTCCACTCGTCGAACAGCGTTCACCCACACCTTCTCCAATTTCCGATCCGTTGGAAACTTGTGAAAAAGCACCTCCGGGTTGCGCAGCGGCTTGTTTGAGCAGCCCACAGCGCTTTAAGTTGTACTCGGCATCTTTCGAGGAACAGCTGCGCAGTCTTGGGCGCACCGAGTTGCTCGCTAAAACGGGTCTAGGAGTCCTCACAAGCAAATAAACAAAAAGCTATACCGAAGCTACACGGGCTACAGGTAAAAGCAACGGCTAAACACGCAATTACAAGCCGAAGTAGCGGTGGTAGCGGCACAAAGAAGCGCGCGCGACGGCTGCGCCGTGCGCCCGTCCGGAACAGAGGAAAAAAAGAGGACGACGTTGACATCACGGCCCAATGTTGCTTTAGCGATCGGCAACCCGCTGGCCGCCCGCTAAGGAGCAGCGGCTCGCGGCGGGTCGCGTTTTTATTATCGGCATTAGTTGAGAATGCGGCGTCCCACGGACGTGAAATTTTGGCTGGGGTCGTATTTTGTGCCACTAAAGCTATACCAGTAATTTAATTCATTTTGAGTTTTGGCCGGAGTTGCCCTTTAAAGGGGCACAGACAGGGTATTTATGCTCGCCACGGTTCTTATTTGTACATGACATATGAGAGCCCAGCTTCCCAAGAAACACGATTTGCGGCTCGAAATTTGTTTTCTTTCCGCCCGAAAACCGTTGATCAAGAACTGGCCGATTTTAAAGGGGCCCTCCGGAGCGTTCTGCAATGGTCTATCTATGGCGGTAACTCAATCTACAGGCCCTAAGGATCCTAAACATCATAAAATTGCGGTCATGCGCGGCGGATTTCCCGACTAAAATTGCTATCAAAGTCCTCAGCACACCCCCCTTTCCGAGATGACCCCGGAAAACGGGAGTAGCATCTCTTTACGCGTCAGCCAATAGCAAGCGAGGGATTCCGGCGAAGGATTCCTCCGCGGGCCGGAGATTCCTCCGACCCGCGGAGGAATCTCTCGAACACGCGCGGACTGTCGTCAAGGATCCCAGACTTTGTGCTCGGCAGTCGTCGTTCGCCGCACCGCATTGTTGCGCTGCTACTGCAATACGCAGTCGCATCCCACAGATGACAAGCAAAAGTTTGACTCGTTGACGTGGAAGGATCGCAAAGCTGGCTTCGGAGTCAGGATCCATGGGAAGAAGGAACGTGTGTCCCGCAAACGCACACCTGCAGACGCCCCGGGAAGCGGACGAGCCGACGCGCCGACGCATCACCCCCTAGCAAAAAGCTTGCGGGGAGAAAACATAGTTCGCTGGTTTTGGAGCAATAATTGCGGACTATGTTTCCCGCACCACAATCAGTTTACGTTTTTCTCAAACTCTAATTTACAACAAGCTTAAAAAAGTGTTGCAATAATAACGTTCACATTCACCGCGAGATGCAGCATTTCCATTGGTCAAGTTTTGGCGATGGGCAGGGAATGGGGGATTGTCTTCCAAGAGAAAATAGTCCCGATATATTTCTCCTGCCATCTGCTTAATAAACGGTTTTGTAATCTAAAACTTTGTGTACATATTAACTTGCACCTACTACGCAGTATAACAACATAAACAGACGATCGCAGAAAGCTCCGGAGGGCCCCTTTAATCGCGCTCACTCTCTTCTTTGTGGTCATGTGCTGTTTTCTATGGTCTAGACACAACCACCAAAGATGATCAAAGTCATGGGTCATTGAAAGCACACACTCAATATTAAAGATATAAAAAAAAATGATATTCCTTTTTTTGTGGCTTCTAAAAAACTGCAAATACGTGAAAAAAAAAAAATTTGCACAGCCACGTGAGTTTTGGTAACTTTCTCGTCCTCTATATCTCTTCTTCCTTCCCAGTCCAGTTTCAGCTTTGGTTTCAAGCAGTTGCGATTTTTTACTTTATTAAAAATATATGTGATGCTGAAGCAAAATATTGATTGGGTAGTTTTCCAACGCCATAACGGATTGCCCAGCAAAAACAAAACAAAAACATTTGGGGGTCTTAGTGTCCCTTTAATGGGGGACACTGGCCGGAAAAAAATATTTCTGCAAAAAAAGTACATCTCAAAAAATGACATATTTATATCCACCAACAGCTTGGAAGTATTCCGAGAAAGTTTCATTTGCTTACACTGCAGAGCTACTTTCTTATCAATTATTTTTAGACCAGCGATGCTAAACAAAAGGTGGAGCTTGGAGCAGAATGCATTTTTCTCCAATCCACTTTTTGGCACAAATTTCACTTTAATAAAATAATTGTTTCAGCGTGAAACTATAGGCACTTAATATTTGTGGCTTATATGCTGAAATTTTATGGGCCCGGTAACTATGAACTTGGATTTTGCATTTTCATGTTCCTATATTATGAGGAATTATAATTTGCAAAACTTGGTGAATGTAAAAAAAAAATTCAAAATTTGTCTTTTCTTTTGAAAATGCATATTTTTTTTAAGTTACTTTTCATAGTAACCAGCAACAAGTATTCCAGTATGCATTCCATCAAAAAAATATGAGGCTATCAACACCATTCCTCAACGATAGATTCATCGAGCAGATTCCATGCAAAGCCATGCTCTACTTCGTTCCGGGGGTCTAGTAACTCATAAAACTATGACAGATGGTGGCGCTGCTATCTACTTGCCCTCCTTTTTGTTCTGTTCTTTCTTTTTCTCACTAACACACTAGCTGATAAAAAGAAGCAGAGCCCTCGAATAAACGTTCGGTCTGCCTGAGACGTTGTACGGGTCACTTCAGTGGCGACGAAGATGGTTACACTTGCGAAGCGGCGTGGATGTTTATGCGGACAACTTGGATTGCCAGACATGGTGGCATTACCAAGTCCCCCGCAGTTCGAGGAGACAGTGGACGAGTGGGACACGCACAAGTTGCGACTGGAAGCCTTTTTTGAGGGGAACGGCGTGAGCGACTCCAAGGAGAAACGGGCATTCCTGGTGGTTCTGCTAAACACACGGTCGGTGCGCCCCAAGCAAGGTAAATGGCCCCCAGTACGAAGAAGTCACGCAACTGGTTCAGGAGCACTACTCGCCGAGGACAAACAAGATTACGCAGTCGTATTTGTCTTTTACAAGAAACCAAGAACCAGACGAAACGGCGAAGGATTTGATTGTGGCTATTCGGCAGTTGGCAGACGCTTGCAACTTCGGAAGCTTGCTACAGCAAATGTTGCGCGACCGCATCGTCTGTGGAATATGGGACCCTGACGTGAGAAGACACATGCTCAGGAAGACATCGTTGACACTCGTCGCAGTGGAGGAAATCCCCCTGGCTGCGGAAATGGCCAAGATCAACGTACATCAGGTGACCCGACAACTGAAGCCGGGGGAGGAGGACAACGTGGTGTATGCACTCGACGGCCGACCAGCAGAAAGCCAAGACAGAACGCCTCAACCAAACGCTTGGAAGAGCAACAGAGAATCTTGCCCAAGGTGCGGGGGAAGCAACCATGAAGCAAAACAGTGCAAGTTTCGCAATGCGCGGTGCTTCCGCTGCGGCAAGACTGGCCACCTGGCGAAATGCTGCTTCACTACCAGCAACAAGCCAAAAAGCACAATGACGTTAGACATCTAGGGCGTCGCAGACGAAGGCCAGGACGGTCTCTTTGCGATGGAAGCACAGGATTTCATCGGGAACCTCAGCGCAGTAATAACCGTTCATAAGGACCTTCTGTTGGGGTGATATAGCAGTGGATATGCGGCTAGACACGGGAGCACCGGTGTCCATCATCACAAGGGCCACGCACCAGCGACACAAGGACGTCTGGCTGAAACTTCACAAGACGGCAACAGAGCTGACGTGCTTCCTGGGAAAACCGCCCGTGCGCGGACAGCTCAATATGCAAGATGTAAAAATTGAATAGCGCGAAGGCTAGACAAAGGACAAGGGACAGAACATGTAGACAGGACAAGCGCTAACTCACAACTGGCGTTTTAAGGGGGGACGCGGGCTTTGAAAACCGGAAAATTGCGAAAAAGTCGATTTTTAGAAAACCTTATTTTTCGGTTGTATATCTCATAAACTACCTTCTCTGTAATTATCAGCACCAAATACAACGGGGAAATATTTAAAAACAATTATTTACGAGGCCTGAATAGCATCCAAGTGACGGTCAAACGTCAAAATCAACCCCAACTTCGCGCGCTCGCCATTTTCGACGCGTTGGGCCGACGGCCGCCATCTTAGTCTTGTTTTGAACGTGAATTCTTTCTCTTTTTTTTGCCAGCTCCCAAAATGGTGTCGGCCGCGTGGTTACGGCGTGGTCGCCGTTCTTCCATGTCGCAATCGCAAGAACGCGATTGGACAGAGCGCGCGCTCGAGGAGCGTGCGGGGGAGCGCGCGACTGCTATTGGCTGGGACGCGATTTCTCCGCGCGCGGAGCGCTCCCCTCCTCCGTTTCTCCTGCTGTTGCCGCTTGCGTCGTCTGCTTTTGGTAGTGGTCTGCTTGCACGCGCTCTTGCTTTGTCAGCTCCACTTCGTTTTTCGCCATCTTTACGATCGTTTTCCGAACTTTCTTTGAGTAATTTCGTGTAGCGTGCCCGTCTGTTTCGTGGTCGCACACGATGCGGGGTTCGAAGTACAAGACGGTGCACTTGGTTGGGCGCGGAAGCGGTCCATGAAGTTAGTGCGGATGGCGAAGTTGGAAGTTTCTGCACGGCGTGCCGTCAATGATGATCGCGTCAACACTTCCAGTGTTGGATTTTCTGTGCCATCGGCTGTCGTCGAGGAAGAACGCATCGTCCCGCTCACGCCTGGAGTACCGAGCATGCCGACCGTTGTGGTTCCTCCCGAGATCGCGGGTCCCAGCGCCCGTCTTCCGCCTGCCGCGACAAGTAGGAGCGCGTCTTCTAGCACCCATCTGCGGACGCATTTCCTGACACGTGAGGAGATCGAAGCAGAAGCTAGACATTGTGATATTGCTCAAGCCGAACTTGGAGCTATGCCAGCAAGCTGCACTGCATGAAGCGGTGTTGAGGTTCAATGCCGGCTGCTACAAGGCAACTGCAGAAATATCGGTTGCAGTGGGACTTCAGCCGACCCATCTAGCCCTCCAACGAGCTTCTGAGAAAGATGCCCTACGTCTGCATAAGGCCAGCAAACGACACCAAGAGAATTTGGAAAGGCGGAACAAGAAGAAAGTGCGCAAGAACACTTCTGACTATTCTGCAGGGTCATTTTAAAGCTGAAAATCTGCGTGCAACTTTCAAGTGCTGTTTTCTCAGAATGGATTTTTTCACTGTCGTGGCTGCTCGTCCCAGCGATATCTCAGGAACTGATGAATGGATTTTTGTGCTGTCTTTTTTATTCTGTTCTCTAATAACTTTGTGAGGGCATAACAGAGCCCTTTTTTTAGAAAACTCTACTAAAAATTTATAATAAAAAAATGAAATTTGGTGAATGTGGGTTTTATTGACTACACAAAATTCAAAGTTGCGTTAAAATTGTTCAAGAAAGAAATTTAAAAAAAGGGCTCTGTTATGCCCTGGGGAATGTATCCAGGGGTCATCATAACAAATTTTACGCCGCTACTACCTTTTTCAAATTCTCCAGACCTGGGATAAGGAATGCATATGGACGATTTTGATAAATATTTGTAACTTGAGAAATAATATGCACAGCTCCATGAAACTTTGCAGTTACTCTTATGTCTGTGCTATAAACACATTCTGTAAATTTCATTCAGATATCTCTAGAAATAAGAAATTTCATATTTATTCCCCACCTCCTCCCTTAATAGAAAAGAAGGAAGCAGTATATAAATACACCGAAGAAAGGAACAAAGAAGATTTATAATAAAAGGAGAAAATTGAAAGGAATGAACAAAAAGGAAAGAAAAAAAAAGAAAGGGAGCAGCGTTACTAAATTAATTCCGGGGAATATTTTGAAATTAAGAAAAAATACTATAGCTTAAAAAAGAAAGAAGAAGTTGAAAAGACTAGAAAATTCCCGCTGAATCAACCTCAAGTTGGCCACCAAAGGTAAAATAATTCTTTGTCAGTTAATTCCACCGATGGTGCACTCACATAAGCGTCTTCCTTTTCCTTGATGGTTAAGGCCTTGTATATTTCTCGGGAAGTTTTATCTCGGAACCGTCGTAGGGTTTTAGTTTTTGTCAGGATCGGTTGGCATTTACAGTCTCTAATATGTACTGCGAGATGCCCCGCTGGAGTTGACTTGAGTGAGGTGGCGTGTCCCCGCAACCTGGTGTTGACGCAGCGGCCTGTCTGACCGACGTATAGAACTTTACATTCTCCCCCGCATGGGCGCTGCCATCTTGGAATCGCGTGATGCGGTGGCCATTAGGTTGCTTCAACTTGCTGCTCCGCTCTCCCCTCTGCGCCTTGGCGGATGCGTTGAATTCGATTTTTCCGTCGCGTTTCGCCGCCTTTTTTGCCTTATTTCGGAAACTGTAGCCCGATATGTCTACTCGACGACTAAGAAATCACAAGGGTTCAAAGGTCTTTATGAACACTGAGGTTTGTTTACTAGTAGTGACATCATTCTGGGTAAGGAGCGCATATATTTATATCGCGCATTTAGGATCGGAAGGCATCAAGAAGAGCCAGCGCAAGGAAACTGCCCATATTTCCTGAAAGTATCGTTCTTTGTATTCATAATATATTGAAAACAGCTTCTTTTGATTACGTGAGGAAACCCGCGGAGGAGATAGACTACGAACGTTTAACCTGTATGTTATCTGAAGCTAGAAGCGATGGTACGTCAACATCAGGCAATTTGTTCGTTCATAATATCATACCTACATGTGTATCAAGTTCTCAATCTTTTTTTGCGACGTAAACATTCGGTTAATAGATTTATTTAAGAAGTTTAAGAAATTGTATACCATGCTCACCCCCACTTCGACAGTTATTTAAATGATATATTGATTTTATTTAGATAACCAATGCCATCCACTTAATTCATTTTAATAGAAAGGTTGGGACTTCCCACGTAAAAAACTGCCACAGACACTTAACAGTAGCAATTTTTAAAATAGCGTACACAAAAAAAAAAAAGTTTATATTTGAAAATGCTAAACCCAGTGCGCAATAATGACGGCGCTTTTTTTTTCTTGTACGTTGTTGTTTTACCAGTATCCAAAACTGAATGGAAAGCGCCGAATAAACAAGGATGAGGATGGAAAAACTTACAATATTTGACCCCCCCGCCCCCCCCCCCCCTTCCCAAAAAAAAAAAAAGCCGTTTGCATAACAATTATTTGAGTCCAGGATTGTCGATGGCGAATACCGGTTTACTTTTGGTGGCTGGTGACGCTGAAATTTATAAAGCGAATCTGTTGAAACAAATAAATATTTATTCACACAGGTCCGTGAAGTGGTGCCTAGCACTAGAATTCAGGCAAACTTTCGGAGGTATTTCTCCTTCTGCGCCCTTTAATTTTATTTTGCCAATCTTACGGAAGACAAATGCCAGATTTAGTTTGACAGGCCTGTCACTTGTATCATATCTTGAGTAAGCAAATGTTCATATAAAAATAATTTATTTTCTACTTGCCCTGTCAAATCATGCTCGAGTACTGAATTAAAAAAAAAAAAAAAAGAGGCCGAGACGATATTATTTGTTTATATCAATTATCTGCGTCATTACACAATATGTTTCTAATCCACGAAGTTCTCTAAAGGTTGGGTGCCCCACGAAAACCAAACAGTGGGTAGTAAATTTGCGAGTTCATCTGTTCTGCCCGGTTCAGCACATTGCTAATCAAGCTGTCAATATGCTTCTTTACATTCACGTGTTAGTCTCTTCATTAGTTTGTTCTTCTGGAAATGGGTGCCATCAGGTACTGCCGTAGACGATGGTAATCTTCCCTGTACATCAGTCAGGCGTTTTTGCAACCAACCATAATCAGATACATCAAAGGAGTTGCTAAAAAAAAAGAAACCCGCAATTTAGGCTAAGATATACCTCGGAGTCCTCAGAGTGGCTCAATACCACTGTTTCATTGGTTGTGTGCTACACGGAAAATAATCGTATCACAAAGTTAAGCAAAAACAACGTTGAAATTAAAACCAACCAAATTAAAGCAACCTAATGGCGCCGAGTGCGTCAGCGCCCTTTTTGCTGTTCTGTTCTTTCTTTTGCTCACTAACACACTAGCTGATCAAAAGAAGCAGAGCCCTTGAATAAACGTTCAAGCCCTTGAATAAACGTTCAGTCTGCTTGAGACGTTGTACGAGTCACTTCAGTTCACAGGGCTGAAACCTTGCGTGCCCTCCTCCTATATGGCGACAAACACCACCTGCAAATATCATACCAACTGAGCGAGTGCTTCAAAAGTTGACATTCCCAGGTCGTGTCCCCCCATGGCTCTACTAGTGTTATATATAAGCATGCATCAACTATGCTTCACCGTATTTATACATCTTTGTGATATCAGTTTTACTCGGTAGAGGTTCCATATTGTAATAGAATGCAGATAAAAACTGTCTTAGAATTCCTGACGCTATGCCAAATTTCATTATCCATGTTGCCCATTTGGACACCTCTGATTCATGATCACATTGCAACTCTTTACCTGCACGAAACGAAGAAGGGGCACACTGAAAACACTCACATGTTCATGCTGTCTCTGACAATGGGGATGCCAGATATGGAGTGCTTGTGAACCGTTTCCAAGATGCTGCAGCCATGAACCTTCGAGGACGAGACAGAAAACCGTTTGAACGACGAGGCCCCACTGTTAAGGTGAGAGACAGTTTTGTTTTAAAGGGTACATCAGCTGCCAGCTTCCCATGCTGTAGGAAGTCTAAAAGTCTGAAGAAATTATTTTATTTTTTTTTACTTAAGAAGATATAACAATCGAGATTTTCCTGGGTAAAAAGTTTTTGGATATCCTAAAGTCGCACACGTTCCAGTGAACACTGAATATTTGCTTAAGAATGACAAATATACTACATCGTTCAGGTTTTTTTTCACGTAAAAGCTTCTTTTTCTTATACAAGAACGGAAAATATTCGGACAGCCCTTTTCCAGAACTGTGCTATTCGTAAACTGGAAAACTAACCTCTTAGCCGATAAACCAACTTAACAACTGACATGCAGTGTATAAAGTTCTCGACCCCGATGCAATGCCTGCATTACGCACGTATTGCCATGCAGTACCTAAAACAGTGGTTTGTGGCTCGAAAGCCCCGAGGGTGCCACACCTACCGCGGGAAAAGCGGAAAATCCCGAGGCGACCCGAGAAGAGCGCTTCTCCTCAAAGCCCCCATGGACTACAGGAAACAAATCACGCCTCTCACCAGCGTGGGGTGCGATACTTTAAATAACATTTGTCGAATAAAAAAAACTATTCGCTCGGTATTGGCCGCCCCTAATTAGTCTCTTCCAGCTTGGAAAAGTTTAAAAAGCGTGCCTAAAGCGTGCTTTTTAAAGACTATTTTGTAAGGTGCATTGGCAGTGTGACCGTGGCTAAAGGTATTTTCCGGTCGAGTTTCGTACCGAAAAAAACATTTCGACCTCATTGTGAATGACTGTAGGAGCATCTCCCACGACAAATATTTTGTGTGCTTCCCTGGACGAGCGATTTCATTTTATATTGAGCACGCATAAACGGCATTTTCCTCTTCCACAATCAGGGCAGCGGAAGCTCCGACGTAACATCGTGCGAAGATTGCGTTGAACTGAAGCGCCCTTCGGATTTTGTTTTCCGCGCGAGTGCTACGACCTGGTTCACCCTCGTTGTCGCGCTGGAAAATATTTTGTGAATGTAAAAGGTCTCGCTGTGCGGTTGTCACGCTCCACACTTCTCAGAGATTTACAGTGGCGAGTAAAATTGAATGCTGCGGTGTGTCGGGAGCACTGTGTTCTCACGGAGGAAGGAGGCACAGGGTTTGACAATTGCAAGCCTGGTGTGATGTCACATCAGGCATGAGAGCGCAGCTACTGATACTTGTGCAATTTGGCACGGAGTTTAATATGATTACCCGTCATTAATTACACTCAATTGGGCTGCCGTTTAATAAAATAAAAATGGTTTATGTTAATCATTAGGCTCCCACCAGGTAACCATCACAGGATGTTAAGAAGAACATTCGGTTTGCACCGGACAATCCTTTTAAAGTGCAACTCCACTCAATTCTGGAGATTTCGGGATAACGAGCGATTTCGCATTAAAGAGCCCTAGCAAAAGACACTACGTCATTTGCTTTGCGAAAAATGGGATCGATATTTTTTTAAATCTAATTTTAAACGCAAGCAGATATTGAAACCGAAACTTCGGCTCCGTCCGGCAACATTGGCTTTGGGCCGCGAAGAACATGCTATCACGTGGTAAGGGATGTCATGTGATCCTCTATGCAACGACGGGCGAGATTGGGGCGGGCATGTGCCAGGCGCAAGTGTTCTCTGCATTGTACTCTTCACTATGTTTTGGTGTCTACGACATTCGACAACGTCTGAACCACTGTGGCACAAGTAGTGTCGACGAAACTTTGAGAAACAATAATCACAAATGGTGAGACGACGACAGCGGTTGTGACAAGGGGAGCGGTAACGGTGAGACCACAGCGGGGCGGCCAGACGACTCCCAAAAAGCGTGCAGCACAGCGCGCCGAGGGGAAACATTGCTGATGTCACTCGTTACGTTTGCATGGAGAAGTAAAAACAAGAAAAAAGGGGAAATGGTAAGACGTTTAGCTCAATGTTGGCTTCGCCCACGCTGCAGCCTTGACTGTGCTGCAAATTGTGCCTCAATTCGCCCGTTCGGGTCAGCCGATTTCAGCAACTTGGCGAGTTGCAAAGTTTGCCGGACTGTTTTAAGAAATATTTGGACAGAACTACTTCGTAATATTTGACGTGTCATGTTCCTAGGTGATACTGAAGAGGACTGCATTGCTTTTTCAAAAACAAAAATGAAGCAGAGTTGCCCTTTAAGCAATACACTGATGCGTCGCTACAAGAAAAAGAAGTTGCAGCTCCTAGAGTGCGTAGTGCTAGGGCTGGTTCACACATTTGTGTTGGAGTGTCATCTTTTTACGAACCATTCTTCCACAGTGGGCTTGAAACAATTATGACAATGTTAGTTTAAACAACCATTTCCCATGAACGGGGCTTAGATTTGACCTCGCAAATACCGCAAAAGCTTCGGTCTAGTTATATGCGGATCGAAAGTAGCTTTCCAGAACTACCCAAAAGATGAAGCCAGCGTGCCTTCGTAAACGGTCACAAGGGGGTACCACTCACTCGAAACACTCAAATGCAAATGTACGAACTGGCGTTTACCGACAGACTCCGCAATCTTATAGACCGAAAGCTGAAGAAGCCCCAGCGTGGTCGGGCGTCTCGAGCTTTAGGCAAGATACACGAGCAGACAAGATGATAGTTCTCTCACCTCGCCAGCTTTAACGGCATTGACCAGGTCCAGCAATGCGGGAAACAAGAGGTGGTACTGAAAAGAGATGGTTTTGATGCGACGCATAAGTACGAGCCACACCTGCGAGCGATCATCTCGCTGCCATCGCACTTCCTCGATGGATCATACGCGCACGAGCTGTCCAAGATAATGTGCTCGGCAGAAGTCCAAAACCGAAATTCGTGACGCAACTCGGCGAAGCGGGGAGGCGGGAACAAAAAAAAAAAAGGAGCAGAAAGACTAGAAATTTTTGCATCCCCTTACTTCTAGATTTCTATGCATTTCGTAGAATGATGTTAGAAGTGGTTTGTATGCAACTTTTGTTTCGCATAATTTTCATTTAATTTATAGCTGCTTTCTTTTTTTCTTTTACGAAGTTGTGTGTTCTTTTGTTTTGCATTTGTATGATGCTGTTAGTTGTTAAACGCTTGTAATTTTCAATATTTTATTGTTTTATTATTCAGCACAAATTTTTGTACACAGTAAACTCTCACTTGAGTGAACATCGGTTTAACAAATATTTCAGAATAACAAACTTTACTGAAATCCCCGGCGGTTTTCCTATGCATTCTATGCAAAAATGTTTCAGTTAAACGAAAAGCGAATTTCAGAATAGCAAATATTTTGAGTTCAACGAACTTGATCGGTGGACTTAGGATCCTTTTTGCAATCAGTTCAACAAAGCTTTGTGCTCTGCAGTGCTGGCGTAGCCATTGCTCGCTGCCCCGCTGCCGCCTCAGCAGCAGCGGCGGCGTATCATCGCTGGCGTTTACAGCACCACCGAGGCAAAGCAGCAATGCGGTGGACAAAAACGAACCATGTGGTGTGTCTGTTTTTTCTTTGTCATAGGCTCCATTCGGCCATCTTAGTTTTGGGTAACAACGGCGGGACAGCAGTTTGTGCACCCACTTTCATGATGAGTATGACAAAATGAAAGCAGTTGTCTCTATCAGACAAGCGCAAAATCCTTCAGCATCTGGACAATGGTCAAATGGAAGTGGACATTGCGAAGGACTATGGGATTTCACCAGCAACGTTGTCAATGATAGTGAAGCAAAAGTCGAAGCTTAAAAGAGAAACTACGTTCAATCCCAACAGGAAACGACTCTGCATGGGATATTTCAAGCCAGTGGACGATACCATTACAATATGGCTTCATCGCAGCAGCAAGCTGTGCCAGAGAAAGTGCAAAAGAACACTCTCTGGACAGCATTCTTATTTTATGCGCTTTAAATGCGCCAACGCAAATGAAAATTAGACTTTTTTTAAAAATGAGAAAGGCAGCAACATAACTGCTTTTGCAGTTTGTATATATCGATGTACACGACTCCATCAATTGCATTTCACAATTTTGACTCTATGTATGCTATGCCCTATGCAGTTCCATGTTCTAGTGAATATATTCAGTTTAGTGAACTTTCAGTTAAGTGAACTATTTCCTTGGGTCCCTTGAAGTTTGCTCAAGTGAGAGTTTACTGTGTACTATAGTCGGTTGCAAGCTAAGAAAAAACCGGAAATACCTCTCAGAGGAAAATGTAATCCTACGCCGAGAAACGCCAGCCAATCGTTTTCATGACGTCACGATTCCGTGGACCAATCGCGATCCTTTTGAAAAAAAAAAAAAAAAGCTCAACATGGCTGCTGGCTTTAGCAACGCGACGCTAGTTCCTCGTGACAATTATTCTGCTTTTTTGCACCGTGTTTTACGAGCCCGAGGTTACGCCACGAAATCTTAATGGTATCGGCTTGCGTTTGCAGCAGTTTTTGCGCGACAACGTGAGAATCCAGCGACGCTATCGCCAACGAAAATTTCGAAGCGGGCGCGAGGCTTAGCACTGCTGAGAGGTATGTTAGACGGTATGTTAGACAGTATCTTGGACAGAAAATGAATTGGGAAGACGGTACATTGGACATGACTTTCTTTCTTTACTAAACAGCTATTTCGTTGATAAAAACATATTCTAACTTATTTAAATGTCCTGAATGAATTAAATAATGATTGTAGTAGTTTAAGACACGTTTCCTGGAGGAAGAAAAAGCAACGTTGCTAGCGAACTACTTTCTCGACGGCGGAGGCACTTCAGATGGGTGCAATGCGCTTGTGGGTGGAGCTAAAAGATTGTTCTCAGGTTGCATCCGACTATAGTTTCCTTTTGTGTCCTACGATGTCCTGCCGAAATATTTGAAACTGGCCCCGGACCACGTTGAGCTGCCTCTAGCAGCTTTTTGTCGAGGTGTCCCGTTGGCTTTGAGCCCATAGATAAAAGGAGATTGTCAGATCTCTCCATACTAAACTCCACGAAAAGGAAGCACCATGTCCAACTTGTCCTGGAAGTGCATCAAGGAGGTCTCTGGTCCCCTGAGGACGTCCTGCTCCAAAGACAGCAGCTCCTCCGTGTAGCCATGGAGAATCTTCTTGAGTCCAGCGCACAACGCTTGCAGGTAGAGTCCCTTCTGCAGCACTCGCTCCTGGCCATGGACGCCTGAAAAGTTGGAAGCACAAACGCTATCCTTAAAAGAGAATAGAGTTCAACCCTTCGGCCACAAACCACAAGTGTCGCTCGCGCCTTCCGTTACGAACCGGAAAGTCCGTTTACGAGCCTCGCTCGCACTTCGGTTTCGGAGCTCATTTTGCGCACTTTCCAACAGATGGCAGCGCCACTACGGTGCCTGGGGCGTGTCTTCAACCAATGTATTCGGCGTCTCAAAGTGGCAGCGAATGAAGTCGCAAAAGCCAGAGTGTTACGCCGTCGGGTGCCGCGATCCTGGCCGTCGGTCCCAGAAGTTCCAACAAAAAGCACCGACCAATGCGAGTGTCGCCGTCATCTTGGCATTCCAACTCGTGGCTGCCGAAGCTTCCATGGACTGTCTGCAGCAGAACAGACGTCTGCTACCTACAACACCCCTGCTGTGACCCCGCCAGGATTGCCGCTGGCGACGGCGTGACACTTCTCCGATGTCATTGGGTGGAAATCGGGGGACCACTTTTTCGGACGCAATAAACACGCTAGTCGGGGATGCGATCCCGGCACCATAGAGCTATTGTTATTTCGATGAAATTCGTGTTTTGGGTTTCTTACAAATGCCGACAACCGTTGTGTATGCAGACGCACGAGACATGTGCCACGAGTAAGTGCTGCGCCGCCCACTTGCTTCCAAGGGCCGCACGAGGCACGGGCCTCAAGCACTGGCACATTTGTCCTTGTACGACAAACACATCGAGGAGCTTTACATCGCTCTGCCCCCTTCGGCTTACTTGGTTGCTTGTTCTGCACCAAAAAAAAAAGCTGGAATGTCACGGAAAAAAAAAGGTTTAACGTGTGCGAGTGCAGGGAAAGGCAACATGGCCTTATCGTGAAGGTCCGCCTGAGCCGATGAATAAAAACGGAAACTTTTATTCGAGAGCAACGGGTACTTCACCACCTCTGTTGACAAGTCATACCACCTCTCCGACAACTCAAAACTCGGAAACTTTATTTAAAATTAGCAATTTGCACGAACCTCCATTTTATTTGCACCTCCTTGCGTGCGCAACATTTTCATTCTTTTAATTTGTTTGCGCCTTTTTGCAACATTTTATTTATTTTTTTTCTTATACAAGTTGAAGCAACTAGTTTTTTTGTTTTTTTTTCGAGGCTGTCAAAGAAGAGGCCACAAGCCTCTAGATGTGCTGCTTCTTTCACTTCCCAGATGCATCTGGTGACAAAATAGTGGCTCCTACCAGACGATCGGGGAATGGTATTCAACGGCTCTAGTGCAGGCGACAATGTTCTCGTAATGTAAGTTCCAGGTCCTGAAAGCTTGAGCCACTCAAATCTACAGAAAATATCAGAATTGGCAAGGTGCCGCTACGACCGAACAAAAGTACTACAAAAAGAAAAAGTAAGAACGTTACCAGTAGGGCCGAAGCCGCCGTAAAAGGCCACGAAGTCCTTTAAGTACTTGACTGCGTAGCCCAAAGAACAGAGCTTGTTGAGCACCTCTGCTTCAGATGGATGGAGGAATGACAGTCCTTTGGAAACCTGCAATATGCACCCAAATGTCATCTCTTCCACACAATCTATGTGGAGCACAAGTCTGTCTGCTTCTTGCACAGGGAGTTGGGATGATGTCCAAATAAAGAACTCTTGATGGCTGATTAAAAAAAAAGTGGGTAGGTATATTTTAAAATATAAATAAGGGAAGAACATAAAAGACGAGGACGGACACTACGTTTCCCAACTGGCAGCGAACATTTATTAACGACTTCGACGGGCCGGGCTGTGCTCTCCTGAGGGAGGAGGGCTGCGTTGTCAGAAAATAGTGGGAGGAGAAGAAGGAAGGAACTGGAATAGCAAAGGGAGGGAAAAGGGGAACGGATAGGGCCTAACGAACTGGTGAAGAAAACAGAGGGGGGTCAAAGCTGAAGTTCAGGTCAAAGGTAAGGTCGACCTTAGATAGGGCTAGGGAAGGAGAACCGATGTTTGTAGGGCTGTGGCGTATTTTGAAAGCCTCCAAAATTTCCCGTTTGTACCCCGACCTGTGCGAAGCTAGTACGGATGTAGCGTTAAAGTCGGGGGTACACGATGCACAGGTCGCGACATGTTCGGCAATCGGGTGATGACTCGGGACAGGGGTGTTGAGGGCGGCGTTTTTACCTCAGCAACGTGCTCCTGAACTCTGTCGTTGACACAGTGGCCGATGTATTGGGAGCCGCAGCCGGGGGGGAGTAAACACACTGTTTCTTGCACAGGAGATAGACTGTGACGTGTTTTTTGGGACAGGTTTTCGGGGGGTCACGAGAATTTACCATTTGGCATATGGAAGATAGCCTGAAGCGGCAACAAAGGAACACTTTTGTGCCAGACTCAACAGCCAACGACTTGATGCGGTGTCTCGTGTTGTGGATGTACGGCATGCACGCATACTGTGATGACCCAGGTAAGCCCTGCTTTCTTTTGATTGGTGCCTGTCCAATTATTATGTGCTTTAGTGTCATTTCCAGCAGGTTTTGGGGGTAACCGGCCATGATCAAGCAAGAACTTTGCAACTCTTAGCTACCCAATGGAGGCAGGACTTGGTCCTAGAGGATGTCAAAAGGGCCTTTACTATCGCATTTTTTAAGGTTTTGGAGTGGTAGCTATTAAATGGGAGCAGGGGCTTGCACGACCTCTGCTGGAACGACAGACGTCCAGAAATTGGAACCCCTCAGAGGTTGGGTCTTCTTTCATGAATTTGAGGCTGAACGAGTTGTTGAAGAACGCCTGCTCAACTTTTGTGGGATCCAAGGTGTGAATCATCAGGTATACCGATAAACTGATGTCCCAGGGGACAGGGTCATGAGCGCCTTTTGGATAGCTTGGTCGACGAAAACTAGGTATATCTCGCTTAGGACGGGAGCGAGGCAAGAACCTATGCAAATGCCCGACTTCTGCTTAAACACTTCTCCCTTTTGCTCGACAAGCGTGGATTGAAGGTACAGATTATTAAGTCAATGAATCCCGGCAGGGGAATTACGGAAGAGTGCTGAAATTTTAATACTCCGTGAAAATGAACTGCCTCAGATACGAACCTAAATAAGTTGGTACCATTGAGACTGTAATACAGATCCTCTGCATCTATGGAGAAAATTCCGAGTGCCTCAGATGTGGAATGAAAGGGTTCAAGAGCTTTTAGCAGGCCAAGAGAGTTCTGAATTCAGAAGGGGTGAGGTAGGTCTAATACTGCGAGGTTTTTCCGTAGGTATAGGGCCAAGTTCCCCTTTTTCCTCCCTTTGCTATCCCGGTTCCTTCCTTCTCCTCCCCCTTTTTTCTGACAACGCACCCCTCCACCCCCACCCTCGGGAAAAGAGAGCACGGCCCATCGAAGTCGTCAATGAATGTTTGCTGCCAGTTGGAGAACGTCGTATCCGTCCTAGTCTTTTATGTTCATCCCTTATTTATATTTTACCCCTACCAGCACGCTCTTCATTTCAAGTATATTTTAAGGCACCTGGCATTGAAATCTACTTACTGTCCTTCCAATCAAAGCCAATCAGAACTCTGTTGAGACGTTACTGAGACATTCTCCTTCTCTTCCTTGCCGTCGTCTGTCATTACCTGTCTCGAGTTTTTCACTAAAATGTTTGATATACACCGGTTCACTTGCGCCCTTACACATACTGCTCATTAATCAGAACTCGGCGTAGTTCTGACGTCACCGCACCCCCTGCACAAGCAGATGACTTGCTCTCCATATAGTGTTTAGAATCGCAGCAGAATGACTCCAAGTGAGGAAAAAAAATGGTTCTATCTCCAATAGGTGACTGGCGTTTGGCAGTAGCCACAAAGCACTCTGGGTATTATTCACTTCCGGTTCGTAGCTAGCAGCCGACGAAGCCCCGTGATGGCTGTGGAAGCGTGTGCGGGTGTTCAAACCCGATCAATCCGGGCCACCTTCCTCTGCTGCTGGGTGACTTACGCACTTCTGAACGTCTCAAGTTACTTTTACGGACATGTTAAGTAGTAATCGGTTCGCAGAAGCATCGAGAACGTCCACGAAAGCCCAGAGCGAGTGCGGCCGGCGGCAAGCTGCACTCGCACCGCGCTTTCCGGATCTTCACATGAAAACTCAGGTTAGATATGTTTTGTTTTCCTTTTGAGCCAGCGTTTCTCATTTGGGTTCTGTTTATTTCTGATGGTTACGTTAGATCACATCACCGACTGAAATAGGCGCGAAGTAAGCCGTGGGACGCGGCCAGCTGAAATACTTGATCGGAGGTCTGGAATACTTTTCTCATTTTGTTAGAACACCTGAGACTGGGTAAGAATCTCTTGAAGCAACCAAAAGTTGAAACAGGGAAAGAAGTCGGTCAGACGGCGTTTCAAACTCAACTAATATGTTTTCTCGCGCGATTGAAACGCCACTTCTGTACACAAGTTAGTTTCAATGACATCTGACTACGTGACGATCCTTGCTTTTTAACACTCACGAGTTTTTGGTACTTCAACTAAGTTGTCCCCCGTGAACTACCATAGCCCCCCCCTCACGTTTTTTTTAATGATGTCGAGTAAGAAAGCATGCATGAACAAGCACCGATTTTGATACGAGCAACGCAGGGTCGTACTACCACTTTACTATCAGTAATAACTATCGCCTGCAGGAATTCTAAAACTCATCAATAACCTTAAAATCTCAACATCCGTGGGCACCGACATGATTAACTCTAAAATATTACGTAACACTGCTGAGGTATCATCAAATATACTTTGCTTACTTTTTGAACAATCATTCTCTACCGGATCCATCCCTTCTGACTGGAAGATCGGGAAGATCGTTCCAGTTTTTAAAAGTGGCAATAAAAACTCACCAGATAACTACCGACCCATCTCATTAACAGGTGTTGTCTCAAAGCTATTGGAACATGTTAGTTTCTTGAATGTGATGTCCCATCTTGACCAAAACAACTTTTTTTACAAACACCAGCATGGATTTCGTAAGGGGTTCTCATGCGACAACCAACTCCTTGAATTCACTCACGACATACATAGTAACATGGACCTAAACACCCAGACCGACGCCATTTTCTTAGACTTCTCTAAAGCGTTCGACCGCATGCCGCACTGCCGTCTAATACTGTATCTAAACTCTCCTCACTTCGCATTGACGACTTAACTCTTTCCTGGATCCGAAAGTTTCTCTCTTTAAGACAGCAGTTCACCACAGTAGGTGATTTTTACTCGGAGCTTTCCGATGTAACCTCCGGGGTGCCGCAAGGTACTGTCCTTGGCCCTCTTCTATTTCTAATATACATTAATGATCTCCCGCAGTCGCTAACATCCTGTGTACGTCTTTCTGCCGACGATTGTGTACTGTACAGAAAGATTAACAACCCTGACGACCACTTACATCTCCAAACTGATATTGATCGGTAGTTACCTGGTGCCACAAATGGCAAATGACCCTTAACACAGCAAAATGTAAACTTGTTTCTTTTACCCGTAAACGCACAAATTCAGACTTCACATATTTACTCAACAATTCGCCCATCATCGCTGCTTCCGCTTATCAGTACCTCGGTGTCGAACTAACTTCTAATCTTTCTTGGGTTTCTCACATTAACACGATAACCGCTAAAGCATCCCGTACCCTCGGTTACTTGAAATGCAATCTTAAATCTGCGCCCTCTCACCTCCGCAAATTATCCTATGAAACCTATGTTCGCCCGAAATTAGAGTACGCCTCCGCTATCTGGGCCCCTTACCAAACCTACCTTATTAATCAAATCAAATGCATTCAAAACCGTGCAGCCCGCTTCATTTCTTTATCATATTCGCGTTTCGACAGCGTGTCACTAATAAAGCAAAATTATTCTATCTGTCTACTGGAAACTCGACGTAACATTTCTCTCCTATGCTTAATTCACCGATTATGCCACAGCCCCGCTGGGACTTGGTTCTTGCATCTGGAACACCTGAACAAGGAATCACGTAATTTTAACACTAAGAGTTTTAAGCGCATCTTTGGGACATCATTGTCATTCAATAACTCTTCCCTGCCACGTGCCATCAAGCTCTGGAATGATCTTCCCGAGGCCGTTATTTCAGTTTCCGACCCAGCACTTTTTCGTTCAGAATTAGCCACATATATGTTAGCCAATTAAAAATGTGTAACAATGTTATTTTCTTGCAAACTGGTCACTGTATCTATATTTTTACTCGAGATGTTAACGGATGTGTGTATTATTATTATTTTTTATTTCATTATGTGCTTTATGTTACCCAGCTGTGCAAATATTTAGTTTATTCTGTTGCACGCAGATATGTATTGATGTTTGTATAGAGTCGGCGTGCTCCCTGCCATTCCTTCTTTGTGTTAACCAGATTATATAACCCTCCCTCATGTAATGCCGACAGGCCTTTGAGGTACTTTGAATAAATAAATAAATAAATATGAGGGTGCTGTTTCTTTTTTGCTTCTTTCTATTACAGCAAGCTGACCTGTCCTTTTGTTTATTTATATTATAGTAAGCCACCCATTCACGCCGCTTCGCGGGAACAGTCTGCGGCAGCTCATTACAGAAAAAGTTAATCCGAGCTGTCGATGTAAGAATTAAATGGCCTGGTGATGGCACTGTATGTCGACGAAACGTCATGCCATGAACTGATTGCCTGGAAGATCGCATCCCGCGTTCTCGCGGGTGCCTTGTACGACAAGCAGTGCTCGCCCCTTCGTGGATTAATCGAGACCTTTTTGGTAGGCGCAAAAAGACTGTTAAAGATTGTTATTTTCCGCGGCCCCTACCTGAAGAGAGAGCACGTTGTACTGGCCTGTAACAATATTGGCCACGCATAAACGGTCATTGACGTTTGTCACAGGTCACCTCCCTTCATCACTCGTTTAAGAGTGACGGCCCATCATTGCTTCCATGCTTTGTTTCACGGGAACTGGAACATCTTATGCCCTCAATGGCTTGCGCTAGCACAACGTACCGCGGAGCTGTAAACCATTTTCACCGCGAATACAGCACGGCTACCACGCCTAGAAGGGCTCTTGATGCAGCTGGACCCATAGCTGGACGAACCACGATCAGGCACCGGACGAACCGGAAGCGTGAAGTCACGTGGTGCCTCTCTTTGGATGACGAAACTTCCAGCTCAAACGCCGGTCACTTATTCTATCTCTCGAGGTGCTGCAATTTGGGAACCTCCTTACACAGGTTTCCACCTTCCACCAACCGTGGCGCCCCTTTATGCGACATCACATGTATCACATGGGTCACATGACAGTGTCACATGACTCCAGTGTCACGTGACATCACGACATGCAACGTCATGTCTCAGATGCATCAATGTGACATGGCGACGTCTGTGACATTGCTTCACCGTGACACCACCTAATGTCAAGTGACAGTGTGATGTCATGTTACACCGTTTCGTACAACCCAACATCCCTGCGTCGCACGACGCAACACTGTCAATTGTACGCCAATTCAGCCCTTCCCGCTAAATTTAGCGAAGATACTTCCTCATTAAATTTAGCCATCACGCTGCGACGGACGGACGCCCACGAGCTGACGCTCCAATGACCCTAGAAATGCAATCACATTTAAAAAACATAAAAAAGGGCCAAATAAAGAGAAGGTAATATGAGACCAGGTGGCGCTGTTGGTCAAATCAATGTCGACTGAAAACATGCCAGCCGAAATGAAGTGAGTGTACTTTGGCTTGAAATGGGAGATATGCCCCTTCATGCTGCCACGGCAAACACGCGGCATCGTTTCACTTGCAGAAACAATTCCTTAATACCAGCTCTGTTCGTTTTGCTGTTAAGTTAATTCGAGCTTCGAAGTTTCTAAACTCTAGATCAGGCATAGCCAAACCATGGCTCGCGACCCTCATGCGGCTCTTTGGGGGTTAAGTGTGGTTTGCGACTCCCTGGTAAACCTCATGTTCAATCCACAAAAAGTCAATTGAACCCAAGTCTCGGCCAAACGCTCATGCGCAGCACTTGTGTCCTAAAAGTCAAGAAGCCTAATTTCATGTCAGATGTTTAGATAGCACGAGTTAGTCTTTGGGGCATGGCAACATTGTCACGTAATGTAGACGAGAAATCTGTGCCCCACGCTTGATCGAGGAACATGACGTAATGAACCGACTGCACCTTGCATTGGGTAAACAGCAAACTTGCAGGAAAAAAAACTGGAAAAAGTGCCCCCTATAGACTTTTCCAGCGGCCGTCTCGAACGAAGAGATTTAAAGCACGCGCCCCTGGTTTTAAGAGGGTACGTTAGTGTCAGTGGTCTTGTCAGTGGTCTTGTCAGTGTCAGTGGTCTTGTCAGTGGTCTGTGGCAGCTTGCGTAGGTGCACTTCCGGACGCTGGTGGAGGCTAAGCTGCCGTGTTCTATATTTTTTTTTAATTTGTGTTCTATGGCGAATATAATTTCTCGGGGCTTTTAAGAATGCATTGTGTTATTTTTGAGAACAAAAACAAAGAAATGAAAGCTGTTTTGGTGAGTCCAAGCGTGACAGAACCAATGCAACTGGAATCTTTGTTCCATATTATGTTAATCTTTTTACGGCACCATACACTCAGCCGTGTCAATCTGCAAACGTTTTAAACGTCGAAAATATTTGACCACCCAGGATATCCGAACTGGATGGATATTCTCTGCCCACAACCTCAAATTCAACCAGACTCATCAATTAAACAACATATATCGTATGTACCCCACGGTGCTGCATTATCCAAACAGGATTTGAGAAAGGTCTCAAATAGCACAGCGTATCCAATATACAGGTTGACGATAGTCACTTCACGACAATCAAACGGAATCCGGAATGTTTTGGCGCAGATGTAGAAGAGAGCTGCTTTTCTGCACAGCTTCAAAGCCAATGAACGAACGTGTCTATTTCGTCCCCACACCCCAGACCCAGATCCCAGTATAAAAGGCTCTGCGCAGACCCGACTCTATCAGCTATTTTTCACGAAGACCCGGAACATAGTCGGGAAGGCTTATTGGAGATTATCTCAATGAAAATAATCCTCCAAGAACGTCGAACTGACTGTGTTGCGGGCTGCTTGACGTTCGCTCTCTTTGTTCGTTTCCCGCGAAGGCCAAGCAGGCTACGTGCCCTGGTAACCCCTGGTTCTCACAGTGGAAGATGACGCACAAAGGGTAAGCATCCTAAACAGGCAAATAAAGTAAAAACTTCCAAGAAAAGCCGGCAAACTCCGAATGCACAATGCAGGTGGGTAGTCACGCTGACTGGGTTTCCACAGCTCAGGCGTGTGGCTGAAAGTTCTGGCTGATAGGGGTCGCTCGATTCGCAAAATGGTGGCGGTCAAAGAGCTCTTTCTGCAAAGGTCTATAGGTAGATCTCCTCGCCAAAGGCAGATGGCACTTCGCTCCCATTGGCTGGCATGCGATCATAACAACAACCAATGGCGTTCCGACTCAAACACGGTATAAGTACCACTACAAAATAGGAGCTACAGTACCAGCACTGTGCCTCCTATTTTACTTATTGATGGGATCCCTTCTATAACCCCTCTATTTTACTTATTGATGTGTCTTTTTAGGCTGTGTTGCATTACCTATGACACTCTCTGTTAAGTAACGAAGGATTTTGTTAGAAATAAGTAAGATTTGTTTTAGAAAAGTCTATCTTTCTACAGTTGCGTCGGCAGTTTTTTTTTTTATCTGCCTATGTTTGTGTCTGCGTTTTGGAGGGAGCATTTGCGTGGGCAGAGCGGCCGGGAGGTGGGAGCGTTTCCCCTGCGGTCGTTAAGAAACGTCTCGGGTTTCAGGAGTCTGCTCGGACAGATCCCTTCTTGCAGCTGGTTGTGGAGTTTAGCCGAATGTGCTGGTATATAGAGGGTTTTGCCACTTATTGTAAAATTGTCGCTTTTTGCCCGATGCAATAACTTAGCGGTTGGCGCCAGTCAGACTGGAAAAATTGCAGAGAACAACTCTACAAGGAATTTAGGTCTGCCAGTTGGAGCGCCAGGATGACAGCTCGCCGACCATAGGATAACAGTGTACCACGTGTGAGTCGTGGAATTTGAAGTGATTGGTCCGTCTCTGGAGGGAAAGGAGGCCTCTACGAGTCTAGAAAAGGGCTGCCGAGAGGATTCTCGGGAATTCGGCTCTGGAGATCAGGGAGATTCGGCTCTTGAGACTGGGGGATTAAAGTATGAAGTTTTAATTTTTGAAGTTTTGTATATTACCGTTGACTTGTTTTGTTTTGAAAATAAACGTGGCCACACTGGCCATCGTAAACCAACCACGTCGTAATGTGTCCAGCGGGATCGAACAACTTTTAGTTTTTTTTTCTTATTCGACTTCCCGGGGGACTTCCATCGGGCGAACACCATCATCGGTCGTCGCTATCCTGACTGGCCCCCTCTCCCTTGGAAAGTTGACTCTCTCTGTATGTGTCTTTCAGTGCAATGTATATGTTATTCCCACTCCTGCAATGACTTTTCTTAAAGGGATGCTGAACCAATATTTGGAATCTCATAATTATTGCCCGAGCGGGCTTCACGGGATGGTACTGTAGCTAAAAACGACATTCAATCAGACGGATGGGGCCCGAATTATTGTATTTCTTTGAATTAAGAGCGAATCCTCGGCCGGAAGTCGCCGGCGCGAGCGAGTCCTTCTGGGAGCAGGCGTAGCGGAACTGACGTGCGCATTCTCGGCGCCCCCAACGCCCCTGGTGCCTCAGCGCATTCTCCTCGTTCGTTGGTGCTCGCCTTGATTCTTCGCTCGGCGGCTGTTCTCAAAGCGGCTGGTACTGGTGTTGCTGCTCCTGCTGCTGGTGCTGCTGCTGCGGCTGCTGAGGCTGCTGCTACTGCTGTTGCCGACGATTTTATACGTCGCCATACTAGTAAAGAGATCGCAAAAGGCAATGCCGAACGCCGACCAGCCGAGGTCGCGGAAATCCAAAATATGGGGCAGAGCCCGCGTGGTACTAACAATAACAAATGCCACCCGGCTTAGCGCCTGGCTTGGCTTGGCTCCGTCTGTCTTTTGAGGCAAATGAGAATGCGCAAATGCGCACGTCACGAAGCGAGCTTTCCACGATGCTCACCAGGGGTCGCGTAAAATTGTATTTTTCGTGTTTATTCAATTTTATACGCCTTTTCGCACAAAACAACGTCATTTAGAAGTAAAGGACATGCTATGTATGCCATTGCGACCAAGAATTTCCACCCAAAATTTCTGTTCAGCATCCCTTTAAGGTCGCAGTATTTTGAAATAAATAAATTCAATAACTAAATAAAAACGATTACAGAGATCTACCGACCCAGAAACTCAATCTATGTATAAAATTTTGTCAGATCAAGCCAATGTACAGCAAGACCTTCAGGCACCACAAACTTTAAGTATGGTGCCGCGTCTCCGACTGGTGAGTTGACCGCATCCAAAACAGTGCTCCCTCGATTTCCTAATGATGACGTCATACAAGCGTCATGTCGTTGTCAACTGCAATCCTGGCAGTGTCACAGCAGTGGTGGCGGATGTGGCAGACGACCGTTCTGCCGCAGATCGTTCTCGAGCTTGACAGCCCGTGGAAGCTTCACAGCTAGGAGTTGGGACGCCACAGCGACACTCTTGTTTGCTCACGCTTTTCGCCGGAACTTCTACGGACAACCACCACAATCGTGGCATCCGACAGCATCCTTAGCAAATACTCGCGTGAGACAACTGTCAATGCTAGAACTCAATTTTAATGTCCAGAAGTCGGCAGTGCTGCAATTCTCTGGGCACTGCGCTGACAGCAAAGTACTGAAACTGGAGAAGACGTTGTGACCCTAGAAAAGTATAGATACCAGGGAGTCACGCTGACCAATGCACCAGACTACTCAGACGAACATTAAGCGCACCTTCGACAGGCGGCACAGAGAGAGCGGAACACCTTACGTCGGCGCATTCTATAGAGCTGCAACAAATATGTGACGATAGAATGCCGTGCAAGCGCCTAGCCTCACGTTTGCAGACGTAATCGTCTGCGTCTCGGCTGACACATGTGCCTGATTAAACCAAAGACAAAGAGATGTCGGTCGCCAGGCGCTGAGCTGCCATGGCAAACTGACGATTGGGGCCATACAAGGAGACATCGGGTGGTCGACGTTTGAGGCGCGGGAGGTTTCCAGCAAGCTTAGCTATTGTAGTCTGCTACTCAACATAAATAAAAGCCGATGGGTACCTGGCACGTGTTTGATTACACGAGTCTTAAGTCCATCCCGACAGGCTGGGTGAAGCGTGTCAACCATTTTCGCAAGTATGGTTTTTTTCTCCAAACCTAACCAGAAGACATCTGCAACCAACAGGGCCAGTGAGGTGAGACAACGTCTACATGAAGCAGAAAGAGCACACTGGGTCGAAGAAGCAGGCACGAAATGATCTCTTCAATTCGACGTTGCCCACAAACATAGAATAGAATCGAAGAGCTTTTACAATAACAGCTTGGGCAGCAGTCTCATATTTGAGGCCTGAGTGGGAGCACTGTGAACACAACTATATCGACAGCAGTTTGAACCCTCCATGGCGGCAATCCAGCGTAGTGTCAGCGACCAGGAAGAGGAGACAATGGACCACTTAATCCTGCATTGTCCCGGCTCGGCGCCAACATGGAATGTGACACACCGCACACACAGCAACCAGGGGCCAAACTACCACAAGGAAAGGGCAGAGCGTGGCGCCGACTACCGTGCAGGCACCAATTATGCTCCAGCCGGTGCTGGGCTTTCATCCACTCACAAGCCACGGCAACAACAGCACAGAGTGGTGGATAGTGGACACTACAAAGGGACGACCGCAAGATTGGTGGAGTTAAAAAGACCAATGTGGACACCCAGTCCGCAGGCTTGGAGCGTTAATGCGCGACCACCCGTTACAAAGGGGAAAGCCACATGCCTCATCATCAACTTTTGAGACGTCATTTGTTGCCACTTCGGGACCATTTTCGATGCATGGGCGGAATAGGACACTAAACAGACCAGATGGAGACGCGTTCTAGGCACCGTAGTTTAAGTAAGAGGTCAAACACAGAGAAGGATTAGAAGGCGGTTGTTTATGGCCAAACGTGTGCGAGCTTTCAAACTTCCATAACACTTTGGCGGAGCGTCAAGCGTGTGCGCAGCCGAAGCACAGCGGAAGGCAACGAGCGCGTGCTGAAGGCCAGGCGCCCGAAAGGGACGCCCTGCCGTTCCCATCTTGCTTCCGACTCTAACACGGAATTCAGCAAAGGTTGATATGGGTGGGTATCGAACGACAAGGCTTGTTCTGGCAGTATCAAACGAATGTTACAAGCAATCAAAAACATTGTCCGTTAAAGGAGATTCCTCCATTCTCCAGAACGCTGAAACCCCGCAGACTCGTGGGTGGCTTCAGATCACTAATCATTCGTTGGATGAACAAACAGGGACAGCGCCAGAATTTTCATAAGGAGGGGGGCAGTGGGGAGGCGAACCAAATTGGTGGGGGGGGCATGCCTTTTAGAGTCAATGGTTATCATAAGGCTAACGGAAAGATAAGGAACGAGGAACAATTGCTGGATTGGATTGGGTACGGCCATTGTTTAAAGCTCAGTTGAGTCTATCTTTTTACATGCATTTACAGCAGAGTTTTCAGACAATTTCTCTTTTCAAATATTCACCCATATTTACAATTTTACATGCTACTAGTCCAAAGTTTAGTACAGGCGAATACGCCTGTTACGGTGGGCAGCATCAAAGGCGTCAACAATGTCACTCAACTCCAGGCTTTTTGCAGTGGCTTCTTCCGCAGCGAGAACCACCAAGCTCATGAGCTTTTCGTTGCACATCCTGTTTCTCAGATACATCTTCAGTCAATGCAGGCATGAAAACGTACGTTCACATGCAGCACTGAAGTCAGGAATTTTCCGAGCTGTGACACACAGACGATAGGTTTTCCTGGAATGCTATCTGAAATTTGCCCAGAAATTCACCAAACATTAGGGTGGTTGTCACCTTGCACTGGTTCTTTTTCTAGTATTGCTGCAGAACTTTAGGAATCAGTTTCATCTCAGCCACCAAACTATTGATTGATTGATTGATTGGGGTTTAATGGCGCAGCAGCGACCAAGGCTATAATGCGCCAACAACTAGGACTATTGCTGAATCAAGGTTGAAGAGAAGAAAGAGCTATAGTAGCTTGTAATTTAATAAAACAATGATCATGAAAGTACAAGCGCATAAGATGTGGCAATGAATACGATGAACTATTAAAATTATAGCTGGTCCAGGAGTCTTATATCCTTAAGGAGAGAGAGAGATGGGAAGAAAAATGTGCAATCTATATTCATTTTCGGTGCAGTAGCTGGTGTCTTCCCCAGGCAGCATTGCTTGAACGATTTATTCGTCGATCTGTTATGAGGCTAATGCCATTCTTTTCCGCAACGCCGACGCATAGACTCCAAATGCTTGCAAAAACCCTCTGCCATTCTCAGTTTGCTGAACTGCTCACATACTCCAGTGATCATCATAGATGCTTGAGTAAGGTCGCATGTTTTGTTTTGTAGATAGTCCGAGATGATCTGCAGCTCGCCCAAGACTTGGCTGAAGATGCACAAATGTGCAAGAAATGTAATGTTCATCTGGTACAAAATCCCATGTGCTTCCACCGATCTTGTTGGCGCTTGTTTGCGATCTGTGTGAGCGTAATGATGATCGTGGAGAGTGTGCGGACAACGGCTTTGCAGGCATTTACTTGGCAAGTCTCGCTGATACCTTTAAGTTTAATAGCCGTGCTGCATACCTGCTTCTGGACTGCAAGAAACATTGCATATGTAGCAGATTTACCCAAGAAGACTTACTGCGTCTCCATTAGGGTGAAAAATGTTCTCACAGAGCCTAAAGCTTTGAAGGTGTCGACAAGGACTAAAATCAGCCAGTGGTTAAGGCAAGGGACGTAAACAACTTGAGGCACATCTTTCTTCAGGAGGGCTCGAACTCCTTTGCTCTTGTCACTCATGGCGCTGGCACCGTCATACGTTTGTGCAATACAGTTCTCGAGAAGGATTCCACACCTCGACAGCCTTTCCTTTACGTAGCTGCAGAGAGAGGCTGCGTCCTGCATCTTCACGCTCATGAATCCAAGAAACCTCTCGTACAAGGACCCGTTGAGTAAGTATTATACTATGACAGAGAGCTGCTCCGTATTGCTGACATCGCAGGACTTGTCAGCCATTAGTACGAAGCATTGGGCACTGTCCACTTCCTTCTTAAAATGGCGCAAAGTTAGATCCGACATGACAGAAAGTATCTCGTCCTAAATCGAGTGGTGCGTATACTTCTTATTGGCAGGGCCACTCTCCAATTTTTTAGAACAAAGACCACTTTTCGCAACAAGCTGAAGCAGCTCGAGAAAGTTTCCCTTATTGTCGCTCAAAAATGACCCGTCATCTGCTCTCTGGGCTATCCCCTGAATCGCAGTAAATCGAAGCGCGTCAGATATTGCAGAAATGTAGCGATGGTTCTCTCTCACCTCTGTTGAATATGCCTCGTTGAGGTGCACGGCCATTGAGTTTCTTGTGCTTGTTTCATTCATGAGCCTGAAGGAAGCCCAGGATGCCTGAGACACCTTGTGTGCCGCACTGTTCGCATGAAGTCGAAGCCTGCCATCCTTCTGAAGGGCTTTCTTCCAGTTGCGATAGCGCTGTGTCGCAGACACCGGACTGCTGTGGAGAACACCCGACAGGGAATGCAAAAAGCAGAGTACTCCAACCACAAGAAGCTGGTGTGCCACTCTGCCTTGAAGGTCCTGGAATCGCTCCCATACTTGGTTTTGGGGAAGGATCGTAGCATGGGCTGTGCTGGGGAATCGTCGGCTGTTTTGGCCACATCAGATGGTATGTCTGCCTTCATGTGAGGAGGTGGGTTTCTCAGTTCGTCGTTCCCACGACTGACAATTGGCTCACCGTCGTCACTCTCAGATGGACTGGAGGCACAATCTTGTTCCCTGGCACTTGCGCTAACCAATGACTTCTCGTCAAAGAACGCTTGGCTTCAAGACGATCAGGCTCAAAGAGTCTTCCTCAACTTTCCGTTTAGTGCATTTGTGTCGAAAAAAGTCACTTATTGGACGACTAGAAGCCACAGCACATAGGACTGGATGCTTCCAGTCTACTACTGTCCAATTGAGCGGAGACAAAAGATGTCAACTTCAGAAAACCCATGCTTGATTTCAAGACCACCTCTGTTTTCCCTTCCTGACCCCCCCCCCCCACCCCCCTTCCCCACCCCCTTCTTTCTCTCTTTCTGAAGATTTACACTATACTTAGTTTCATCTTAGGTCCGAGCACGGCCGATGTTATGAGCCGAAGAACCAATCAAACAGTGCAAAAACCGAAACGTCATGGCATGCTCTTTGCTCGTGCTAGGACAAGCCGGCAGAGGAGGACGCAGAGACGGTGAATACCAGCTGGTCCTATCAACTGCACAGAGCACGCCATGACGTTGTGCCTCTTTTGCCGTTTGATTGGCCCTTCGGCTCGTAACATCGGCTGCGCTCGGACCCAAGCTGAAACAAACTATAAAAGGTTCCAGACACAGATGCCAAGCCACCTTCCTCAGGCATGAGATCCTATGACAAAGGGGGGATTATCCTTCCTCTCTGGCAGCCACCTTTTTACTACTTTTTTTGCTTGTCCACTTCTTCGGATTTTGGGCTTGTCTTCAGGCATGTTTCTTCCAGCTTGCTCCGAGGTGCTGTCGCCCACAGGCTTACCGAAGATAGCTTATGCTATCTTTGGTAAGCCTGTGGGCAACAGCAATAGAAAAATACAGAGACACGAGGAAGAAAGGGGGCAGGAACAAATGTTTTTGGAGGAAGGGGCCCCCCCCAAATCACAGCAGGGACCACTGCCACCTGTGCTCACGCTGAATTGAGGAGTTTCAGCAAATATAGGAGGCGCTCCGATCGATCCAACCTGGCGGACAAGAGGGGGATAGATTTGCGACGCCCATAAATCGGTAGCGTATAAATTAAGCAAAGCGTGTCGTTCTCTGTTGCCGTGTGCGAGACGATCATCGCTTCAACCAAGACCTATTGTGATGCTACAGATGAGGTGTTCAAGCCAGTTGAAGGCAAGAAATCTTGCCCTAGTCAAGAAACCTTGCCATAGTCAAGATATGTGCGCAAGTGTTCCACGTGAGCTCTCACGCTGGTGCACGTGTCACCAAGATGAACCGAATGTATGCGGGTCCAAAGAAAGGTACATATCAACAATGTTCGCGCGTTGAAACAATGAAGCATACTTTATCTAAAACTAAACTTATCGGTCTGCGGCGACAAACATTTTCGTTGACGTTGCTTAGATGATGTAACCATTCAGGCCTCGCATTAAACGGTGTTGCGAACTCTTCGGATGTTCTAGTTAATTGCGCTAAAAAGCGGTTGGATGGAAAGTATGACAACTACAGCATACAAGGGACGATTGAGGTCTTTATCCTGCGTTCTATGTATCGGAACATCGGTATCCTTGGTGTTATATTGCGATCAGCAGGTTGCCGATCGTACTGTTTTTACGCATAATGTAAACAAGCCCCGGAAGCGCCAATCTCATTTCAATGTGCTTGCACACCCCTACAAGCCTCCTTTTGGCTTTCGTGGAAAGCTTCATTGTAATAGCAATAGTCTCATCGGTTGTTCGAGTTGTATGTGTCACTGTGATATCTGTTGTGTGATCTGCTGACAAACAAGTCTGTATTAAATGCCAGAAGGAGAGCAAAGGTTAAGCTTTTTTTAACGTTTTTTCTTTTTACAAAACAGGACAAAGCTTCTAAAACAAGAGTAACCTAAGCTGAAATTTGAGTGTCCTCAAGAATGAATGGCAAAAGGTGTTTATGCTAAGTGGTAGATGTACACAGTTGATTTCCTTTTTGCCTCTGCATTGTAAATTGGAAGATATGTGTCAGCAGAAGACATGTGTCCTTTTGAAAATGTCTTTTATTAGAGCAAAAATAGGTTTTCATACACAACCGAAGAGTTCGCAACACCATTCAATGCGAGGACTGAACGTTTACATCATCTAAGGAACGTCAACGAAAATGTTTGTAGCCGCAGACCGATAAATATAGGTTTAGATAAGTAGGCGTCATAGTTTCAGCCTTAAACACGCAACATTGTTGATATGTACCTTTCTTAATGACAACTGCACCAACGTGAGAGAGCCCACGTTATCGAACACTTGCACACATATGTTGACTATGGTATGGCAAGATTTCTTGCTTAAAGTGAAGATCATCTCGCTACGACTAGCTACGACCACCCACCGCAGCGATGCAGGCGTCGAAGGGGCGCAACGCAGTCAGTCGCCGTCACCCGACGCTGCTCGTTTGGCATTCACGGCTTTCCACCCACGTGTTTCGTTTGTACTTGGCACCGAATGTTATATTCTGTGCTTGTGTGTGCTCAGTGGCTGGATATGGGCCTCAAGAGCAGTTCTTCAGGCTCAATAGCGTTTGCCGAAGAACTTTTGAAGAAAATGCCACCCAGGAAAAAAAGCACGAAGACACAACGCACCAGCTTGGCGGACTATGCACTAGGCGCGGAAGTCAGGCCCTGCGGATTATACACCAATTTAAACGAAACAAAAAATTTTAGGCTCAGATTGGCTTCTGTGGACTAAACGCCTGGACACTGGTGCCTGTTATTATGCATCGTATATTAACTGCTGTTTGTTGTGGCTTGAGACTAGGGATGTAGCAAACTTTTTTCGAATCGAAGTTTCGATGATCGAATCAAGCGGTTAGAAAGGTTCGAAAGATCTTGATTTTTCGAATTGTCTACATCAAAAAATTCAACGGAAGTCGAATTTTCGAACTTGTTGAGCTAGGAAGTTCGACGCTTTCGAACCGTCGAACTTATTACGCTAAAAAATTCGATCTTTTTCGAACTTTCGAACTTATTGCGCTGCAAAGTTCGATACTTGTCGAACTTGCAAACTTGACTGACCAAAAAATTCTATGAATTTCGAACTTTCAAACTTATTTATCAAGAGAATTCGAAAAGTTTCGAACTTTCAAATCCTGAAAAGTCAGAAGTTTGACGAACTTCAAACTTTTAGGGTAAAAGTTCGACATTCGTTGAACTTCGAAAGACCAGCGGACGGTTTCATTTGAATTCAAGTAGTGAGGTACATTCATAGTTTTTTTTTTTCTCAAACTTTTACACACGGTGCTGCATTCCTTACGAAAGACAATGGTGTTTGTTTCAATGTTCTGGCATGCTTAGTTGAAAGAAATAAATTTCCGAAGGGGCGAGGAAGGACGACGGGTTTTTGATGATATATCGTTTGTGCCAGATTTGAAGCGCGCTGTAGCCGAAGCTATTTGTGGTAGAGATGTTATACTTTTTTAAGAATGATCTATGTATAGCCTAGGTAAGTGCCATCTTAAGATGTGATTATTGTTATTCAACGCGAGTTTCGAAGAAATGTCCAAACATGTACTACATGCAATTATGCCCTAAACTTGATATTTATTTTCGTCCAAGTTATTTGAGGTATCGCATTAAAATTAACACCAGAGACAGTACATATCATTGCCATCTGCAGAATACAAAATAATGTATTTATTGTTTTTTCACGTTAAGGAATAAATTAACTCATGGGAGAAGATTTCTAATAGTGTTCAAGTTCAGCACGTCATTAAAAGAAAACTTTTTTTTTTTTTTTTCGCTTCACGATCCTGGGATGTGCTTCTTTTAGCCTGTACACATTTTGGTAAAAGAAACTTGTTTCAAAGTTCTGAACCTCTGAATACGCAAGAATACAACACTCCCGGCGAATTCTTGATAGTTTTTTTTTATCCAGCTTTTTATCCCCGCATTTATTCTTTTTTTCTTTTTACTATTGGCACAGGTATTTAGGTCGAAAAGACATAGCTTTGAACTTCCGAACCAGTAAGCATGTGACGAGTAGTGCCTTCTGACGAGTTTCTAACAATGACCATCTACGCAATCTTTTATGCAGTGAAGAGCGACAGTAGCTATACATATACATAAATAATTTCAGATTAAAATAAGCTCGACCACGCCCTCTTTCTCTGTATTGTTTTCTTTAACAGTCCGAAATATCTGGAAGGGGGGAAGGGAACTAAAGCCCCCCCCGCTACCCCTCTTACCCCCCGTTTTTCCTCTTCCGACGCCACTTGTATGGTAGAACGCTCCTCGACCTCGAGTTGTGTCGGCTATTTGCGAGGCGATTCCTCCGTCCCACAAAAATATACCTCCAGGACAATTACAAACTTTACTATATGCCAGCGTCAATCGGGCGGCGTTCGATCGGATTACTATCAGCGTGCAAGGGCTGGCGAGGTAGTTTGCCAGGTCGCTTAAAGGTTTTTTTGAGCCTCAACCTCCTGCTCGTCCCTGGCCGTTTTGAACTGGATGAGTATCGTTAAACAGTGCGTTCGTGTGATCACTACTGTGTGATGCAGGTTAAACCCCCCTTCCCCCCACCCCGGGCTGGCGGTCACAATTACTGATCCATGGTCATACGTCACTCTGCACTGGCAAATATTCCAGCACATCCGGGACATTCGTCGTCTCGTTTAATTGCCTGACCAACTTCGCAGAATCTAGATATCACACCCGAACTTTTCTAGACTTGATTTTGTGAAAACCAGTGAGTCGTGAAAACGTTATTTTTGAAACAAACTATGGAGGAACATGAAAGCCGGACTTCGAACTTTAAAAACTTGGACTAAAAAGGAAATCAAAATCTTCAAAGTTTTTTTTTTTTCTTTCTTCGAATTTAGCGTTAAAAGAGAATCGAAACCTTCGAACTTTTCAAACTTTATGCAGAAAGAAATTCGAAATCTTCAAATTGTTCGAACTTCATGTCTATAAAAATTCAAAGGGTTTGAAGTTTTCGAATTTTATTTCCAAAGGATTTCAAAATCTTCCAATTTATCGAACCTGAAGAAAAAAAATATTCGAAATATTCTAATCCGAAATTTTAGAACCTGTGAAAGCTTCAAACTTTTCGAATTCGAAACTCCACTGTGATCGAAAGTTGCGAATTTTTCGAATTCGAACCTCGATCGGTACGAAAATATCGAAGTTTTTTTAAATCAAACCTTAGTTCGCTTCGCAAATATCGAAACCTTTCGAAATCGAACTTGGGGTGGTTCGCAACATCCCTACTTGAGACGGCCTTCCTGTAATGATGCAGAGGGGTCAATTGAACCTTGAAATAAACATATTTAAGCACATCTAGATGCGATGTCCCTTGAAGCCAGATGGTCAGGGAAACGGTGTGCCATTACCTAATTTGCCGACAGCACACCAGTGGTCACGATCAGAACTCACAGAGCCAATGGGCGGGTTTCTGCCACAATATTTATTGCCGTGTAATCACCAATTCGGTCCATTAAAAACCTTGAGGCTGTAGCCTATAGCACACCCATTCGGGATCTGCAAAGCTTATGCTGTAGACATGGATCATCACATGCGCATGTTTCTTATCAATCTTAAACGTAAAACGCTAGTCATGCAATGAAATTCCCATATCATCACATTTTTAGCAAACTGAATGGTCCCACCTGTTACACTTCTAGCTTTGGAAGTAAACCAATTCACAATGCCACCAGTGGCATACACCGTGCCAAGCATTAGTGTCGCATGTGGCAGCAAAATGTCTTAACTAGGAAAGCAAACCTAATCGATCGTGTTGTTTAAAGCACCTAGATACGGGAGAAATTATCAATCAAAGAAGGTCACTCGAAAGGGGAGTTTTCTTGCAGAACAGACATGACTTTTTATTGGGCGTTATGCCACGCAAGGTCGAAGACATTCAATCCGTGATCGGTACAGGAGCATTTGCTTGGGCCCGCTTCAGACGGGGCAACTTTTCCAGCAATTTTGAGGTTGCTGGCAAGTTGTTCCCTAGCTTTCCCTAGATCGACACGAATTGCTGAGATCGGGTCCAGCTCGAAACGGACGAGCAACTCGAACAACTCGGAGCCGTTTGAAGCAGCAGCAGCCAATCAGGGACGCAACATCATCACCACCCGTGGTGGTGATGATGACAGCTAGACTTGGTTCTGGTTTGAAATCAATCGTTTTTGGAAATAAACCTTTTCAGGAAGATGAGTTAGTATTCTCAACGCCATTTAAAGATATAAAAACACGTTTTTAGCGTGTAGCTGGGTGTCTAAATACTGCAAGAAAATTCAAAGTGAATGATGATGATAGCAAGTCATAGAAAAATTTGGTTGCTGCGTGTGTACATGGACGGCCCGTGTTGCTGGTGTTGCGACGTCAAGTTGCTGGGTGAAATTGCTCCGTCTGAAGTGGGCCTTAGAAGTCGGTCGTGCGTGATAAAAACAACAAAAACAGGCGGATTAGAAACTGGATAGATTCACCTTTGCACGGAGTACTTACACTTAAAATAGTGTCAACCTAAAGCGACTATGGACCACCTTGCTAGCAGCAATCTTAAAATTTATCCGTGTAGTCGTCACACCCGTGCACCAACCGGAAGCATTGCTGCAAGCCCCTCCGCCGTCAACTTTGAGTCGCTGTTAAGTCTGAAAAACTGCTCTATGACTATGAGGTCCATATCCAGCCACTGAGCACATACACAAGCGCAGGACACAAACGAAGAACCCGGGGCGGAAAGCCCTGAGTGCCAAACGATCTGCGTTGGGGGACGGCGACTGACTGCGTAGTACACAGGTTGCGCTCCTTCAACGCCTGCATCGCAGCGCCGGGTGGTCGTAGCAGATCGTGTCACCTCCGTTGCTCGTACCGGAACACTAGAGCCGCGTGCGTAATATTCCTGCTGCCGAAGTTTATACGCCTACGTTCGCGGCCAATGCCCAGCGAACCTATCCCACTTTTTCTCTTTCGGCGACCGGCCGCCAGGGCGGTGACACCGTCGCTGAAACTCCTCAATATAGACACCACAAAGTGGAATACGGAGGGAAAAGCCAGCAGGCGCCACAAAAAGGGAGCTGCTTTCTCTAAACCGCTTGATAGTTTACTCGCCCGCAGCACGACTTCCCGTGGCTAATAGTAGAAAAAAAATTTAAAAAAAAAGACATGAACGGTTTTAAGGTGCAACCCCATCGTGCACGACATTTTGGTGCTTTTCTTGACGGCTCATAACTTTCTTTCTATGTATCTTACAATTATAAAGTTAATGTCAAATTAAAGAGCTGTTTTTCATGGATACTTTAATGTCTCGATATTATGATTATTTTTAGTTGTTAGTTAATTATTCAGCTTTTAATAGACCACAATCTCTAATATAAAAAAAAATATTTCTCGAGTTATAACGTCCCATCGTCCACGATATTTTACGTGAGCGTTCGGTTGGATGCAATAAATTAAAAAAGTAAGCAACAAACTGTACAGATAATGTATGTTTTAAAATAAAAAATAAAGTTTAAAATGGTATTATTTTATGGCGCTATAAAAACGGAATCGCAACAACTAATCAAAATAACGAGACAATAAATTATGAAGCATCCTTCGATATTACATTTTCCAGAACTTCCACATTGATGTATTGCACGTTAAGAATGTTATAAGACCTCAAACTTTCCCCATTCAGTCACGGCAAATTGTAGTTTCTTAATATAAAGTACAGATGAAGACACGTGTTCAAGAACAGCTTGATGTGCATTTTCCGTCGTGTGCCGCTTGGAACGGCACGTGAAAGACAGAAAAAGCGCCAGATGTCAAGGTGTCAGATGCCTGGATGCTCGCAGTGAGCGAACCAGAGAAGTCAGAACAACAAGCGCGAGGCTGCGGGTGCACCACAGCTACTTTTGCGCGCACTCTACTGAGCGTCAGTACACATGCCCGACGCGATCCAAATGAAATGTTCGCCATGAAATGCCTTCTGCCATCTAAGATTCCACCACATATGTGAAAACATTTTAATGTTTTTATCACTTGCAAAAATAATTTTCGCAATCAAACTATGCTTGTCGAAATGGTTTGACTATATTTTGTTTCAAAAACCACCTCGGTGACTCTTAAGTGGCAATGATATTAAAACGAAACACAAAACAATAAATCGTTTTAGCGTCTCTGAGCAACGCACTGGCCCATGAATCTATATTTGTCGGGTTTAAATATTGGCCAAGGTGCCCGCAATCCGACGGAGGCCAATCTGATATTTCAGTTGCACGTCAAAAAGTCTTCAGATAGTCCAAATAAACCCGCAATTTTTTTTTTATTGGGGCGTGTTAAATGATTTTTGTTGGTTTGGCTTGTGAAACCCTAAGATCTGAATATTTGCTTTGCTTTACTTTAGTTCGGAGCGCAGCCAACGCTACGGACTGATGAAGCCATTGAACCAGCGCCTGGAGCGCGAGGTCAAGCTGTTTGTTCTCTTTCTGCGCCTATGCGATCGGGCTAAACTAGAGCCGCTAAATAAGCTACGCTTCATACACATCTTGGTGCTTAAAATGATGGTTGTCAGTTATCTGAAGCTTTATCTGAAATCACAGGAAACGCTTTTCCGTCCTCCTCAAATGTTTAAACAGTTTGCGACAAAGCAAAGCAATACGACGTGAGCTTCCTGACACCGAAACTAATGCTGAGGAAGTCGCACTTTTAAATCATGACGATCGGCAGTTGCGTTTGCTTTTTACTAACCACCAAGATGGTGGCACCCACAACAATATTGGGGAAAAGAGGGCCGATACTCTAAGCGTAGCTGATTTGGTTTAGCTCACTAGGCTAAACCAAGTGCGGTGGGGGATCGTTGGCTGTGTTGTCGCCGCAGATCAGAGCACGTGGACAAATGCTCGAGCACGAGCTCCGTTCAAAGCAAGGAGCTTACGCTGCAGAACCTGTAGGGACTAAAACCCCTCGATGTGTTTGCATTGGTCTTTCAAGCCACGTCAATTGTGTCAGTGCACGAGACTCGTGTCTCGAGCGGCCCTTGGAGGCAAATGGCGGCGCAATACTAAAATGACTGGCCCTTGAAAGGCAATGGCGGCGGAGCACCCGCTCGTGGCACGTGTCTTGCGCGTTTTCACAACAATAGTTGGTGGTACTTGTAAAAAACGCCTTTATCAAGGGGCTCTAGCAGGGATCCTGGGTTCAGTCGACCATCTGCATCCTACCATCGTGCGACTGTGTATCACATATACTGCGCGCAATGCAAGCTAAAGACTCCGAGCTAACAGTTGTACTGCACTTTTTTTAATCTACAACGGGTAACAATGTCGCCCTACTAAACTCCTGCTCTCTAAAAAACTAACGACAAATTTTGAATGGGCCGTTACATTGCATTTTCTATGTGTGTCCGCGTGTTTGTGGCACCTACTAAACTCCTGCTCTCTAAAAAACTAACGACAAATTTTGAATGGGCCGTTACATTGCATTTTTGATGTGTGTCCGCGTGTTTGCGATGTTTTTTTTTTTTTTTTGCCTACATTTTTTATTATGCGGCTCCTACTTATGATGAAACAGGCTATAGTTGTCGGACTTCTTGGAAAATATTATATAACTAAGAAAATGGCACGTGAACGCAAAAGACAAAAAAAAACATAAGCGCACTTAATAAAGTAACTGAAATAATAGAATTGATCATAATTATGTTTTCAAAGGTTTGAGCGCACCAAAAGCTATAAAAGCAAGCGAGATGCTTTTGATGGTGCGCTTGTTCACTGGAAGTGTAAGTTCAGGGCAGTATGCTCTCACTCGTATGTTCCGCTTCGCTCGCAGGATAAAACCGAATACTTTATTGGTAATTTATTTAGTGAAACAAAACATACCTTCTTTACATGTGCAATGCCCTCAGTTTTCGCGTGGTTACACGCTTGTTTATCATTATCGTTTTCGTTTCCCACTGCGATTCAGCTCGTGCTCTTTTGTGTGCTACATGCATTATAGACCAAGGTAACCCAGAAGCATTTTATTTCGCATTTTGTAAAAAAAAAAAAAAAAAAAAGAACAACTTATGCAACTTGCAACGTGTGCTGGAGTTATGAACCCCGTTCATGTAAGGGGTTCCTTCCGTTTACCTCGGAGCATTCCAAAAACGTAAAACGGGGGCTGGCCACCGAAGCTTTACCGCCGAATTCAGAAACCTCACTCAAACTACACTCAAACTGAAGGGCCCCTCCACTTCCTCAAGGAAGGCGCGAGGGCCGGCGCTGGCCAATCGCGACGGCAGATCCGTCCTCGCGATTGGCCAGCGCCGGCCCTCGCGCCTTCCTCGAGGAAGTGGAGGGGCCCTTCAGTTTGAGTGTAGTTTGAGTGAGGTTTCTGAATTCGGCGGTTAGTCTCGGTGCTACAGAAGTCCTGCCCTCATAAAGTGGGGCGCTGGGTACTCGAGTACCCTCCTCGTACCGGTATGTGAAAGGCTTTGAAGGCAAGTGCGACAAAATCCTGAGAAGAATCAAACAACGGAAAAGAAGGTGCCTGTGGTGTTTTCGGCGCCCCGGAAGTTATCTCGACTATGCTCCGCCGTTAACCGAGGGTTGAACAGGGATAACCACTGTGATGTTAACCACCGCGATCCGTTTGTCTCATGCGCAGTAGGGGTTGTATACCAGATCCCCTTCACATGTGGTCGGGTTTACATTGGACAGACAGGGAGGTGTGTGAACGTGAGGGCGAGGGAACATTCCCTTGCTCTCCGTTCCTCACCCTCTGGCCACCTTGCGGTACAGTGTAGTAGGTGCGGCTGCGTCCCCCTGTTCAATGAGTTGACGATCTTGGCGCGCAACAAAAACAAGACTGCCCGGGAGATTGATGAGGCCTTTTATATTTTATCAAGGGGGGAGGAAGAATGCGTCAGTGCTCCGTCGGTTAACTTGGGGGCTGACGAAGTGTTTTTTATCAAGAACTGTGGCAGACGTGTGTGAAAGTGATATGGCGTGGTAGTGTCTTGTTTTATCGGGTTCCCTCCTTTTTATTGGCTTCTGTGTTTTTTCCTCTCCACACCCAGTGTTTACTTTCTGGTTCGCTTGAAAATAAACATTCAGTTGTTAGTCAGCGCTGTGTTTGTGCACTTCTACTCGTCCTTCGTCGGTTTTTCCTGCGCTGTTCCCACCTATTAAGAAGCCCCCAAAGCCTTTCGCAGTGGTCCCATATGTTCACGGCATTACTCATCGGTTAAAAAAGATAGCCGGCCGACAAGGCATCCACGTTGTGTGCTCCGCCCCCAACAAGGCATACGCCATGTGCCGTAGGGGGAACCGGAAAACCGCCCAGAACGGGACGACGACCCGCAGCACTGCGCACCGAAGACCCTACGCCCCATGCGAAAAAGGAGTTGTTTACAAGATCCCTATGTCATGTGGCAAAAGCTACATAGGGCAAACAGGGAGGTGCATCAACGACTGCACCAGAAAACATGCAGCCTCTGTGACCGCACTAACGTCGGCGGGCCACTTTTGGGCACATTGTCGGGCCTGCAAATGTGCTCCTGATCTCACAAGCGTTACCGCCTTAGCAAAACACCGAAAGCAGCTTGGAAGGGAGCTCCTTGAGGCGTTGAGGGGGAGGAAGAATGTGTGAGTGTTGCCTCCATTGCACTCTTGCCCAAAGAAAAAATGTAACTGAGGAGAGCAGCACCTCGGATGAACCAAGCTGGGACCTTGTGACTCCAAGATCCGACCGAGTAAAACGAGGGTGACACCACCGGAAGTATAGACGATTGCAAGCTGGGCAACTGGCCGCCGCCATGTCTCTGCTCAAGCAGGCACGCCCGTGCGATTACGGGCTTGCCAAAGCTGCGTTCACCCGTGCGTTGCACGCGCTTGCACGCATGGGGCACCACTTGTGGCGCCATGCTTGCAATTGTCTATAAAAGACAAAAGGAAGTTTTTCAAGATCCGAAAGTCGAAGAAGAGGAAAACTCCACGGATCGTGAGGAGAAAAAGGAAGTTTCTGTCTAAGCTCTGACTGAAGAAGAAGCTACTCTTTTAGGATGGGGAAAGTCAAAGAAGAGAAAACACGGTTCGTGAGGAGAAAAAGGAAGTTTCTGTCTAAGCTTTGACTGAAGAAGAAGCTACCTTTTAGGATTGGGTTGAGGGAAAGGAAGTTCATTTAAAGGGTTGATAGTCCAGCAGTGTGTTTCTTTCTCTCTTCGTCGCTTTTCCTAACGTTCAGCTGGTAATCAGTAAGTATTCTAAGCTTCACATGTAACCACTTGCCTGAGCAAACATTGTTGTTTGTCAAGACTCAGGAACAATTGCGATTGTATGAAATCACGTGGAAAAACTCGTTATAAGCACGCGACCGTTGGCATGCAGTGAATACTCATAATCGGCACCGAGATGATTGGTAGCTGTCAGGAGGTGCAGTTTTTCTATCAACCCAGGGTTAGAATGTTTCCTTCTTTCTGTTGTCAGCAATCAATAGACAACTTACACCAAATTTGGAGGTAATAAAGTACTACGAGCATTCAAACATATCGGCCTGAGCAGTATATGCGTACAAGCTTTAGCTTTTGATGCACCTTTAACTGTCGATATGGTCAACGCTAGCGTAAAATGTTGGACTGTTTCATTCTTAATCAGCGTACCATGTGCGTGCTTACACTATATTTATACAACGTCAAGCTCTACCCGTTTGCACCTTTTTCATTTTTGCACACCACTACTTGCGTGCGTAAATCACCAAAGTAAGACTGGTACAGGACGTCACAAAAAAAAAAATTGCAGGTTTTTTTGTTTGTTTTTTTACCGCAAAAATGAACTATGCCTCGCCGAACGCTCATTCTCGACCCAGAGGTAGCGCTAGACGTCATAACCAGATGCCAAAGTTTCAGCTCGAATGGACACCTGATTCAAAAGTTAAGAAGTGATTTTCTGAAAATTTCAATGGGATTGGAGCCTATTTTTGCCCGTTTTCGATTTCTGGTGCCCACAGAGCCCCATATATTCAAAAACTCCGTCGACCGCCATTTTCCCATTGAAATTTTCAGAAAATCTCTTAAAACTTTTGAATAAGGTATCGGATATGGCCGAAACTTTAGCATCTGGTCGTGACCTCTAGCGCTACCTTTGGGCGGAGAATGAGAGTTTGGCGATGCCTCGTTTATTTTTGCAATAAAAAAAAAAAACTGACTTTTTTTTTGCGACACCCTGTACATCGCTTAAACTATGTGTAAAAGGTATCCACAAACCCAGAACCTTTGCCTGGCCACGGCCGGACTGGAAGCGCGCGCTCTCTTTCTCTTCTTACGGCCTTTGCAATTAGGGCAATCGCCACCTCCCACCGCAATTCGCGGGGGGCACTGTCACCTCACATCTGACCTACCCCTTGCCGTTTGCACAGAGTGCGTCTGACAGTGTATCTTAGCACTGTTGCAACTTGCGGCCAAGATTTTTATAGCCTTTGACACCTGATCCTTACGTTTAGACCCCCAGCCACTATCTAATGCAATTCTGATGAGCCCAAAACGGTGAATATTTGACGCACATCTCCGAGAGATTCGGGAGTAAAAAGTTGTAAGTAGAGACGGCCAATGCAATAGCGGAAAAACTATACTCGTCTTTACCTCCAGGACTTCTGTTGCAACTCAAGGACAGGAGGAGACGGACGCCTTCTACGGGGAGGAACTTTAGATGATAAATAATTCGTACACTCTCGTGAAATGTAAGCAGGCCCAATCTATCTATTGCCGTGGTCTGCATCATCATTTCATATAGGCCGCTCATGAAGTCGGTCAGCTGCTCTAGACGAGGGTGTAGTAGTCTATACAATTTTCACACAGTGCATATTACAGCCTGAAGTGCTTCCTCGAGGGCTTGTGCACATATCCAGCTGATTTTTCGTTTCTGTCCGTGAACGTCTTTGCATGGTTAATCAGAAGTATTCCGAGGAACCGTTGCCAAAACAACAACCTACGCAGCTCGAACACCAGCGCAAAGCAGCTCGAAGGGACTCTCCGAGTGGGGTGAGGTGGTTGCGCCCCTGGCGTCAAACAAGTGAACTACACATGGAGAAAAAATGCCATTGACTCACGGGCGATTGCAAAGGCCGTAAGAAGAGAAAGAGAGTGCGCGCTTCCAGTCCGGCCGTGGCCTGGCCAGTCATTGTATTTATCGCTGAATTCGTATTGAAATTAATTCTTGTCATTTATTGCTGCGAGTTAGTTTTTAACCTCGGCATTTTTTTATTATGATTCCCGCACGAGTCTTACTTTGGGTTTAACAAACTCAACATCTAAACCTGAGTATCTTTTTTTTTTTTTGTGTTTTCCAGTTTTGTGGTTTTGGTCAAAATAAATACCCAGCTACCTAAAGGAGACACCTGACCGCCCAAAAATAGTTTATTTTTTATTTTTTTAGGTAGTTAATTCCTCAAGCTAGAATTTTGAAAACCCAAGTCTACCACGTCATCATGCACGTTTTCCTGGAAATCCACAAAGAGCCAAACACATAGCCAGCCGGCAACAGCCAGGCGGTGTTGGCAGAGTGAGAGACCACGGTTATACCCTGTCTCGTTGTAACTTGGCGAAGGGTGAACAATAAGCTCCACATTGCATGCCGAAGGCCTTGAAATGCGCGGCGTATACGAGCATAACGCACACATATTTGAGCATGACAGTAAAAAGCCTGATACTTCTGCGGAGTAGAGGTGCACTCCGGCGATACGCAGTCACGTTCCCATTGGCCCGCCAGGGCCGTAGCTTCCGCTGTACTGGCATGTTATGCGATCACGGCCTCCTGGGATACCCAGTATTTCTTGCTTCAGACACTACGCTATGCAGCGCCACCAGAGTAAAAGCTCACGTGTGAACAATGCAGCCGCCACTCCCAGGGATACCCAATATTTCTTGCTTCAATCGCTAGATGGCGCCAAAACAAACAGCATTGCAGGTTGCCTATGCACGACAAAAGGGCCGGCCCGTCATATTGCCGCCCGCAGAGCCGAGAAAGCAACGCTCAATCACGGACTTCTAGAAGATTCGCATTCATTCTGGCACCAGACGTAAATTTCGCCCTGCTTTCTTGTTTTCTCGAAAGTGCCAGTTCATCCTCGCCTTGAGAGCGCAATGCTGGAACCTTCTTTGCCAAACTTTCGATATGGTGACGCACTGTAGATAAGCAGCTGCCCGCGACCTTGTCGAGTCAGTCTCGCTCTCTGTTACGCTGCCGAATCGCCGCCTGCTTTTCTGCTGCCTCGACACTCTTTCTTTACTTTTTTTGTTTGGCACAAGTTTGTTGATTAAACCTTTATTTTTCAGTTCACTGTTTGCCCTCTCGTCACCTTCATTCGTGTCAATATAAATCTGATGCATTAAAATATGTGTGATTGGCCTCTGAAATCTCCGATAACGGCACACAGGCAATTTTATATTTTTCAGCGCGTCGGTGGTTCTGTTGTGCCACTGTTGTGTCTCGCCATTTGGCTCAGGACGATTTTCGAGTTTCGTTATGCCCACATTTGTTGAAGAGGTGAGCTCGGAGTGTAGGCAACTGGCCCCCCTGCACGAGAACTGGCGCAGCCTTGCGCGTTCCAAAGGAAGCTCGCGCAGAGAAAAACAAGCGAAGGACTAGGGATGTCCAGTTCAGGATATAAAAAAATACCCCTCTGCATTGAAGCGCCACCACACACGATTTCTCGCATTGATGTACAGGCCTGGAAGGCGATCGGACCCACCGCCATTTGTTGGTTCAGAATCACACTAACCAAGGGTGGGGTTGCACCTTGGCCACTCGTGACACTGGGTCTTCAAACCGACATCGTAGGCAATTATTTGTATACAAAGCTGCGTCATCTTGGGATGGCAGAAGAAATATCAGGGTAGACGCCTGCCACACCTCGCCTCCCCTTGGCGCCGTCCCCGTGAACAAACACAGCGCCGACTCGAGGCTCAAACTACGGCGTTTTCTAACCAACTCCGTCCGAGTACATCCCCGTGCGTTCAGTTAGTGGCTGGCCGGGTGGCAACTTACCAAAAAGGTGGAGTCCTTTTCAATGAAGATGCTCCCCGGGTAGCCTTGGAGAGCAAACAGAAGTTCGTGCAACATAGCTCGCGCCTTCAGTTACCTCAGCTGTCAAGAAGCGCCGCAACTTTGTTTCTGTGCTTCCTGGCTCGCTCCATTTTGTTTCCAGCGCGTGTCATAGAATGGATGGATAGATAAATATTGTATGTACCCTTCATATTTGGTGGTAGCTAGCGCCATCTAGCCTAGTTTAGATTTCCCATTTAAAGGGACACTGACAGGGTGTTTATGTTCGCCGAGGTTTTTAGTGGGACATGACATATGAGAGCCCAACTACCCAGAACACAATTTGCGACTTGAAATTCGGTTTCTTTCCGCCCGGAAACCGCCGATCAAGAACTTGCCGGTTCGAGTCTCGCTCACTCTCTTTTCCGTGGTCACGGGCACGGCACTCCTGGACACGCGTGCCCACTCGCGGCGTAACGCGAGTTCGTTTTGGCAGGCACTTCACGAGTGATCGCACTCTCCGAGTTCGTTTCAGCGGCGGCACCCACCAGACCCCACGCGTGCATGCACTCGAGAAAATCGGGTTTGCGCCGAAATGCAATCCCGTCATGCCTCGCTCCGGCGAGGCCGGCGAGGAGCGGGAGCAGACGACGAGGGTTCGTCCGCTACGATGTGTCGCGGGACCGAAAGAGAAAAAAGTAGATTTTCTGATAGAAATCGCGTCCTGCGGGCAACGAAATCAAACGCGAGCTTGAATTGTGAGCGTCTGCTATTTCATGAAGGAAGCAATTGACAACCTGTGCTTTATTTGGAGGTTTTAAGTCGCTCTGTTGCCGTACAGACGCTGAAATATACCAGTGTGTCAAGGAATGCTCGGAACAAACGCATCAGCGGCCCGCGAGATATATTTAGAGTAACGTACGCAATTTTAGCGCACGCTAGCGCTAAATATAGCGCTCCGTCGCGACGCAAAAGCCCAGCCATCTCGCGCTTGCGACGCCACCAAAATAGTCACAATTTGTATTTCACACACGAAATGCTGTAACTTGAGAAAAAAACAAGGGGTCCATATCACAAGAGCGAATAACATTTTAGCGAACGGTGACATTTGAGCGAATGGTCGTTTTAGCGAATAACGGGGGCGCGCGTTAAAGGGACACTGACACCCCCCAAAATTTTTTTTTAATTTTTTGCCAGGCGCTTTATTATGGTGTCGAGGGGCTACCCAATTAATATTTTGCAACAGAGTAGCATATTTTTTTAATAAAGCCAAAAGACGCAACTGCTCGAAACCGAAACCGAAACCCGACGGAGGTCGGAGAAGTGGAGAGAAGAGAGTGAGTGGCGGAAGTCACGTGGCTACACCCGACCGTGTTCTTTTTTTTTTTTTTTTTTTTCTCTCCTTCCCGGTAGCAGACGACATGCGGCGTACGGGAACTGTTCGCCGTGGGATTCTTTTGCAGTTATGTATGTTCCGCTCGTCGTTCTGTACTCCAAGATGAGTTGTTTTGTACATTGAGGAGTAGGAGATGAGTAGTGAGTGCCCTTGGTGAATTTTGATCGGCTCCGAAAAGAATACACCCAAGATGTTGCGTGAAGAGCTGGCTCACATGTCCTGCGTCCGAAACAGAAGTGGCATTGTGCGACAGAGTTTCCAAAAGATCAACGGGATCGGGACCAATGGCTGGCTGCGATTCCTGTGGACCATTTACGGGCACCTCGGAAAGCGGACGCTGATTTATATGCTCCTTGCATTTTGTGGAAAGTGATTACATTGAGTTCGCAGGTGTCAAAAAGGAAATCCCATACCATTTAATTCAGCGACGTGTCGTCCACATTTGTTTCTTATTTTTTTTTTTCGTTTGTTTCTTCAATGATAATTGTAAAAAAAAAAAAAGAAATGTAGACATTAAAAAATATTTGAAAAAAAAAAAAGTTTCATAGGGGATCGAACCCGGTCCTACCGCGTGTAAAGCGGACGTCTTTCCCACTGAGCTACTGGGGGGCATACCGAAAATGTGGGATCTTTCTTTGGTGATAATTCAGCCAATAAACTGTAAGTTGGAAAAATTGCTGCCGATTTTCCTCTAGCAAAAGCACTCCCGGGTCGAAGTCGGGATGCACCACGCATTGGCGACATTCTCACCTAGTAAAGAAATCGTACGCGTGCATATTCAACTCGAAGTAGACACGTCGTGCTTGACGTTTGCGCGAGCGATGTCTTCAGCCACGAGAAGGGAGCGACGGCTCGGCGACGTCTTCGTGCAAATCGGCTTGGTGGTCGGGCGTGTCGTACGGGATGAATAGCAATTCTTTTGATCAGTCCCAAATTTCTCTTTTAAAGGCAGACAAAATTCGCCGGTACCGCGAACGACAGTTCTGAAATACAGGTCCCACGCCCGTCGTCCGCTGCCATCGCCGTCCCTGCGAGTCCCACGATACGCGAAACGACGCACGCACAGAATGCTTCCGGTTGTCTGTGGAACTTTTTTTTTCAATCAACGCCGATCAAGCTTTTTAGAAGCCACAAAAAATGGGTTTCATGTTTTTTTCTATTTTTAATATTGAGCGTGTGCCTTCAGTGACCCACGACTTTGATTAAATTTGGTGGTCGCATCGATACCTTAGAAAACGGCCCGTGACCGCGGAAAAGAGAGTGAGCGAGACTCGAACCGGCCAGTTCTTGATCGGCGGTTTTCGGGAGGAAAGAAACCGAATTTCGAGCCGCAAATTCTGTTCTGGGTAGTTGAGCTCTCATATGTCACGTACAACTAAAAACCTCGGCGAGCATAAATACCCTGTCAGTGTCCCTTTAACCCATCCGTCGCGCTGCGCTTTACGCCGCTTCGCGGCGACAGTCTGCGGCAACTCATTAGTAAAATATGAACTCACTTGGCCCACCCGAAAACGCCGCTTCGCGGCGTCCGACTATTCGCTAAAGTGTCATTCGATGAAACGTGGGCGTTCGCTCAAACGTCATTCGATCAAATGAGTGCCTCCCCTGTCCGCTTGCGTCGCCTCAGCAAGAGAGGTCTCGTGTAGTGACCTTCGCACATCGTACCATCGCCGAGAAATGTTCGCGCGTCACAAGCATCAAGCTGTCGGTGATCGTTGCCAAACCGAGTACTATGTCGTCCCCTATTGAAAATCGCAGTCGCGAGGATGTCGCCGACGTCGCACTCACGAGTCACGACGCCGCCGAAGCAGCCGCTGAAATAATCCTGGAAACCGCCATTTTCTTTAACTCTGCTTGTCTTGGCTTTAGCCAAGACAAGCAGAGTTAAAGCTCCGAACGCAAACCAGCAAAAGCTGGTTTGCGTTCGGAGCGTGCGCAGTGGCGACGACGCTATTCTTTGCGTACGCAAAGCTTTAGCGTGCGCTATTCTAAAACTCCCTAGGCAGTTTGATACTTTAGACCCATATATTACGGATAAAAAAAATAGGACGCGGGATGGCCAAAAAAACGCGTTATTATGAGGCGCTGGAGAAATGCAGCCTTCTGCGTTAAGTCCTTATTTCGAACTGTTTTTGTTAGCCTTCCGCCCATTGAAAAGCATGCGGGAAGGGCCTTAGAACCAATACCATCTAGAACACAAGGCCTGCGCGTTTCCTCCTCTAAACGTCATCACTAGTAGATCCCCTCAGCGCCCCCTAGCTAGCCCGGATGTGCAACATCGTCTGCTACATCGTCTGCTCCATCGCCTGCTTCGGTGGTTTGTGTAACAGATAATGAAACAGATGCTCACGAAGAGTGCCTCTTGGAAATAGCATACGATGAAGTTAGACGTTCACGTGGAGCGTCAAATGCATGAGTGAAATTGCCTTACTGCTGCGCGAAGGGCTGAAAAGCCCTTCGTTGGACGATGGACGCTGACACTGGACCCAATTTTCGAGGGCGCTGTTTATACCCCGGGTAGCTGCTTCGAAACGCTCTACCGCAGAACGAGCGTGCGCGCTAGAAATGCGCGTCTCAAAGCCAGGAGCGCGTGCTAGCTCGCGCTCCTGGCCGAGGGAGCGTTCGCGTGCACGTCGCAAATGCACTGGAAGCTCGCTATCAGCTCGCGCTCAGCAGTCACGCACACAGCTGCGGCCGCAAGTGAATGCGACGTAGTTGCGACGCGGCCCCTACTCTCGTCAAGCTTGGGTGTGTTTGCCGCTTGGGGCAGGTCGGGGATCTACTAACGAAACGTCATGCGCAGGCCTTGTCTTCTAGGTGGTATTGTTAGAACGCACCTGGTATCGCTGCGCCGTAGCGTTCTTCCGCATCATAAAGTTCGTCTGCTTTCCTCGCCGTCACCATGGCAACGAACTCCGAATGAATAGAAGCACGCACGGTACCGCCGCGTGAAGCTAGCAACAGCTGACGCCATTTTACGAACGCCGTCTGCTAGCCAAAGCCGAACGCGGTGTGTCAAATCAACCACCTCCGCCGGTGTGCCGCTAGCGAAGACGACGAAGCTGAGACACGCCGACGGCGATCGAGCAAGCAACAACACCGCGGGACGACTGCAACAGCGGCATTTATTCGGATCAAAGGCCGCCTTCGCCGATGCGCCGCTAGCAAAGACGACGAAGCTGAGCCACGCCGACGGCGAATGGGCGAGCAACAGCACCGCGGGACGACTGCAACTGCGGCATTTATACGAATCAAAGGCGCGAAATAAGCAAGAACAATTTTTGTTTGAATCATAACACGCGATATCCAAGTTGGGGACCACATATCTTTGCTGAGTCTTTCCTGTGAACTTTTTACAGAGACACGGGGTGCCGCATTCGAAACACAGCTCCGTTTGCAAAATATGGGGGCCCTGAAAAGGGCCGTTTAGACCGCTACCAGAACCTATAACTGACGTAACGAGCACTTGACGAGCGGTTGGCGCATAAGGCGTCTTTGTGCACGCCGGCGGGCGACGGGCTCAGCACAGCGGATCACTCAAAGACACCTGGGCCGTCAGAATCCTCGTCCTCCGCACAATTGGGAAGGTCCCTCTCTGCGTCGGGGCTGTAGATTTTGGCGGCCGCGGCGACGAACGACTGGAATCTATCAGTGTTTCCGCGCGCATTCTCTCTCCTCCAAAACATGAACTTTGCAAGGTGACCAGTGAAATAGTGGCTCTCGCGCCGTCCAAATGAAGAGTTTTTGACGTGGGCCTAGGTGCCCTCCACCGTATTAATGTGCGCACCAGTGTTCGGGTCGACAAAGTGCAGCTTGTGGTTAACGGTGAGGTGCGCGAAGCGAGCGTCATCTGCAAACTTGCGATAGCCCGCCCAACAATCAGTCAATCAGTGATTATTCTTGTTCCAGTGTGGACCCACTTGGCTATTAGCCCAAGCAGGGTTTTAGCGTCACGGGTCTTCACGGGAACAAGAAAGCAGCACCCGCTGCCACGCTACACACCGCCGAAAACCCACTGGCCGGCCTTAAATACCCGCGATGGTACCTTCGCCGCCAATCATTTCTGAATGCTTAAAGACGGCATTTACCACAACCTCCCGACAAAGGCTCGTCCAATCAGTTATTGTCTTACTTGCGACATCAGTCTCCCGCTGAATGACGGTGCACGGTAGGTTCTGGCAGCAGAGGTAGATGATCTTCATGAGTTGGGGAAGCGTCAGGTGCGATCCTTCGAAAAAGGAACCGCTCCGTAACGAGACCTCGCCCCGGCACTGAACCTTGACCGGCTTCCTCTTGGGCACCTCACGAGTCATCCACACACCGAACCTCCACGAATAACCATCCGCAGATCTAGCGCGGACTTGCAGCGTCATCGCAGCTTTGCACTCTGGGCACGCACACGAACCCAGAAGCAGGCTCATGCCCTGATGCAAATTAATTGCTTTAAGAGGGGCTTTCATGTCGTCATGAAGACGGCACAAGTTAAACGCCATGGCACTGCGACGCTCGCCTCTGAAAGAATAAAGCGCCGAGGGGGCTAAACGAGCAGAACTGCGTGCTTCTTTGCATTTATTATATTTAGTTGATCCGCCATTTTATACCTCGTGACACCACTCTAATAAACTCATTGGTTAATCGGTCGGACCATGTCATCGCGTGACAAAACAAACGCCAATCGTATGACCAGAACGGTTGCCACGGTCGGCATCGTTACAAAGAAGAGAACAGTCGGGCTCAACAACAAAGTAAAGTAACAAAGTGAATAATAAAAAAAAAAAAAAAAAATAGGAAGGGAGCCGTTTTCGGGTGGCGTGTTCTTTGATGAGAGGTGTTGCTCGCAATGGTTACTTGTTTGTTTTCTTTTTTGTTTCTTTACCCTAGAGGGTGCCACGACCCTTATTTGAAGACGCGTTGCAACGAAAGGGAGGGAGTCTTGGCGTCAGAATTCTTGAAAAGAAAATTAAGAATGCACAATATATACCGTACTGCAAGACCATTATACTCCGCACTCGGCGAGGCCTCATGAAGCCGCCGACAACCGTTAGGCTATTTATTTTGTTTCTTTAGACTTTTATCGCGACCACTACTCCACCGTGCCTCAGATTTTCCAGCGCAGGTCCGGCAGTTTTTAATAAATATTAGTATTGTCGTTTGAAGGGCACTCTTTCTTTGCTGCTTCGTTTCTGACGCCGTAAAAATATTCTTTCTTTTTAGATTATAGGCGCGAAAAATCCACACTGACTAGGGAATGAGTAACAGCACCCAGATGTTGGCCTAGACTCTGACTTACTCAGGCCCTAGTCCATGTGGATTTTTCGCGACTACAGTCTAAAAATAAATAATGGCATACACACATTACACGGTCACGCACTCATAGTTGGTCCAGAAGTTCAGTGTCCCCGACGTGTTTTTGTAACGCTTTCAAAACGAAAACTGATATCGCCAAGTGCTCTCCGGCCCAGAATTTTGGTGACATTAAATGGTCTACTGTCCAGCACTTGCAGCGTTCTTCTCATTTCTTCTCGTTGGGTGCTGTATTTCACGCATGCATACAAAAGATGCTAATAACAAAGCTAAATAATTGGGATAATTAATTATTGGACTAATTGTATCCACAAACCAATCCGACCTTGAACTAAACTTTTTTTTTATACGTGCGGCTATTTTTTCCCGCCCATATTTTTATGGCGTCAGGAACGAAGACGAAGCAGCATAAAAAGTGCCCTTCAAACGACAATAGTAATAATTATTAAAAACTGCCGGACCTTCGCTGGAAAATCTGAGGCACGGTGGAGTAGTGGTCGCGATAAAAGTCTAAATAAACAAAATAAATAGCCTAACGGTCGGCGGCGGCGTCATGAGGCCTCGCCGAGTGCGGAGTATAACGGTCTTGCAGTACGGTATATATTGTGCATAATTAAATTACAAATAGCGCTAGGACGAGGACAGACGAAGAAGTGGACAGGACAGGCGCTAACTCACAACTGACGGTTTTATATACAACGTTAAAGAAGAAGGTGAAGGAAGTGTCTGGAGTTGAAAAAAGAAGAAAAAAAGAAGAAAAAAATTTGTCTTTTTCTAACCGGGCGCTCTAAGAAGATTGTTAGACTAGGAAGATTAAAACACAGCAGACCAAAACGAAATTAATAAAAATTAAACAAAGCTAATGATTTTGAACTCTATACGATACTATTCTGAAGGCCCTTAGAAAATAACCCCGGACCGTGGGAGACAAATCGAGAATAAAAATATTGGATAAAAATTAATAGAAAAAAGGTGATCGTCCAAAGGCCGCCGATCAGTGTCTCGTACAGCTTATTTACCTTTTTACATCCAACAGGCACCACAGCCAAAGCTATAACGGCGCGAGCGCATAGACCCACCCGGTGCACCACCTCACGCGCTCACGTGCAAGCGTGATTATGTATAGTGGTTCAAGTACTGAACCTCTTTGTCCGTCAACGCCAAAGATGGTGCAGAGACGCATTTTTCTCCATTGGCTTGTATGGTCTGTGCTTCATAGATTTCCCTGTTCCTCTTTTCTTTAAAACGTCCGATCACTTTTGTGTTTGAAAGCAAACCTGCACACCTTTGCTTTCAAACACAAAAGTGATCGGACGTTTTAAAGAAAAGAGGAACAGGGAAATCTATGAAGCACAGACCATACAAGCCAATGGAGAAAAATGCGTCTCTGCACCATCTTTGGCGTTGACGGACAAAGAGGTTCAGTACTTGAACCACTATACATAATCACGCTTGCACGTGAGCGCGTGAGGTGGTGCACCGGGTGGGTCTATGCGCTCGCGCCGTTATAGCTTTGGCTGTGGTGCCTGTTGGATGTAAAAAGGTAAATAAGCTGTACGAGACACTGATCGGCGGCCTTTGGACGATCACCTTTTTTCTATTAATTTTTATCCAATATTTTTATTCTCGATTTGTCTCCCACGGTCCGGGGTTATTTTCTAAGGGCCTTCAGAATAGTATCGTATAGAGTTCAAAATCATTAGCTTTGTTTAATTTTTATTAATTTCGTTTTGGTCTGCTGTGTTTTAATCTTCCTAGTCTAACAATCTTCTTAGAGCGCCCGGTTAGAAAAAGACAAATTTTTTTCTTCTTTTTTTCTTCTTTTTTCAACTCCAGACACTTCCTTCACCTTCTTTAACGTTGTATATAAAACCGTCAGTTGTGAGTTAGCGCCTGTCCTGTCCACTTCTTCGTCTGTCCTCGTCCTAGCGCTATTTGTAATTTAATTATGTGTAACCAACTAGCCCGCCAGAATGTTTTAATATATTGTGCATTCTTAATTTTCTTTTCGAGAATTCTGACGCCAAGAGTCCCTCCCTCTTTCGTTGCAACGCGTCTTTGGTATTGAAATAACAAATCAGCTTTAAATAAGGGTCGTGGCACCCTCTAGGGTAAAGAAACAAAAACGAAAACAAACAAGTAACCATTGCGAGCAACACCTCTCATCAAAGAACACGCCGCCCGAGAACGGCTCCCTTCCTATTTTTTTTTATTCACTTTGTTACTTTACTTTGTTGTTGGGTCCGACTGTTCTCTTCTTTGTAACGATGCCGACCGTGGCAACCGTTCTGGTCACACGATTGGCGTTTGTTTTGTCACGCGATGACATGGTCCGACCGATTAACCAATGAGTTTGTTAGAGTGGTGTCACGAGGTATAAAATGGCGGATCAACTAAATATAATAAATGCAAAGAAGCACGCAGTTCTGCTCGTTTAGCCCCCTCGGCGCTTTATTCTTCCAGAGGCGAGCGTCGCAGTGCCATGGCGTTTAACTTGTGCCGTCTTCATGACGACATCAAAGACCCTCTTAAAGCAATTAATTTGCATCAGGGCATGGGCCTGCTTCTGGGTTCGTGTGCGTGCCCAGAGTGCGAAGCTGCGATGACGCTGCAAGTCCGCTCTAGATCTGCGGATGGTTATTCGTGGAGGTTCGGTGTGTGGATGACTCGTGAGGTGCCCAAGAGGAAGCCGGTCAAGGTACAGTGCCGGGGCGAGGTCTCGGTACGGAGCGGTTCCTTTTTCGAGGGATCGCACCTGACGCTTCCCCAACTCATGAAGATCATCTACCTCTGCTGCCAGAACCTACCGTGCGCCGTCATTCAGCGGGAGACTGATGTCGCAAGTAAGACAATAACTGATTGGACGAGCCTTTGTCGGGAGGTTGTGGTAAATGCCGTCTTTACGCATTCAGAAATGATTGGCGGCGAAGGCGTGACTGTAGAACTAGACGAGAGTATGTTCGGGCGGCGAAGGTACCATCGCGGGTATTTAAAGCCAGCCAGTGGGTTTTCGGCGGTGTGTAGCGTGGCAGCGGGTGCTGCTTTCTTGTTCCCGTGAAGACCCGTGACGCTAAAACCCTGCTTGGGCTAATAGCCAAGTGGGTCCACCCTGGAACAAGAATAATCACTGATTGACTGATTGTTGGGCGGGCTATCGCAAGTTTGCAGATGAAGCTCGCTTCACGCACCTCACCGTTAACCACAAGCTGCACTTTGTCGACCCGAACACTGGTGCGCACATTAATACGGTGGAGGGCACCTAGGCCCACGTCAAAAACTCTACCATCTGGACGGCGCGAGAGCCACTATTTCACTGGTCACCTTGCAAAGTTCATGTTTTGGAGAAGAGAGAATGCGCGCGGAAACAATGATAGATTCCAGTCGTTCGTCGCCGCGGCCGCCAAAATCTACAGCCCCGACGCAGAGAGGGACCTTCCCAATTGTGCGGAGGACGAGGATTCTGACGGCCCAGGTGTCTCCGCTGCGCTGAGCCCGTCGCCCGTCGGCGTGCATAAACACGACTTATGCGCCAACCGCTCGTCAAGGGCTCGTTACGTCAGTTATAGGTTCTGGTAGCGGTCTAAACGGCCCTTTTCAGGGCCCCCATATTTTGCAAACGGAGCTGTGTTTTGAATGCGGCACCCCGTGTCTCTGTAAAAAGTTCACAGGAAAGACCCAGCAAAGATATGTGGTCCCCAACTTGGATATCGCGTGTTATGATTCAAACAAAAATTGTTCTTGCTTATTTCGCGCCTTTGATTCGTATAAATGCCGCAGTTGCAGTCGTCCCGCGGTGCTGTTGCTCGCCCATTCGCCGTCGGCGTGGCTCAGCTTCGTCGTCTTTGCTAGCGGCGCACCGGCGAAGGCGGCCTTTGATCCGAATAAATGCCGCTGTTGCAGTCGTCCCGCGGTGTTGTTGCTTGCTCGATCGCCGTCGGCGTGTCTCAGCTTCGTCGTCTTCGCTAGCGGCGCACCGGCGGAGGTGGTTGATTTGACCAGGGTTTGACACACCGCGTTCGGCTTTGGCTAGCAGACGGCGTTCGTAAAATGGCGTCAGCTGTTGCTAGCTTCACGCGGCGGTACCGTGCGTGCTTCTATTCATTCGAGTTCGTTGCCATGGTGACGGCGAGGAAAGCAGACGAACTTTAGGATGCGGAAGAACGCTGCGGCGCAGCGATACCAGGTGCGTTCTAAGGCCCTTCCCGCATGCTTTTCAATGGGCGGAAGGCGAACAAAAAGAGTTTGAAATAAGGACTTAACGCAGAAGGCTGCATTTCTCCAGCGCCTCATAATTTGACGAGCCTTGCACGAAAAGCATGTTTTTAGACCGGAGTTTGGAGATAGTTTTTTTTACAACAACATGGGTCTAAAGTATCAATGTGCCCGTCGCCGCATCTCCATCCCCACCGTAACCAAAATCAAAAACAAAGCAAGCTGCAAACTTTCGGGCGGTTTGAGGCCTTAAAGGGCAACTCCGCTTCTTTTCCAGTAGTGCAAAACTATACAGTTCTCTTTGTTATTATCTACAAAACCCCCACGGCAAATATTACGACGGAATTCCGCCTTGAAGTTCATTGAAATCGCTGTCAAAGTTTGACAAGCACGAATCCGCTGGTTTTGGATGAGACGTGCGGGCCAGACAACACTGCCCGGTTGCATTTCCGCTTCCTCCAAATTCCTTCTCCCGGCACGTCCGCGACGTCATCAAACATGTACAGCTTCTTTTTTTTTTCTCCAATTTTGTTTTCGTTCCCGGGGAGAGCACGGGTGGCGCCAGCGCCGTGAAAGACGTGAGTGACGCGCTCGGCCGGCCCGGCGCTCGACTATTGATACTACTGATAAGCCGACCGGCTCGTTGAGCGCGGCTTGTGTTACATCGCATACTTTTGAACACCAAGTAAAAGGAGGAGAGGGAAGCTGCTTTTGTAAGAATTTTGAGTCGCAGGTTAATCTTCTATAATCTTCTGGGAGGAGAATAGCGACGCCTGTGCTAATCCAGGAGGCACAAAGGAGGATCCTGATAAGAGGGGAGCTCCTTCTTCCCCTTGTATATCACGTGGGTGTACATGCTTAGTGATGCCGAATATAGACCTTTTCCACAAGGGCGCCGCCATCTTGAATAGTCGTCACTTCCAGTATGGGCGACGAAAAAAAAGTAAAACGTTTCAACCTGTAACTAGTAAAAAAATAGAGGCGAGCCAAAACGAGAATGTGTGACGGTTAGGCTTATATCCTAAATGTCTTCTATTGGCGTGGCAACGGCAAAGTTACGTTTTCGCCCATACTGGAAGTGACGTCAATTCAAGATGGCGGCGCCCTTGTGGATCGGTTTCGGTTTGTGATCATGGCTAGAGTAAAATTACACGAAAAATATTTCTATTTCTCGCGAAACAAAGGATCGGGGATTGTTTTTGAGTGCTTCAAAAAGCAAAATCGGCCACTATCTCAAAATTTTTGAAATTAAGCGGAGTTGCCCTTTAAAGGGCAACTCCGCTTAATTTCAAAAATTTTGAGATAGCGGCCGATTTTGCTTTTTGAAGCACTCAAAAAAAATCCCCAATCTTTTGTTTCGCGGAAAATAAAATATTTTTCGTGTAATTTTACTCTAGCCATGATTACAAACCGAAACCGAAACGGTTGCAAAGCCGGACAACATTGTATATTCGGCATCACTGAGCATGTACACCCACGTGATATACAAGGGGAAGAAGGAGCTCCCCTCTTATCAGGATTCTCCTTTGTGCCTCCTGGATTAGCACAGGCGTCGCTATTCTCCTCCCAGAAGATTATAGAAGATTAACCTGTCACTCAAAATTCTTGCAAAAGCAGCTTCCCTCTCCTCCTTTTACTTGGTGTTCAAAAGCATGGGATGTAACACAAGCGGCGCTCAACGAGGCGATCGGCTTATCAGTAGTATCAATAGTCGAGCGCCGGGACGGCTGAGCACGTCACTCACGTCTTTCACGGCGCTGGCGCCACCCGTGCTCTTCCCAGGAAAGAAAACAAATTTGAAAAAAAAAAGAAAAAAAAAAAAAAAAGAAGCTGTACATGCTTGATGACGTCGCGGACGTGCCGGGAGAAGGAATTTGGAGGAAGCGGAAATGCAGCCGGGCATTGTTGTCTGGCCCGCACGTCTTATCCAAAACCAGCGGATTCGTGCTTGTCAAACTTTGACAGCGATTTTAATGAACTTCTAGGCGGAATTCCGTCGTAATATTTGCCATGGGGGTTTTGTAGATGATAACAAAGAGAACTGTATAGTTTTGCACTACTGGAAAAGAAGCGGAGTTGCCCTTTAAGGCTTTCGAAAAAAAATTTTCCGCTAGACAGCCGGGAATGTTTTCCGCTAAATCTAGCGGGGAAATTTTTCCGCTAGATTTAGCGGGGAAATTTTTCCGCTAGATTTAGCGGGGAAATTTTTCCGCTAGATTTAGCGGGGAAATATTTCCGCTAGATTTAGCGGGGAATTTTTTTTGCTAGATTTAGCGGGGAATTTTTTCCGCTACGTTTAGCGGGGAAATTTTTCCGCTAGATTTAGCGAGGAAATTTTTCCGCTAAATCTAGCGGGGAAATTTTTCCGCTAGATTTAGCGGGGCAATTTTTTCGCTAAATCTAGCGGGGAAATTTTTCCGCTTGATTGAGCGAGGAATTTATTCCGCTAGATTTAGCGGGGAAATTTTTCCGCTAGATTTAGCGGGGAAATTTCATTTATTTCATTTATTTACACTTTAAGGGCCCGTGAAGGGCATTACATAAGGGGGGGGGGTATTCAAGTTTTATACAACAGAGAAACGCAAAAACAAGAAAAAACAGAAAAGGAAACTAAAACACACTTAACACACTCAACACACTCAGGTCTGCTCAAAGTTACACAACTCATAGCACTAGTAGGACGATAAATGAAGTTTAATACACGATAGAAAATTAATCGGATCCACAATGGTGACAATGGACGATGGGAGGTTGTTCCAGTCGCTGATGGCCTGAGGGAGAAATGATCGATTGAATGCGTTTGTAGAGCCTGAAATACGCTTGATTGTACATGGGTTGTTTAGGCGTGAAGATGTTCGGTCGGGGGGTGATAGCAACTCATTTTTAAGGACTGGAATGTGGTAGTAGATTTTATGAAGAAGGCAGAGCTGAGAGACTTTCTTGCGGAGCTGCAACGAGGACATAGTTAGTTGACTTTTCAAGGCGGAAACACTAAATGAGTGATCATACGTAGACAGGATGAAACGAGCAGCCCTGTTTTGAACTGCTTCGAGGTTGTTAATTAGGTAAATTTGATGGGGATTCCAGATGGTAGCGGCGTATTCAAATTTAGGTCTGACGTACGTGTCGTACGCCAGTTTTCGAACCAGGGGAGGTGCGGATCGTAGGTTACGTCTTATTAGTCCAAGGGTCCTTGATGAGTCAGCAGTAATGGCTTCAATGTGATTATTCCAGGAGAGGTCGGGTGTTAGTCTTACACCAAGATGTTTATACATAGAAACATTCTCAATTAAGTCGGAGTCCAGGTAGTATTGGTAGGACAGTACAGATTTTTTCCTAGTGAAGCGAATTAGTTTGCATTTAGATTTATTTAACGACATCAACCAGTCATCGCACCATTTGTTAATTTTAGATAAGTCACTTTGAAGTTGGTCGTTATCTTGCACACATGTTACTTTGTTATAGACGACGCAGTCATCTGCAAATAGACGTATTTTAGAGGAAATATTGCTAGGGAGGTCATTTATATATATTAAGAATAACAGAGGCCCTAAAACAGACCCCTGCGGAACACCAGAACTCACGTTTGTTAGGGATGATTCTTGGTCATTAATTGACGTTAGTTGCACGCGGGACGAGAGAAAGTCACGTATCCATGAAAATGTGAGTGGGTCAATGTGTAGAGATGACAACTTAGAGAGTAGGCGTTGATGAGGGACACGGTCGAAGGCTTTTGAGAAATCAAGAAAAACGGCGTCAGTCTGAGTATGACATTCAAGGTTAGTGTGTAGGTCATTAACAAAATCACAAAGCTGAGTCTCGCAGGAAAGTCCCTTTTGAAAACCGTGCTGCTGCTTGAAGAAAAAAGAATTACTTGCTAGGTGAGACATGATATGGGAGTAAAGTATATGCTCTAGTAATTTGCAAGAGATGGAGGTTAATGATATTGGGCGATAATTAGACACAGAAGAGCGACTACCCTGCTTAAAAACTGGGACTACCCTGGCCATCTTCCAGTCAGAGGGAAGGCAGCATTCAGTAAGTGATTGGGTAAAGATCAATTTAAGAAACTCGCTTGAAATTATGCTAGTATTTTTTAGGATTTTAGAGTTGATATTATCGGGACCAGCAGATGATGTAAGTTTTAATTTATCAATTAGATTTTTTATTCCGGCAGAAGTAACAGTGATAGGGGGCATAGGCTCGTAGGGTTGATCGGGGAATATGGGAACGCTGTCCAAGCACTCGTTTGTAAAAACTGAAGAAAAGTAATCATTAAAGACTCTAGGGCAGTCGCTCTCCAGGATGGGGTCGCCATTAGCGTTTTTAAGATGGATGACAGGGTTGCTACTTTTCGGCAAGATTAAGCTCCAGAACTTCCTTGGGTTACTATGAAGTATATTAGGTAAGTCGTGAAAAAAGAATTTTTTTTTTAGAGAGTCGAAGACTACTGGTGTATGCTTTTAGGGCAGAATTGTAAGCATCCCAGGCTTGGGGGGTGTTCGTACGTTTGGCTTTTGTGAAGAGTCTTTTCTTCCTATTGCCTAATGAGAGCAGAGTTTTTGTAAACCAAGGATTTGTCGTGTCAGAGCGTATATGAATGGTTGGAACAAACATGTGTACCAGATTATTTATTTTACTCTTGAATAGCACCCAATTTTCTTCTACTGATCTACAATAAAAATTAGAAATGAAATGATCGAAGAAAATGGTCAACTCATGGTTAATTGATGCGTAGTCAGCTTTGTTGTAATCGTGAATAATTTTGGAAATGGGATGCTTCATGAAAACGGGAAGTGACAAGTCGATGTGCAGTACTTTGTGATCACTGAGCCCATCGCAGTAGTGAATGGATTTGACAAGGTCCGATGACGTAGTTAAAACCAAGTCGAGGATGTTGTCAGAGCGTGTTGGTTTATCAACTAACTGTGTGAAGTTTAGGTTGAGACACATATCTAGGAACAATTTTGATGCGGTGGAGCTTCCTGGTGATAGATTAGGCCAGTCTATGGAAGGGAAATTAAAGTCGCCAAAGAGGAGCATGTCAGCTTTCGGGAAACGATTTTTTATGTCCAGAAGCAGGGAGCACAGTTCTGTATGAAAGGATGAAGCACAATCCGGTGGCCTATAACATACACCAAGAATGACTTTGCTGGACGATGTAGAAATGCATATACACAGAAATTCTAAACCATGGTTAACTAAACAAATGTTAAAAGAGGAAATATTCTTTTTTATTGCGATTAGCACACCGCCGCCTCTCCTGCTGGGCCGGTCGTGCCGGAAAATGTTATAGCATAGATGTGCAGGGAAAAGTTCTTTATCTTCAATATCAGGTTTTAACCAGGTTTCCGTGAGAATGACTATGTCAGACGAATTGTCCTCAAGAACACTATGCAGCGCGGTACGTTTTGGAATGATGCTACGGATATTTGTGAAAAAGACAGATAATGTTTGATTTTTATCGCGCGTTACGGTATGAGGGGAAGATGACAAAGCTTTGTTTTTTTTTACGTGTACCTAGTTATGCGAGCTCAACTACAGACTGAGACTCTACGTTAAAGACGAAACGTTTGTTATTGATGTGCAGTTTGTTAAAACGAACTTTAAACGGCACATTTAGACTCTTTCCATACTCATAAAGCTTACTGCGGGCAAAGCGTACGGCCTCAGAAAAATCCTCACGAACGGCAAAATGTGTGTCTTTCAGTTTGAATCCGGCAGCCAAAATGCTCTCTTTGTCTTTAAACCGGGAAAACTTGACGATGATTGGCCTATGTTTATCAGGTTGAAATTTCCCCAGACGGTGCGATCTCTCTAGATTAGAGGGATCCAGCTGTACGCCTAGATTGTTAGCGCAGAAATCGATAATTTTTCTTTCCGATTGGCTCCATGTTTCCGCCTGGTCATCTGGGCAGCCAAAAAATAAAAGATTCGATCTTCGAAGCCTGTTTTCGTTATCGTCACACTGTTTCTGGATGTTGGTTAGCTCGACGGACATGTTAAGAACGGGTGAAATCCCAGGTGTGGCGCTCGTCGCAACAAGACTAGTTTCCACAGCAGATAACCTGGTAGAATTTACCCATAATGCACCGCGCGGTTACGCCGACGGCGACGGCGACGCCGCTCAAGCCGGAAACGGGCCCCTAAGAGCTGCGCTCTATAAAAAAACCATCGAAGAACGTTCTTTGAAACACAAAAAGTGTCCCAGGTGCCGGCGTGCCCATGGAACCAGCTGTGGGTTTGAGTCTACTTGGGGAGTACTGGCCCATTCGTTTTATTTTTTTAGTGCTTTTTTTTTCGGAGCGTTTGTGACTTGTCCTTGTGCGTGTGTGCAGGAAGTGTAAAGGCGAACGTGTGCGGCTGCTTGTCGCACACGTGCTTTGCGCATTGTATGACCTTCGAGCTCTTCCCAAGGAAGTCCCGGAACCGACCTGTTACTGAGCGAGCAGTCAGATTGCGGGAATGCACACAGAGGCGAAGGTCCCACCGAAGCCGGAGGGGGGGACGGGACTTCGTAAGTGTATCGGGGAGCTTTATTTCGTGGATCGGTGGACAAGACGAGTTCTACAAATCGGACGGTGGCTTGGTACCACCCAACTAGGCAGTGTGTTTTGCGGAACCCATGACTGCTAAAGGTACCCATTACGTGCTAGCGCTCGCATTTGCACACCATTTGCTTTCGCTGCAGGTGTTCGAATTCAAGTTCGATTCCTGTATTGATGATGTTGCTTGCGAAGAGTATAAAGAGTTCTGTTTTTACTAGGGCACGGAATTTTTATACAAAATGCTGTATATATCGCACTTATTTGCTAGCCCTCTGGTAGTAGTTTATTGTGAAGGTGGTGGGAAAAAACACGCATTGAGTAGTTACAAAACAAAAATATATATCTATATCTATATAATGCAGTGTCGAGTACCGTCCGACGGCACTCTTGCAGAACGCTCACATGCGGCGCAATGGCACTCCACTCACGCCTTCAAGTGCCGTCCGAATGTCTTATGTAAAGCGAATAGTCAAAACGAGTTTTTCGAAATTGTAGCGTAGCTTAGTGGAGATTGTAGCGTAGCTCGCTTCATAGGCAGCGGACCCGGGTTAGATCCATGGAGTGGGCTTACTTTAAATCTTTTTCTTGGACATTTTGTTTCGCCGAGGCATTTGGCGATATTTGCGACATTTCGTTTTTACCATTAACACTGGGAAAAAAAGAAAACGGATGTTGTCGACGAAACTTTGCTTAACAAAATGGTACGGGCGTCCCTTTCGGAGGTACATGGGCGACAGCGGGGCTTGGTATGGGACGGAGGGGCTGGACGCTGCGAAGCGGCATGTGCAACGGGGCCAAGTAGGTTAATAGTTTTGTAATTAGCAGCCGCATACTGTTGCCGCGAGGCGGCATGAATGTATGCGGGGGGTTGGTTAACGATCTCCCCAGGGATACACGTGCTGTTCTACTTTCTTTCGGACGGCACTTGTAGGCACGGGTGGAGTGCCGTCGGACGGAACTGTAGACAACCAAAAAACAAAAGAAAACGAGGTGTTTCGAACAACGTTCTTGAAGAGATCGTGAACTGTATTTTCAGCTACTTCCTCCTCAGCTTTTCTCCTCAGTATATAAGCAAAGTGAGAAGTCATGTGGTCGTATTTCACTGAAGCCCAAAGTTCTGCCAGCAGTCTGACAGCCGGCATGGACAAAGCCCTACATAAAATTCACACTTCACATTTTTGCAAGCGCCGACAACCATAAAGGAAGCGACGAGACAAGCGATGGCGACCGGTTTTGCTATCGCTCAGCCGCACGACGAGGCACACTGCATGAAAGCAACAGGAGCAAGCGATCAATGCGATGAGCGACGTTTTCTAGAAATTCAAGAGCCGAGCAGCGTTACAAGTGACAGTGGAAATCTGCGTCGCTGTCGCCGATGCTCATCTCGTTGCTCGCTAAATGGCTTACATGTGGTCCAGCCTTAATTGTCTGAAAGCGAGAGACACATGCCACGAGTGAGTGCTGTGCTGCCACTCACTTCCAAGTGCCTCTTATTTCAGGGCTAAACTGCCATTTGCATCCAAGCGCTGTACGGGCCTCCTGCTCAGGCGGTTTGATGCCACTTACGAAACTAGCACAAACTTATTAAGGGGTTTTAGGCGGGGTTAGCCATCCGGTTTGTTTGCCGCACCATTCTTTTCGGTGCCTCGACAGTCCACAGTCACTTCACAGTCACAAGTTGGGACGCCATGACGATAGCGGCACTTGTGCCTGCATGTCTTATTCACCAAAGGTTTGAAGACCAACTGCAGAATTTCGACAGCATGACACTTTCGGTTTTGTAACATTGTTGTTCCAGGCGAAAATTTCTAACTGGGACCAGTTGGCATCTCAACTGGTTTCAACTGGGACTAACTGGTCCCAACTGGGAATCAACTGGGACTAACTGGTCCCAACTGGGAATCAACTGGGACCAATAGGAGTCCAACTGGGGCCAGCTGAGGGGTCAACTGGTTCGAACCATTCCCAGTTGGGAGTCAACTGGTTTGAACCATTCCCAGTTGGGAGTCAACTGGTTTGAACCATTCCCAGTTGGGAGTCAACTGGTTTGAACCATTCCCAGTTGGGAGTCAACTGGTTTGACTCCCAGTTGGGAATGGAGTGCACTGGAACCAGTTAGGAAAGTAACTGGTTGGAGCGATTCCCAGTCGCACTTCAAATGCCTTTCCCGTTCCCAGTTCACACTGGGCAACAATTTGGACAAGTTGGGGGTGTATTGACCTTTGCTAATAAAGAAAACTAAAAACACTAACATTTTTAGATTTATACAAATAGGGAATTTTAATTACTGGGGTACATTTATATATTTATAAAAATAATATCAAAATTTTAATTAACTAAATAATTTTTAATTGGAAAATATAATTAGTGACAAAATGTGTTCACCTACATTTACACTTTTAGTGCATTATTAAAATATATTAAAACATTTATTTAAATACCTACAGTATTTTTTTTCTTTTAATAAATAAATTTATCTTTTGACTAATCAGAGCTAGCCGGCCGCCGTGGCACGCGGGTGCGGATTAGTGGTACGCACTGTCGACAGATGGCGCTGCCTATGCTGACGCCGGAGTCGGACGGACGCGGTAGAGAAGGGTCGCCATCGCCCAAGTTGGCGTCGTTATGAAAATGTCAAAACTACAGCTGCGCTTCTTTGGACCTAACTGTACACACACCACGGTGGCGGCGGTGAACTTCGAGGATGGAAAGATGCAGTTCAGCGATCGGAGGGCACCCAGGAAAGACCGGACGCACATAGACCGGGCGGAAGAGAACACGCCGCGGAGAGCACAATGGCGAAAATGGCGGGAGGTCTACCTCGAAAATGTTCGACTGTTGTGACAGAGATTGCAAGGTGGGAGCGCTACCGCATCTTATCAGGACTTCACCTGCGCAACGCAGGATCACGGGTGAGCACCTTTCTTCACGCGATGGGAAGAGAAGCTGAGGACGTTTTCACTAACAGACGCCAGCGGCCGATCTTCCTTCATCTCATGAATACCACCTCTGAAAAAGCGATTCAACCGTCGCAAGCAAGTGGCTAAACCCGGAGCGTGTACGTCACCGAACCTATTTAGTTTCATTCTCCAAGTTTTTGACAATAAAGTATTGTCAACCTTCCATTTTGTGCCGTGTTTCATTGTTGCTGGAGTTGGTACCAACTCCAACTGGGACCAGTTGTAACTGGGACCAATTCCAGCTGGGACCAACTCCAACTGGGACCAGTTGCAACTGGGAATTGTTCCATAAACCAGTTGCAACTGGGACCAACTGGTCCCAGTTGGACGACTCCAACTGGGACCAGTTGCAACTGGGAATTGTTCCATAAACCAGTTGCAACTGGGACCAACTGGTCCCAGTTGAAAATTTTCGCCTGGCTTCCTTGGGACAACTCTTAATACATGGGAGGAACAGGATGGCAATTGCAGGTGCGTGCCTTGCTGCATGCCCACCTTTCCGGCTCTAAACTATGCAGCAATTGGCAGGTACAGCATCCCGCATTATATAGGTCTTATAGACCATACGCGAAATAGCTCTCGGGTATCATTATCATGCCGCTCGGAGCCGACATGTGGTGGGTTGTCTTGAATGTGCAAATGCCACTATACCTCGTCTCGCCTCGGCATGAACTAACTGCGAAAGCTGTGCGAGCGCAAGCGGGTAGCCTTGACTGGAAGATGGAACCGCAGTATGTGTGCGTCCACAGGTTTCCAAAGTCAACGGCAGAAGCTTCAGAGGGTGTCCTAAGCACGCACCAGCAACTTTGGGTGGATGCATGGGCACTGCTATCTTGGAAGCACTTTCCAAGATTCAAAGAAAATGAACACAATTGGCAAAAACTTGAGTCTTAAGGCCTGTTCACACGCTAGCAACTTAGTACGACACAGAGAGGCGAGATGTGTTAAAACTTCTTAAAAGTTCGTAGGACGAGGAAACACACTGGCATTCTGGCGCCATCTATGCTGTGACCCTGGAACTGCATTTTACAAGAGCGAAGGTTTTGCGGGATTTCCGAGGTCATACGTGCGTAATACCTATAAGAAAGGCTTGTTTATAACGTTGACAAGCGTTTTTCGAGCCAAGAAAGAAAGGATAATCCGCAAGAGAAATATTAAATGTGCCGGACCGCCAAGTTTACGCTGCTGCCCAATAGGTGGCGCCAGTGTGCCCTCTCGTTGTCTAAAGGGCTCAGCCGGATTCATCCATCCATCCATCTATTGTAAAAGGTTTTAAGGAACCCAGTTTTAAGAGGTCGCAAGAGTGTGAATGGGCCTTTAGAGAACCATGCAGTGAACGGAAAACTTAACAGTTCATGCCTTCTTGGCATTTCATCCGGTTGTCGGCAGGCCTCTTCACAATGTATAATATGTGCATTACTTTGGTATTTGTTGATTTTTCTGGAAACAGGTGCCAACAGGTACGGGCATAGACAATGGTAATTATATTCGTGCATCTGTACAACTTTTTTGTTATTTTATTTTAAAGCTTGCTATTTAGTTTTGAAAGAACTTCGTGGTTCCCATGGCGAAGTTGCAAACATTATATTGGTGCGCTCAAAACCAGTCCCGCACAAACCCAGTCCAAGGTCAAAACTAATGCCAAGGCATCCAGTCCCGCACAAACCCAGTCCAAGGTCAAAACTAATGCCAAGGCATCTAAAAAAAATAATGTGACCAGAAACAATGTAATTTATTATGTTGTCAAGCTAGGCCTCGCAAATGTTAGCCGAATTGGGTCCACTGGCTAATAATCACCCATGTATGAGGGTGTCTTTAGTGCCCATGCTTGTTGTTTAATTAGACCTTGAACATGATTCATTACTACGGAGGACTTGCATTACAAATGGGTTTTCTTGTTAACGGTGGTGTTCGTGCTAACAAACCATTGCATTAGGTGGTTAGAAAATAAGAGTGAAGAAGTGAACTTTGGTCTTTAATGGCATGTAGGTTCATATGCAATCATTTTTGCTTCAGTGGAGGCTCAAGTATGCACGACACTGAAGGGATTCTCCTTTCAGTCGACGGAGACAAGGGTACCAAAAGAGGCAGCGAGGGAAAGGGAACGGGAGCTCTTGGTGTCAACGCCTTGCCGTCTGCGTGACTGTGCCCCGAACCATGCAGTTTTTGCCGAGGTAAACAATTAGGCCAATTGAAAGTTATGCGGATAAAAAACAACAACAACAAAAAAACATGACTCTCTTGTATGTCTTGCTGTGATACGACATATGCTGGTGCTCCGTAGCGGGGCGCCATCCTGCTGTGTAATCTTTGGGCAGCCCCTTAGTCCACAGAACTCTGAGAATGTAGAGGTTATCTATCCTACCTGTGACCATTATCTGCAACTCGCAAATTTCAGTGTGCATTGGATTGTTTACAGCAAGCAGTGTTGCCAGATTGGGCTATATATAGCCAAATTGGGCTACATTTTTTTCTAGTTGGCGTCAAATTTTTGTGGTTGGCTATGTGGCTATTTTGGGCTATTTCTAAGGATGCGGCGAACTTTTGTCGAACTTTGAGGTTCGACTAGTTAGTTTTTGCACTTCTAATCAGTTCTGAAAAAACAAAAAAAAAACAAATTGTTTTTCTTTTGGCTAGTCGAGAGGAGAGAAAGGAAGGAGAAAGGCTTCAAACTTCTACAAACTTCGGGGTTTTCACAATGCGCAGTGAAGCGATGCTTGCAGAGCTCATGCAGTCGCCCTACAGTGCAGTGGAGCAAACCAAACAGATTGCACTATTACCACAGACCCAGTAGCGCGCCTTCAACCCGGACGCATATGGCTCTGCCCGGACGTAGACTGAACTCTCCAAATGCTGCATTGGTGCCCATTGTGAGAATCCTTAGGCACCCAAGTTTGTAAATGAGAAGTCCTCAGTTTTACCGCGAAACAATTGACTACTTTCCAATCGTTGCCCACACCAAGAAAGGACAACACAGTCAAAAATAGCATGAACATGAATGGGTGAAACTAATATTCTTCACAAAGAAAAAGAGACGGGTGGGATATTGGTAAGGACCTAAGATATTTGGGTTCTGGTTAGAACTACCCAGTGTTCTGACTGTTCTGCTTCTGTATTTTGTTCTTTTACTGTATGACCATATCTCCCAGGCTTCACAATAAAGCTCTCTGTGTGTTTTGTGCTTCTGAAAACCTACGAAGGAAGGTCCAGTTTTGTACTGATTTTCAATCTTTCGAAGCTTTTCTTGAAAAATTCACAAGTAACATAATGTACAGGTTTGAAACAGAGATTGTAATGTGTATTCTATGAGTGTGAGAAATTGTCAATAAAAGGCTTAAAAATTATTGTTTTTAGTTTTGGTTATTTTGGGCTATATTTTTTTTCGGCTTTGGCTATATTTGGGCTATACCTCCCAGTTGTTTGGCGGTTTTTTGGTGGGACCATCTGGCAGCACTGATCACAGGCTCCTTTATACTGACAAAACCTGGCAGATTGCCATGAGAAGCGGTCGCTGTAATAGAAAAGGTGGAGTGGCATACAACGGATAAAAGTGTCGCCGCAGCGGACGCGAAACACGAAAGAAGTATGTTTGGGGTCTTTGCCACTGCAAAAGCTGTGTTGCGACGTCCTGGTTCCCCGAGGAATGGCTCTTTAATGCTCTGTGCTACCAAATCCTCACGCTCCAAATCTGTGACCAGGCACTCTATGACTCCGTCGTCGAACTGGCAGGCTTTGTGAGCATAGAGGTGCTATGGTCATACCCTAACCCACTTTATTCCTTTTTTTTTTGCAGGGGGAGAGCATCTTTTCGTTTACATTCTTAAAAACCAGGGTTAGACTGTTGATTAAATTGGTGCGGATAACCACTAACAAGCTCTGTTTGCGGTCGTCGAGGCCTACACCGTTCTTATCAATGCCGATCTTCGCAAAAGAAAACAAGATAGGGGAAGAGACAGGAGCGGAGGAAAGCCGTGCCGTTTGAGTGGTCGATGTAACTACTCATGTTAAAGATAAATCCCATGTAACTATGGTTGTTTGAGATAAATCTGTTTGAAAGGGTGTCTTCGCTATGCCAATCTGTAAACATATTTTTTTTAAAGCTGGAGACCAAGTAAGATAAGTATGATTCACTGTCTTCTCAACTGGTTACTTCAATATTTTGTTAGGAGTACTTGGCCATGACTTAAAGCAAACGAAAGACCAGATTCGGGCTCATATCCGAAGGCGGTTCTTTCCTGCCAAACTTCAGTAAAATTTATTTAAGCAAAGAGGATAAACGAACTCCTATTACTTTTAGTGTCCCCCCCTTTCTGCATGCAAAAGATGCCTATATCGGTACAGCACACGAAAAAGTTATAGGATACTCAGTAATGCAGAGATGCATTATTTTGTTACTCAGAAGGAAAATTGTGATGATTACTACCTTGTAGTAGGCCTTGTACATGAAGCGTTCCCTCAGATGCACAGATATTAAAGCAAGCTTTTAGCCCTCTCTAAATTCCATCGTGGCTTGCTTTCATTACAACTAAAAAGGGAGCACAATAAGACGGGGACGAGAAAGGAAGAAACAAGTGCTCACTACCAACAGAAAAAAAACGTCTTCGCTTCCTTTCTTGTCCCTGTCTTAATGTACTCTTTTTTCATTGCAGCAACGAAGCGGCTTGCCCAGGAAAGAATCTTATAATGCTTTCTTTGACTGTACTAAGACACTCTCAGTAGATAAGCCCCAATCTTGCCTAGCACCTAGCTTATGCAGGGTGCTGCAGAACAGGTACAGCTAGACTTAGTACCCTCCCCTCTTTCCTCAGTAAGGACCGTGCCCCATATGCTTCAAGTGCTCTCAGTATACTTACTTATTTATTACTTACGTTCCCTTTGAGCCTTAAATTGATATTCTTTTAAAAGAAAAAGCAGACAATAGCAGCAGCAGCCTCCCCCGCCCCTCCGCTCTCTATCTCTCTCCATGGGAACGTTTTAGGTTCCTCCTCATGGCTAAGATAATTTTGAATGCAGTGGTCTGCATTTTTTTTTGTGTCTATCTGTAACCTGATACATCATCAGGGTGTCTACCAACCTGAAAGTTTTAGGGAAATCGTCAAAAAGGTGGCTTCATCAGGGAAAATGACCAGTGAAAGAGGACCGGCGATGCGGAACAAAGCTTGACGGTTGCGCATGGGCACGACTATGCTGAGTAACGTTTCCAAAATATGATCCTTCGACCCAGAAGTCGTCAGGAAGTTTTTATCAAAATAGTCAAGGGAAATTCTAGAAAAGTCGGAGAATTTGAAATCAGTAATCTGGGAGACACCCTGATGCACTGGTCCCACCGTACGAAATACTTCACAATCAAGTGAGAATTGGGGAAAGCGAAATATAGAAAGGCAGCAACGGGCGTCTGCCTCACTTGCCTTCACTCTGCTGCATGGACTTTCCATCTATGACAGTGGGCACTTAATATGTCATCGACAATTTTACTTTGCTCACCTACAACTTCGTCTGACTTCCAGAACTTATTTCGTATCATTGGCTTTTTTTCCCAGGACCCAGTAAGGACTTTCGGGAACCCGACGTTACTTTTCACTGGAAAGCACCCATGGACATCTGGCAGCATGTGCGTTGTCTGCGAGGACCAATGAATCGACGTCCTGGGCTTTTCAGCAGGAATCTCTCAGGCATTAACCGTGTACTGAGCGTAGAAAGGTCAGTATGTGGAGGGAAATCGACGAAGCACACTTTTAGAGGCGAAGCATCTCTTGCTCGGGCTATGTCCCGCGGCGTCGTAGTCCGCACTCACACTACGCATGCGCAACTCTCCTCGGTGCGCGTGCGTTCTCTCTCTCTCCAACAGCTGCGCGAAGTGCACGCAGCTACCAGCTGCGTCCCTCTCTCCAACAGCTGCGCGTGCGTTCTCTCTCTCTTCAACAGCTGCGCGAAGTGCACGCAGTTACCAGCCGCGTGCACTTCGCGTGCGTTCGCTTCTACTCACACCGCGCGCGCAGGCACAACTCTCCTCCTCTAGTTTCCTCTCCTTCAAGTTTGAATATAAGCAGCGGTAGTGCGCTGCGCGCGTTCAAGGGGAGGAAGTGGCCGAGTGGGCTAAAGCGTCTCAGCTCGGAGCGTGGAGCGAAAGCTTGCGCTGGGAACCTCCTGGGTTCGAGTCCCCGCCACCCCCGCCCGTTTCGATCTGGATGAGTTTCGTACCGGCACGCGTTCGTGTGATGACTACTGCGTGATGCACCTTAATAATCCCAGGTTAGCGGTTGTACTGCACTGGCTAAATTTCTCATCTACAGCTAAGAGACCGATTAGCCGTTGAGGCGCATCTCCATCAAGGTTGTATAAACATAAAGAGCAAACCAATTTCTGCGCGCGTTCAGTTCACCGCTGTTGACTCCACTTCACTCCGTTCTTCCGATGAAGTGTGATGGAACGATGCTCCGCATCACCCCATGGTTCCCCTCGGGGAGATGGGGTAATTTGTTTTTGTGCTTGAGCAGAATATGGGTAAAAAATACAAAGACTTCGGTAAGAACTGTGAAAGTTGAGACAGCACTCGGAGCACATTCCTAGAACCGGGAAAAAGAATTACCAATAACGGTTACTGTTTTAATGTTTTCCATATGTATTTGGTGAATATTCCAGCTATAATACAAAGGTTTGTGTGTTCCATTGTGTATCTAAACTTCTGTTAGATTTTTTTTTTTTTTTGTGCATCTGTTGATTTGAGGATTCAAACCATAAAAAAAGAAACTGCAGAAAGAAAAACAAAGCTTTGAAAATAGAGCAAGTAGGCAAACCTAGCCTTGAGGAAACTTATTGTAATTTATTTTTATTCTAATTTAATCCTGAAACACGAAGCTGGCAAAGTAAGCCTTCACAAAACTTGTCATGGTAATTTATTTTCATTCTTGTGTAATAATGAAACCAGTTTTGTGTATTAGTGTTATTTCTTATGATGTTATTTGTTTAGTTATTTTGATAAAATACATGTGATAAGCCGAAGCAGGCGTTTGAGCCAATACGTATCACATTATTTCTAATAAAGTAATTGTTTAAATACGTGTGGTTTGTTTTGCAGTACCTGCATGGTAGGACTTATGAAGTTGCATATGCACAAATGGCAGTAATGTGAGCTGAGAAAAAACAGCTGATTGATTGATTGATTATTAGGTGTTTAATGGCGCAAAAAGCAACATAGGCCATGCTGCACCAAAGTAACAATTAAAAGACTATAGTAGAAGGAAGGAATTACTATGCAGAGGATCTATACCTGGTGCAGGTAGCCAGTTTTCTTAAGAAAATCTAAAATGTGACCAAAAGGAACTAAAGGTTCATCCCCCAGTAAGAAGGCTGTATGAAATGGAAGATATCCAGAAAGTGAAGGAAAACTTGTCCGACGTTCCTGATCAACGAATTTGCAATGCCATAGAATATGCAGTATAGTTAGCAATTCACCGCAATGCTCACACACTGGGGTGTCCTCACCACAGAGAAGATGTCGATGGGTGACACGTGAATGTCCAATTCTAAAACGGCACATTAAAACTTCATGGCGACGGTCTCTATGGTGCGAAGTCTCCCATACCTCCAAACGTGGTTTGATAACATGTAGCTTATTATTTATTTCTTTGTCCCAGTCTTGCTGCCAGGCACAATAAATTGCTTTTTTGTGAACCGGTTTAAAATCCTCTTGAGGCAGCTAAATGGGTATTTTCAGAGCATCCTTAACAGAGGCGGCTAGCCTATCTGCCTTCTCATTACCTGAAATTCCCACATGGCTTGGTACCCAGCGCAGCTTGATATTGTATCCGATTTGGAAAGCCAGGTTTATCTCTACCCGTACTTGTTGCACGAGCCGATTCTTAGAATCATGGAGGGAACAGAGAGAGGGGATAGCACTCTGGGAGTCCACAAACAAAATAGCTTTCCTGATGTTGTTGCCTAATATCTATTCAATAACCATGAAACCATAAAGTTCTGCAGTAAAAATTCTTGCAACAGAGTGAAGCCGTCGAGCTTTTACAAAGTGTTCTGAATATACAGCCGAACCAACAAAGTGTGGAGTTTTTGCACCACCAGTGAAGAATTGTGCATAGTCCTTATACTTAGCTTGCAAGGTCATAAACTCTTGATGGAGAACTAGTGGTGCAACAAATCGCTTATTGTATTTCGCTAGCGACCAGTCACAGGTATAGTGCACCGGCTTCCAAGGAGCAATGCTTCGAACTCGTCATCAAGCTACGCTCAGGAAGTGCAAGCTGCAGGGATGCAGACATGCATTGAATGCGGAGGCTTATAGGCCTTACTGTACTTGGCTTGTTCTTAAAAAAACGTAAAAAAGGAGATACCTGCAAACAACGGAAGGATGGGTGTTCAGGGTCAGATTTGACTTTATAACTATAGCATAGGCTGAGGAACTGTCTTCGCTTTTCTAGTGGCATTTGGTACGTCTCTGCATACAAACTCGGGACAGGCGACGTTCGAAAGGCCCCCGTGGCAAGTCGAAGTTTAAAGGGATACTACAACGAAATTTCGGCGCTCATTTTTTGGTCTATATGTGTTCAAAAGAGCAGTATCATATGGAATATACCAATATCTTGTTAAAAAAGTCTCTAAAAGGAATTTTAAAACGAATTAAACGATTAGCAAAGAGCACCTGGTGGATGTCGCTAACGCCTCGTTTGTAATGCTCGTCTAGGAACCTTGACAGCTAGTGACGGAGGTTGTCTCGTCTCCGGCCACGACGAGAGAAGGGGGGAAGGAGGAACTCCCCTCTTCCCGAGAATCCCTTTTGTGTGTCGCAGAAGTCGCTATTGTCCCCCTAGAAGATGATAGAAGATTAACCCGTCACTCAAAATTCGTACAAAAGCAGCCGCTTCGGTGGCTGGCACGACCAGGCCATCCTCTCGACGTCAGCCTCGCCGTAGCTTTGCTCGTCTTGAGACGACCTACGTCACGATTGCGTTGGATGTCACGTGCTCCAAGCTGGGCCTTCTCCGAGCGCGTGCCAGAGTGGGCCGTTTATAACGAAAAATACAGCCACCAGGATCAAAATACAAACGTGCGATTGTCATTTGCGGATATTGTGGATCATATTCAACCTATTTTTGAACACGACGGGAATATTTCAAATTTCATTGAAGTATCCCTTTAAGGCGATGCACAGAATCTAGCATTTTTAAAGATGACGGTCGTGCCGAGCCATACACAACCGCACCATAGTCGAGACGGGAACGAACCAGCGAGTTGTAGAGTCGCAGGAGGCACCTCCTGTCAGAACCCCAGGACATGTGTGCAAGTAGCTTGAGAACATTGGCAGATTTAAGACACTTTCGCTTCAGTTCTTTAGATGGGTCTGAAAATAGAGCTTCTTTTTAAAAATAACACCCAAGAACTTGTGTTCATGCCTAACGGTTACGTCAGTGCCATTCATCTGCAAGCTGGGGTCCAGCGACAACCCCCGACGTAATGAAAAATGCACGCACACCATTTTTTCAGGTGCAAACCGGTTATCCCAACAATAAACTCAGCAATAGTGAGTGGATGCTACCCGTGGCCTTGGCCTTCAGGGAGGTGGCGTGCTCTGCCTATCTCTAGCTTGGAGACTGTAGTCACGTGATCCTACCCGGAAACCCGATTGGCCTAAAACAAGCATAGCGTCTACTCTACTGTCAATACCGAGTGAACAAAGCAGTTCCATATTTCCTAAGAAGCTGCCCAACCGAAAAGTGACCCCCAAGAGGGCCTCCAAGCCCACGCTGGTCGGGACGCGTGGCTAGCGTGGCGGTGCACTGATACACCTAGAGGCTTAAAGGCGAGAGGAGGATGTTCATTGTCGGTGCACGAATACACTGGCTGGGCAACGGAGGGTGCATCTTTCAGGAAAGGGGTGCATGTGCTGCTGATACACCCGACTACACCAGTTTTTCTTAGAGTGTGGGCCAGGTGTTGACCGCTTCCTTACTGCAAAGGCTATTTCAAGCTCATACACTGTGAACGGCCGGTTGTAACCAATGTCACTTCCAGAGAAATCAATTGGCTGTTTTTCTGCCAAGGGCTTTTTAAATTTAGTAGTGTAATTTAAAGAACTGGAGACCTCTCGAAAATGATCAGCAAGAATGTAAGCCTGATCTTTTAGTGATGGGGATGATGAAGGAAAAAGGGGAATGTTAAAGGAGTGGTAAGTACCCCGAATTTTCCGAACACGATTCCATACCTCTTTTGCAGGAACAAAAATGTTTAGAGAGGATACATATTTTACCCACGAGGTTTTCTTGGCTTGTTTTGGTGTCCAACGAGCTTTTGCTTTACGCTGTTTGAATTTGATCTTGTTCTGAACAGTCGGGTACCGCTGAAACCTTCCCCAAGCCTTATTCTGAGCTTTTATGGTGGTCGTACAGTCCTTGTTCCTCCAAGGCTTGAATTTCTTGGGAATATTTTCAGAAGTTCGGGGAACTGACAGAGAAGCAGCATTTATAATTTTTTCAGTAAGGTACAGAGTCGCTTCCTCAGGAGACATAGCTAAAAAAACAGCGGGATTGACGGCTGCCTCCAGAGAAAATATAAAGCCCAGTCGGCTTTATCTAACTTCCACTTGGGAGCACAAGCTCGAAGAGAAGGAAGGGATACTGAACTTTCTGAAATTACAGGAATATGGTCACTACCAAAAGTATTTTCTAAAACCTTCCAAGAAAAACAAGGAAGTAAAGTAGGTGATGATATGGAAAGATCAATGAAAGTAAAAGCATTATGAGGTGCACTAAAAAAGTCGGTTGTCTCTTGCTTAAAAGGCAAAAGCCAGATGACAGTAAAAACGCTCTATGACACCGCCACGGGAGTCTTGACGAGCACTGCCCCACATGGGATGGTGTGCATTAAAATCTCCCAAAATTAAAAAAAAGGTTGTAGAAGTTGGCCCACAAGTCCTTGCAGGTCATGTAATTGCACTGGAAGGTTTGGTGGAAGGTAAAGTGAGACAATTGTAATTAGGCGCTCAAGCAGAACACGAACTGCTACTGCCTCTAAGTGGGTCGCGGGACGGACAGGAGCACAGGCAATACCACCCTGCACAACCACAGCTACTCCACCAGAAGAGGTGTTGCAAGAAACACGGTCTTTTCTAAAAACCTGATGTCGCCATAGTACCTGTGTATGTGTTTCATTAAGATGAGTCTCCTGTAAACAGATGGGAACAGGCTGGAGCTCATCGAGAAAAAAGTTGACATCATCAATATTACGAAAAAGACCGCGGCAGTTCCACTGCATTATACCTATATTTTTAACCATTTAAAACAAAATAGGTATAACATAAAAATTATATTAAAAAGCTATATTCCTTAAGGTTTAAATCTATTTTCACACGCGGCGACTTTGTTTTTTAGGGGGGTTTTATTCTGCTTCCGATTAGAGTTGCCGGAGGCAGAGGGGGTGGACTGTGATCTTGAGAGGAGAGCCTCCTCCTCAGATCTCGACTCACCCTCGTCCATGGGCTCGTCTGCAGCCGCCGGCAGCTGGACCCTGGAGGTCGACTGCCTTGGCACTTCCCCAGGCTTCCTCTGGGGAGCAGAGGAAGCCTGGGGAAGTGCCAACGCAGTCCCCGACCCCGAGGGGCCGAAGCAGCTGGTTGAGCAGGAGACGTCATCTCCTGCTCAACCAGAGGGACTCTTTAAAAAGAGTCCCTCGACTCTTTTTAAAGAGAGTCTCCACGACTCCCTGTGGGGGTCTTTGCGCGATACAGATTTGACTCCTCCACGACTCGTTTGTAGAGTCACTTGACGCTTATTTAAAAAGAGTCCTGCGACTCTCATCACACTGGAATCATGGTAGTGTATTGGCAACTCCAGGTGACGTAGTCAACTGCGACTCTTTAATGACTCTTGTCCAACGGAGAAAAAGTCACACGACTCCTTCCTGGTAATCCACGTGACTCTGTAACAAGAGTTGTGAGGACCCTCCTTTTATGAAGAGTCCCCCGACTCCTATCGCAAGAGTCATGGGAGTGTATGAGCGACTCTCCGAAAGATAGTCAGTGCTGACTCTCACTTTGTCTGGAGTATAGCAGCCCTAGTCAAGTATCAGTTTGTTGAACAAAGGGAGGCATTGTGATCGTTAGGAGACTTCTTGTCGCCTACGAGGTTCAACTTGAATTTCTTTAAAAGAAGGGTAGTAACATCAACTGTGTGAAAGTATAAAAGTTGAAATGGAAACTTCGATTCCACCTAAAAGAAGCGGTAACATCAATTGTCTGCAAGTGTAAATGTCGAAATGCAGAACTGATATCTTACAATTTCCTGTAATGAAACATGAAAAAATGAACGATGATAGTCGTAACGATGCCGAATTGAATGCTGCTCTAAAATTTATAATGAAAATCGACAGAAGCTTTCAGGACAGCATTGTTTTGTTACATTGGAATTTGCACACAACAAAAAAAAATTAGAAGTTTTTTTTAATCGGCAGCTTAACTTTCTATTCGTTTGATTATACTTATTATTTACAATAGGTTGTATATCTTTTTATCACATGTCTAGACTATTGGCAAGAGCTGGTGTGAACGAGCATGTTCTGTTGCTTCATGCCTGCTTTGAGTGGACAGGTGGGTGGCAATAAATTGCAGGAATCTTCAAATTTAACAATAAAGATAGCCGTTTTCTCTCAGCACTTATCACTGCCATTTGTGCAAACGCAACTTCATGAGTTCTACCATGCAGGCACTGCAAAACAATCCACAAGTATTTAAAGCAATTACTTTATTAGAAACTAATGTGATACATATTGGCTCAAAAGCCTGCTTCGGCTTATTCACAGGGGTTTTATCACAATAACTAAACAAATAACATCATAAGAAATAATACTGATACAGAAAACTGGTATAACTCTTAGACGAGAACGAAAATAAATTACAATGACAAGTTTTGTGAAGGCTTGGTTGGCCTGCTTGGTGTTGAGAATTAAATTAGAATAAAAAAATGACAAGTTTCCTAAAAGCTTTGTTTGGCTACTTGCTGTTTTTTCAAAGCTTTGTTTTTCTTTTTGCAGTTTCTTCTTCTATGGTTTGAATCCTCAGATCAACAGATGCACAAAAAAAAAAATCTAACAAAAGTTTAGATACACAATGGAACACACAAACCTTTGTATTATAGCTGGAATATTCACCAAACACATATGGAAAACATTAAAACAGTATTATTATAATGCAATTAAATGCAAAGGTGCAAGCGAGCTGGACAAGAATGACGAAAGTAATCCCTGGAGAAGGGGAACAAGAGGGACAAAGGACAAACATAAATCTCCAAACACAGCTAGGTGACTGGTGAGCGACCGAAAAAATCCGCCTGGTCCGGGTATCGAACCCGGGACCTCTCCATTACAAGTGGAGCGCTCTACCAACTGAGCTAACCAGGGGTTAGACGTCAGTAGAGCAAACGGGTTTTATCAGCTGCCACCAGTCGAACACCAACAAGGGTGAAGCTTGCAAGTTAAGGTTATAATTATAATGCAATTAAATGCAAAGGTGCAAGCGAGCTGGACAAGAATGACGAAAGTAATCCCTGGAGAAGGGGAACAAGAGGGACAAAGGACAAACATAAATCTCCAAACACAGCTAGGTGACTGGTGAGCGACCGAAAAAATCCGCCTGGTCCGGGTATCGAACCCGGGACCTCTCCATTACAAGTGGAGCGCTCTACCAACTGAGCTAACCAGGGGTTAGACGTCAGTAGAGCAAACGGGTTTTATCAGCTGCCACCAGTCGAACACCAACAAGGGTGAAGCTTGCAAATTTAAGGTTATAATTATAATGCAATTAAATGCAAAGGTGCAAGCGAGCTGGACAAGAATGACGAAAGTAATCCCTGGAGAAGGGGAACAAGAGGGACAAAGGACAAACATAAATCTCCAAACACAGCTAGGTGACTGGTGAGCGACCGAAAAAATCCGCCTGGTCCGGGTATCGAACCCGGGACCTCTCCATTACAAGTGGAGCGCTCTACCAACTGAGCTAACCAGGGGTTAGACGTCAGTAGAGCAAACGGGTTTTATCAGCTGCCACCAGTCGAACACCAACAAGGGTGAAGCTTGCAAATTAAGGGTGAAGCTTGCAAGCTTGCAAGCTTCACCCTTGTTGGTGTTCGACTGGTGGCAGCTGATAAAACCCGTTTGCTCTACTGACGTCTAACCCCTGGTTAGCTCAGTTGGTAGAGCGCTCCACTTGTAATGGAGAGGTCCCGGGTTCGATACCCGGACCAGGCGGATTTTTTCGGTCGCTCACCAGTCACCTAGCTGTGTTTGGAGATTTATGTTTGTCCTTTGTCCCTCTTGTTCCCCTTCTCCAGGGATTACTTTCGTCATTAAAACAGTAATAGTTACTGGTAATTCTCTTTCCCTGTTCTAGGAATGTGCTCTGAGTGCTGTCACAACTTTCACAGCTCTTAGCAAAATCTTTGTATTTTTTTACCCATGAGGGTGCCCAAGCACAAAAAGTGTGCTTCGTCGATTCCCCCCCCCCCCCCCCCACATACTGACCTTTCTATGCTCAGTACATGGCTAATACCCGAGAGATTCTCGCTGAAAAGTCCAGGACGTCGATTCATAGGTCCTCGCAGACAACGCACATGCAGCCAGATGTCCATGGGTGCTTTCCAGCGAATAGTAATGCTAGGTTCCCGAAAGTTTTACTGGGTCCTGGGAAAAAACAAAAAAACAATGATACGAAATAAGTTCTGGAAGTCAGACAAAGTTGTAGGTGAGCAAAATAAAATTGTCGAGGACATGCTAAGTGCCCACAGTGTCATAGATGGAAAGCCCATGCAGTAGAGTGAAGGCAAGTGAGGCAAACACCCATTGCTGCCTTTCTATATTTTGCTTTCCCCAATTCTCACTTGATTGTGAAGTGTTTCGTACGGTGGAACCAGTGCATCAGGGTACCTACCAAATTACTGATTTCAAATTCCTTGACTTTTCTAGAATTTCCCTCGACTATTTTGATAAAAACTTCCTGACCACTTCTGGGTCAAAGGATCATAATTCGGAAACATTATCCAGCATAGTCGTGCCCATGCGCAACCGTGAAGCTTTGTTCCGTATCGCCGTCCCACTTTCAGTGGTCATTTTCCCTGATGAAGCCATCTTTTTGACGATTTCCCTAAAAATTTCAGGTTGGTAGACACCCTGATGCTGTATCAGGTTACAGATAGACACAAAAAAAAAAATGCAGACCATTGCATTCAAAATTATCTTAGCCATGAGGAGGAACCTAAAATGTTCCCATGGAGAGAGATAGAGAGCGGAGGGGCGGGGGAGGCTGCTGCTGCTATTGTCTGCTTTTTCTTTTAAAAGAATATCAATTTAAGGCTCAAAGGGAACGTAAAGGCCCGTTCACACTCTTGCGACCGAGTAAGACCGAGAGAGACCAGACCGGTTTTTAAGCCTCTTGCGACTTCTTAGGACCAGCTCCGCTGCAGCGCACCCGGTCCTAAGACGTCGCAAGAGGCTTAAAAACCGGTCTGGTCTCTGTCAGTCTTACTCCGTCGCAAGAGTGTGAACGGGCCTTAAGTAATAAATCAGTAAGTATACTGAGAGCACTTGAAGCACAAGGGGCACGGTCCCTACTAAGGAAAGAAGGGAGGGTACCAAGTCTAGTTGAACCTGTTCTGCAGCACCCTGCATACGCTAGGTGCTAGGCAAGACTGGGGCTATTCTACTGAGACTGTCTGTTACAGTCAAAGAAAGCATTATAAAATTCTTTGCTGGGCAAGCTGCTTCGTGGCTGCAATGAAAAAAAGAGTATATTAAGACAAGGACAAGGAAGGAAGGGAAGACGTTTTTTCTGAATAAACTAGTTGGTAGTGAGCGCTTGTTTCTTCCTTTCTCGTCCCCGTTTTATTGTGCTCCCTTTTTAGTTGTAATGTAAGCAAGCCACGATGGAATTTAGAGAGGGCTTAAAGCTTGCTTTAATATCTGCGTGCATGTGAGGGAATGCTTTATGTACAAGGCCTACTACAAGGTAGTAATCATCACAATTTTCCATCTGAGTAACAAAATAATGCATCTCTGCATTACTGAGTATCCTATAACTTTTCGTGTGCTGTACCGATATAGGCATCTTTTGCATGCAGAAATGGCGGGACACTAAAACTAATAGTAATTTGTTTATCATCTTTGTTTAGATAAATGTTTCTGAAGTTTGGCAGAAAAGAACCGCCTTCCAACATGAGCCCGAACCTGGTCTTTGGTTTGTTTTGAAGTCATGGCCAAGTACTCCTAATATTGAAATAACTTGAGAAGACAGCGGATGATACTTATCTCACTTGGTCTCCAACTTTTAAAAAATATAATGAATTATATATTAAGATCATAATGTTACGTGGGAGTATATACCTATTCCGATATGTCACGCCAAGGATCTGCGACAGTTTAATCATCACTGAATTTATATGATTGTCCCAAGACAATGTTTCCTGAAATAGGACGCCTAATGTCTTGAAAAAGGGCACAATCTCAACAGGAGCAGAATTTAAGGTAATTGTTTTGTTTATGATTATATTCTTGATTTTTTTCACAAAATATACCTGATTTTGTATTTTCAACATTTATTTTTAAACCATTACCTTATGTCCAGTCTTCTAGCCTAAGTAGAGTCGAATTCGGAAGGTCAATTATTTCATCTGGTAATTTGCCGGCTAAAAGTATGCTGGTATCGTCCGCATAATTAATAAATTTGGCACTAGAAGAAATACTTACGATATCATTTACATACATATGGAAAAGAAAGGGGCCCAAAATGCTGCCCTGTGGTACACCAGAAGAAACTTGTAGAGGGTCCGATAGAGAGTCACCCAAGCAAACTATTTGGCTACGATGTTGTAAATAGGATCGAATAAGGGATGCTGCTATTCCCCGAATACCATATCGCTCTAGTTTTTTTATGAGAAGCTCGTAATTAATATGGTTGAAGGCTTTTGTGAAGTCTATAAACAGACCTAAGACTAGATTTCCTTTTTCTAATTCGGAGAGAATGAGCTCTTTCTGCGCAAGTAGAGCAAGCTCTGTACTGAGGTTTTTACGAAAACCATACTGGGAGTCACTTAGCAGGTGATGTTTTGTTTCAAATTTATTAAAGCGTTTAAGAATAACTTTTTCGAATGCCTTTGAAAGTACTGGTACAATTGATACTGGTCTGTAATGTCCCATGTCATTCCTGTCACCTTTCTTAAAAAGCACTGTGACCCGAGCAACCTGCATTTTTAACGGAAAGACCGCCTGACTAAGGCAAAGATTAAATATTTGCGCTATGCATGGTGCAAGAGAGAAAACAGCATGTTTAAATGGCTTTACCTGCATACTATCAATATCTTCAGCACTACTATTTTTCAAACTTCTAAATATATATAGACAACCTCCTCTTCACTTACCGGTTCAAGAAAAATTGAGCTATCATTGTGTGAAACATGTCTAAGATAGGTATTTAACGTCAGTTTATCCACAAAGTTTACAAAATAATTATTAAATCCACCTGCAAGCGGTTTACCGGTTACTTCAATACCATTGAGTGTTATCTTATGAAGAGAGTCACGGTAAGTCTTATAATTCAAAACAGAATTAAGTCTTTTCCACATCAATACACCCAGAAGCAGAACCATATAAGTTAAAGAAATGATCACGCTTTGCTTTTTTTAAGTCTTTATCTAAGCGGTTTCGATATGACTTGAACTCCTGAAGTGTTTTTGGATCTTTAGTTTTAATAAAAACGTTGAATAGAATGCTTTTCTTTCTTATTCTTGCTGAAAGCTCCGCAACTACCCAGGGTTTTCGTGTTCTTGTATTTTGTTTCATATGTACGAGGGGGAAACTAGAGGCATATATGGGCTTTAAGATATTAAGAAATTCTTCATAAGCGTCGTTTCCATTATTTGACCTGAAAACGGAATCCCAAGAAACCTCGGCAATTTTTTCACAAAATGTGCTGAGATTTTTTTCCTTCATTTGTCGGATTAAGCGTGTCAACTCTTTAATTTTTCTACGTGCATGTACTTTTTGCATACAAATATAGGTAAGTGGTCACTTAAGTTATAGGCAAATACTCCCGATTTAGTTCGGTCTGAGCTTATATTTGTAAACAAATATCAATTAGAGATGATGAATTGTATGTTACTCTTGTAGGAAGATTGATCACGTTAAAAAGACCATGGGAATTCAACAAAATATCCAGCCTCATTTTTGAAGAGTCATTTGCTAGCATGTTTATATTGACATCTCCTCCGCAAATCAAATCGAAATTATTTTTATTCACATACAAAAAAATGTTTCCAAGTAATCTAAGAAGGGCGTCATAGCACCGTTCGGGGTGCGATAACAAACAGCAAGTGTCATATTTTGCAATTCAAGAGCCAGAAACTCGTAATCATTTGTAATGGCACAAAAAAGTTTGTGTTAGTGCACAGTTCAAAGCATTTTTCACTAATATAGATATGCCACCACCTCGACCGCTACTGCGATTTAAATAAAAAGTATCGTATGAAGGAAGACGGAAAATATTTGTTTCATCCGTGGACCATGTTTCGGTTAACATTATTACGTCAAATTCCTGACCTAACTGTTCAAAGAAAAGAAAGATATCCGATTCTTTATTTTTCACTGACTTTACGTTCAAATGAAAACATTTGAAAGATTTTAAATATGCTTTACCTACATATTTCTCAAAATTGTGTGGCAGCGCGTAGAATTCAATGTGCGTACACTTCATGTTTACTAGTTTTTTTTTTGTCCCTTTTTATTTACAGTTTCTCAAGGTCGTAAACAGAAGAGATCACCAGTGGTCGTTCCCCGTCAATCTTGCGCACAAGAACCCTTCCGTTGCTGTGCCACACATACTTTAAGTTATTTACCTTTGCCCAGTTTTTTGTCTGAAACAACAAATCACGCGTTCTTTTTGTTAGATATTCCAGTACGTATGAATCATCACTAGAACTGCGGATTTTATTTTTGTTCTGCCACCAGACATCTCGTTTAGCTTGCGTCGCGAAACGACAGATTACGACCGGTATCTTATCCTTCCGAGACGGCAGATGGTGAATTGCAACAATGTCACGTTTTACAAGTTGTGGAAGTTCGATACGCGCCGCTATTTCATTTATTTTCCCTAGCAAGTCTTCCCTTGCCATTTGTTGAATTCCATGAAATTCAAGATTTAGCCGTCGGCTTCTCCACTCAAGATTATGGACTTCGCTGCTTAGTTGGGCAGTTTCACCCTCCCGCCTCTCGATCATTTCTACCCTCCGTTTTAGATCCAGGACATCCCGTTCGTCATTTTCCGTTCGTTTAAGAAGGTCATCGAACTTTCACTCATGAACTGAATAGAATTTTCCCTACTCTCAACCGTTTCCTTTAGAGGAAGTAGCTGATCCAGCGTTGATAGTTTTCAGCCATATCCCTATATCCTGCACTTCCTGTTCATCGGCCGGTTTTCGAGATAGTTGCGACTGTGACTTAAAACGTCGGCATGTCGCACAACGCCACGCTTTGCGATAATTTTCGCCCTTTGTTTTAACAGTGTTCTCCATGATCCCTGCGCATTTCCAGTGTGGTATCCAGATTCACAATCACTGCACGTGATTGGCCGATCTGACATAGCGAAAACTTCATTGCACACAGGACACTGTTCATCCAGACCCATAATCGCACTCAAACCACACTTCGAATCACACTTTGGCAGCAGCAGCAGCAATAGCAAAGAGAGCAATTTTGTGTTGTAAGAAACAGGCGAAAAACTGACCTGCAAGCAAGACATGTCTTAGATTGCTGCTGGTTTCCACGCCGCCACTGCTGCCAGTGAAGTGTCCGAGCCCGGTTGCGTCTTTATATAACTTGGCCCAGTGACGACAGCGACAGTGCTAGGGGCGGTGTTGATGTAGTCGAGAGCGCCAGCTGGAGGGGTGGCCACAATCCAGATGACGGCACTTGTGAGCTCCAGGTGGTCGTCACAGCGATTCGGTAGTCCCGATGATGACAGTGCGGGCTCCCGGTCGCTGACTCAGCTGATGTCGTTACCAGGTGATTCTGTTCGCTTTTCCCTTCCTGCAGTGAAGCAAGACACATCTTAGATTGCTGCTGGTTTCCATGCCGCCACTGCTGCCAGTGAAGTGTCCGAGCCCGGTTGCGTCTTTATATAACTTGGCCCAGCGACGACAGCGCCAGTGGTACACTCTAAAAAAAAAAGGTGTCAAGGGAGAGTAAGTGCCCTAACTTACTCTCCTTTAACTCTATCTGCATGGAAGTTACTCTTTCCCGACCGCTTCTTTCGATGATACTCTACCTTAACCCTCCCTCGACCTCGAGAGTAACTGTAACGAGAGTTAGTTTCTCCTCGCGATATCACGGGCTGTCGATAGATGGCGCCGCTATGGGTTCGGCGCAAGTTCGACGCTGTTCGGCGCAGGTATTTTTTTCGTTTTCTCGGGGAAACCTTTTTTTCCTATCCGCTTTTGTTTTTTTCTTTTTTTTTCTTCTTCCTTTTTTGGGGGGGGGGGGGGGGGAGATGGGGCAAGGATGTTTTAATAAATGAGTTGGTACAGCCTGCCTTGACGGGTTTATATTTCAGTATTTATTAACTTAATTATTACCTGCGGCAGGAAGATCATTGGAGCGGGGGACACTCCTTTATCCAAGCAATAGGCAATTAATGTTATTGCTAGACAGATATATTAAACAATAAACATGTAGATCAGTGTGTAAACGGGTGTATGAGCGGATGCTGACGCGCGTGTGCGATTATGTTTCGTTACATAAGTGCCTAGGGTTGTTATGTAGCCCAGAGATGTTTTTGGGGCATTGTTATATTTTTGGGGGGTCGTTTCAAGTTACTGCTGAGCCCGACCTCACTGATCGTAGGAACAGGTATATGTATAAAAAAAGTATTTTTTCCACATTCGCATTAAAAGCAAGCAAAGAGGAAAACCTCCCTCCGTGACAGAAGAGGTCGGCTTCGCGCGGTCTTTTGCATACGCCACGTGACGACCATTTCATAAAGCGTCGCCCTAAACACGGCGTTCGTTTCGAAGCCATGTATAGGTTCAAAAAACCTATACATGGCGGCAAGCCAGGTTTATGGTACGTGACACGAGGGGCTCCCTTATTTTCACCGCCGTGGAGAAAATAAACGACGGAGCCAGAGCGTTTGGAAAAGTTGTTAGCGATGATTTCCAAACTTGTTATGCGGTCTTTGTTTTGAGTCATTAAATAAACTTGGCTTGACTACTACCTTTTTTTTCAATATTTACATTTTACTTTCCGAAGCGCGGGAGTCGATCAGTCTTTTGCTCTGTTCAAGAAAAGCTCTGGGGGGTTAAACCTTTAACTCTGCACAGTTTGCTACATCCTTTAACTGTTTTAACCTCGCTCTCCGAAGCTCCCTTGACAGGCAGGTTTTCGATGTAAGGGAACATTCAAGATCGCTGCTCTTTTCCGCTGTTCATCAAACAGTTCCTAATGTACAGCGGAAGCACCGTGTAGCATTCCGGATATCGATATTTGTGGTACGGATCTCACTGGCTTTAAAAATAGATACATTAGTGTGTATTACAGTAGTCTTATTTCGCTGTCCAACAGAGCCACATTTAAACTGCCATTGACGGGTTCACCTTACGTTCAGTTGATTCTACACAGCAAGCGATAGCTCAATTATTTTGGGAAGAACGTAGACTGTTCTATGTCGCCCTACGATATGTTAAAGAGTATGCTAAGCTTCTTATGTTCAATGTCCCCGAGGTACGAAACACGGACGACAGAAGCTCAGTTAAAATGAATGAGCGAAATTGTCTGTATGTTCTGTAACTAGCGGTAGCTTCCTCCATCTAGCATGGCCTTTGAAAAAGCCTGTGTCTAGAGTGCCGTGGTACTCTTGCCAAGCGTTCAAGTGCCCACGTCCGATGGCACTCTAAGCACGCATTGGAGTGCAATCCGAAGGCCCTAAATGGGCTGTACAGAAGACGTGGGTCAGCGCGTCCCGAGAAGCATAGCCTGCCGCATCCGTAAGCTAAAGAAATCCGATTTACAAAAAATTTTTCACCATCGAAGTGCTTCGAAAGTGAGGGAAGTGTCGCAAGCGGAAATTTAGAGGACCCAGAGGAAATTAGAGAGTAAATAAATTTAGAGGAATTTAGAAGATAAATAAATCTGTCTTTTAGAGACAGCCAAATTTACTTATAAGCTTGGTCTTGGTACCAATCCAGCCAGCTGAAAGTCATGATGTGGAAAGATTGTGAACTTTAATTTGGTCTCCTGTGTTTGTTAGTTACCGAATCGACAACAAACCAGCACCGACCAACCAGCTCTTTTACGACGCAAATAGTTTCACGAAAAAACTTAAAAAAAAAACTTCGAAAAAACAAATAAATAAACACAAAAAAGGTGGTGTGGAATGGGCATAGGAAGCGAGCAAGCCGGCCGTGTCGCGGCGGTCGCCTACTGTTCGCCGCGACCTGGCGGTAGCCGCCGCAGGAGCATCGGGCAGCAATGGCGACGAACAGCACGGCGGACAGCGTCCCCGTCGTGATTACGACGGAATTTAAGGCAGTTACGAGTTCGGAAAGTTCCTTCGGAAGCCGGTGCCGCCGGCTCAGAATCATCGCGAAGTAATAGTAACGAACAGCACAGAGGACAGTGGGCGACTACGAATCCGGAAAGCTTCTTCGGTAGCCGGTGCAGAATCATCGGGGGGAAGCAGTGGCGATTAGCAGCACAGCGGACAGTGTTCCCGGGGTGATTACGACGGGGTTTAAGGCGGTTACGAATCCAGAAAGCTTCTTCCGTGGTGCCAATATGACGAAGAGAAAACTTTTTCATGAATCTGGCCGCGTGTACGACGTGAAGGAGGTCCGTTTCGACGGACAAGTGGATGTCACGGAGCGCCGTACTCTGCAAACAAAATTAAGCGCGCCCGCAAAAAAATTTAGTTGGCGTTGAGGGGACTGCGGTAATTATGTACGTTTATTTCTGAATCAGCTTGACAATAACTGGGCAATTTTTTTTTCGCGCCGTTCCGCGATTCTCTTTACTATCTTCCTGTAGGCTGATGGAAACATCCAAGGGTAGGCTTAGGAGGGCGACCGCATTCCGCTTCTCGATTCCGGTGAAGTATTTGCTGCATAGAGTTTGCCGTCGGTGTCGATGCTGTTCTATCGTCGCTAGAAGAGAAAAGAAGGTAACTGTATTATACGTCAGCAGCTTAAACAAAGCACGAACTGGAAGGTAAGAAACACCACTAACCTGTATGGACGCATAAGCCTTACCCAGGTCGCGCAGTACTCCGCCTCGTACGGCTTCGAAGGGACGGTGTAGTACTACGTGCCGTGCGCGATCTTCGACGTACTGTTTCAGCCGACCAGGCAGCACTTGTTGCGGCTTTCTTGGTGCGGAATAGTCATCTCAGAAATTACAGCGCTAACCGGCTAACCCACTGCAACGCACAACCAACGCAGCGACTGGCAGAAGATGCCCGATGCAACGGACCCGTTTGCCGCTAGGGGCGCCCTGGTCGGGGCTTGAATTAGATCCGCACGGTTCCTATGCTGCGGACACTAAAATTCGTTAATATTTTTTTTTTTATTATTTTTTTTTTTTTGTATGGAGCATTAGTGCAAGCTGGGTGCAAGGTGCGCAAGGAACGAGCGAGGCGCCCGTTGAGTCCGGATGCCCTGGATTACCGCCTTCGGAAGCACACGCTGTCCTCAGTTGCCACACAAAGCCTTTAGTCATGGATCGGGGACTTTATCCCCCGTAAGCTGACAGCGCGGTGGAAACTACGTGCTTGTTAGACCATTTGACTGTCAGTCTCGCACCACGTGATCACCCCTTCTCCGCATACACACGCGAGGCGAGCGAAATCAAGCGATAGGAGTCAGGCCACTGAATGGTTGGCTAACGCATGGCTTCACCGCATTGTCAACTTAGAGATGAACGAAATAAGAGCTCACCTCTACAATCAATTTACGGCCTGTTATCGCCTGACATCACTTTCTGCGCGCGAAACCTTTAACCTTGAAAGCAACAAGATCGTTTTGCCCACGATCAAGCTTCCCGGAACTTTAGAACGGATGCCTTGCGAACGATGGGGCCTAGGAAGAGTAGCGCTGCCATAATATGTTTTTTTATTTTTAATTCTGTTTTTGATTTCACGAACGGTTTCGGAATATATGACCGAATACCGTTTTGGCATCTCCACAGAACTAAGATTTAGTGACACTATGAATGTTAACCATTTTGTTCTTAGCCCGAGACTGAGGCAGGAAAAGAGGAAAGTTTCAAAGTAGAAGAAAAATGAACAGTCGAGGACGTGTCCTCGACTGTTCATTTTTCTTCTACTTTGAAACTTTCCTCTTTTCCTGCCTCAGTCTCGGGCTAAGAACAAAATGGTTAACATCCACCAGCTCGCCTGCGCAATCACTACATTATCATTTATTACTATGAATGTGTCATTGATAGTAGGTATTCCATGCGCAATTATGCATACATATATAGGACAACGATAATTTATTTGTTATGTTTGTGAACACGGAAAATACATAAATGAATTAATTAATATATTTATAAAAGTATCTGTTTCACATTTTTCCTCAAGAAGGTCTTTCTCGCGCGCTTCATGGGTAACAACACAATCATTTAAGTACTAACGTGTGCACTTATATGGCAGAATTTTTTTTTATACAAAAGAATCTTACGTTAATTTACCTTAATTACTTTTCTCGATTAAATTTTCCCTATAATAAGGGACGTGCTTAAATGCATATATGCTTCTGTGCAACCCTGCTGTCATTGCTGCCAAAAAAAGCAAACATCTTTTTAATAGGACAGGTCAGGAGTGCTTATATTATAAATTTGAAATAAACACCCGTGCCAAAATCACCGGTGCATTTCCAATGAGAGGGGCCGCCATCCCGTGCTCGCCTGGCGTATAAATGATCAGTGACTCGTCATTCGTAATCTATAGATAGTATTTCGGATGAAAACATTATTTCAAAGCAAATGTGGGCGAAATTACAGTCGATATGTACCATAGTGAATCGTTAGTTAAACAAGAGTCCCACCTACACCAAATCTATGACGTCGCGTTTAGGCGGTGGCGCAGCCTGTTGAACGGAGCATGGCCGAACGCTTCACACTTCGGGAAATGGGTACATGCCGCGCGTCGTGCGCGGAGCTCTTGTGTGCAAACGCGTGCTTGTTTACACGCAATGAGTTGGTGTACACTCGATTCAAAGGTCAAACTGTTCGTGAGAGATTATTCGGCGTGAAGTTGGTCTGCCTTTCAAGATTTGCGACACTGGTTCACGCTGTACATGAGACACGCGTAGCTAGTGCAGCACGACCGCTAACCTGAGGTCGTTAACGTGCATCACGCGCTATACTTAGTTTCACCTCCGAATGAACCGCAGATGCTGTTTCAGTGCTTGTGCATCCACGAGCGCTCGTGTGCCCGCCGAGGCGTCATCCAAAACAATTAGCTCGCGCTTTCAGCACGTGTGACCAACAATGGTCCATGCTGAGTTGAGACGAAGCATTCCTGGTGTTCATAGCACGTTCTGCAGAATGAGCTTGCGCTCCTCGTGCTCCTAGCTCCAACCAGTCAGCGACTCGCGCGGGCTAGCGCGAAATCCTCCCTTTGAAACAGAAATTTCTAGCGCAAGCGGTCATTCCGCGAAAACACCTCTGAAGGCTGCACTTTCGTGCCGGTAGCCTTCGCTGTTTAGGGACAAGCCTCGGGCACGTGCAGCATTCGCGCGGAAATATATTTTGGTGTTGTAGTAGTATTTTGAAGTGCAGGAGAAAAGCTGGAAGCCACCCGCATCTATTTCACGAGCAGAGTGCTCGCGAAAGTAGCGTAAGTACTTTTAACGTAAGCTACCACTTTTAGAAACAGATTGTAATTGTTTGAATAATCTTCTATTTGTTCTTTTTTCCCAAAAAATTGATTCGTGATTGGAGTGATCTCCGAGAATACCGGTCACCAGTGATACCTGTATAGTGCCATATTGGCGTGACATTTGAGTGCTGTGCTCTTGATGCATCGTGTTCCTTTTTATTATTCCTGTTTTTTTTTGTTTTTTTTTTGCAATTTGACAACTGGACTTTTATGTAGTCGGACGCTGTGTTTCTCTATCTGTGACAATTTGATAGTTTATGTACGAAATTAATCCCTAAAATAATGCCCTCTGCTCACTGTAGGCATTTTATAAATAAATAGAACAAATAAATATCCGCGGGAAGGGTGCGCTAATAACTGAATGAATAATTTTCGATTAGTCTTTCAAAGGTTGGTATTTTACGGCAGTTAATCATTCAAATATTAAGCTGAGATCTGTTTTTGTAGTGAAAGCAAGTGGAACCGTTCGCGGGTTTTAGAGATTCGAAGAGCTATCGCTGTAAAATGGTAAACACTCTCCAATGTACTTTTTTTTTTTGTTTTTTTTTTGTTCGGACATGTTGGTTTGAATATATTTACTGTGGCGGATGCTTTCAACGCTTGAGCTCTTGTTTATTGGGGGCATTCGTTCAGTAGTGCACCCGCTCTCTCTTGCCTCGGTATTACGTATATCGTATGATAATTAACCCCTCCAACTAGCAATTCGGAAAATGGGTTTTATCGACGTGTTTGATCCGCTATGGCAATCAGTTTGTTGGAGGATGCTTCATCGACAAAATCGTCTCGTCGACACTGCGCTGTCCCATCGACGGTTTCATCAAAACGAGCGTTGTGTCGTTTCACAACATAGCTTGCTTTGCGATAGCATTTATGAGCGAGCCCTGCGCACTTTACGCGTCCGTAACGGTCCGCCGGTCGGTCGTCTGTAACCATACAACAGATTGGAGCCACCACGTAACCACAGTGGAAATAGCGCTCCACATAATAGTCACAAGGTCACGGGACTATAATCCGTGCGGGCGATGTAAACATCGTCACTGATGAATCCATGAATCCCGAACAAGAGCTCTGCCGGACAAAAGCTTTTCGATGACCCGTACGAAACCTCAGCACTTTTTTTCAGAGACTCGGATAAAAGTACATCCTTTTATGACTACACATGAGCAAAGGGTTAATGAAGAATTTCTTTTATTTTATTGCCGATCTTGATATGAAGACCGTATCTTTGTTTCTGGAAACCGAAAACTACGATAAGAAATGTCTCGATATGGGCTCATCGGGGCCGCCAAATGGGGCTGCCGATGTCTGCGTCAATGCCTCGTCATTCCGTCGCGACCAAATGCATGGGACCTTTCGCTCCAGATTATTATGTTGGCTTTACGACCTCGAGAGAAAAGCTTCGTGCTCTTAACTACGGGTTTATGAACTCCATTTCGTGTCCAGTGAAGAACCCCGTTGCGATTGACAGGACAAGAACATATTCTGAAGCGTGGTTATACAAGGACGGCTCTATGACTTTACGGCACTACTGCTGCCACAATAACACGCCGAATGCCTCCAACATGGCACCAAGGCACTGATAGCAGACGATAACGTCGTGTTTGGTTTAGAGTTTAGCCGGAAATAACGTCAGCTGCAAAACGCAAAACGCAAAACGCAAAAAAAAAAGAAGCGAGCACAAAGAAGTTGCCAAATGCCCCACGACTGACACCCCACCCTTTAGCCCCGCCTTTAAAAGGCTAGCTTGATCAGAAGCCCATGACTCGAATCCCCAGATCATACGGCCGGGTCCTCACCGTGACGGTTGAGCCTTCTGCTTTTAATTAAGAGACAGTAAGTGTGCACGCGAGCGTGTGTAACGTAATCATGCCGTCATTTGTAGACCCTCAACATATTAGGTTAAGACATGGAACAATGCTGGTTGAAGCTCGCACAGGGATTCTGCACGTGAGGCTATAATGCTACACCCGTACGATCGCCCACATGTGGTTGGTATTTTAGACTACCGATCTGGCGCAATCCACATGTTTGCGTGCATGTTCTTTTTTTTTTTTTGGTGGGCATGTTTTGTTGTTTTGTTTATTTTGAGGCATAACCTATACTCCGTTTCACCGTCAGTCCGAGCGCAGTGGACGCCACGAGCCATCCCAGCCGATCCAGCGCCGGGAGAAAGTCGCGTGACCTGCCGGTGGGGCGGGGCGACACAGGGAGCTCAAGGTCGCATGACACTCCCTCAACGCCGCATTGGCTGGGATGACTCCTAGCGTCCGCTGTGCACGGACGGAAGGTGAAACGGAGTATAGTTAGCTTCGCTGGTGCTCCGAGGCAACGCGAAAGTGGCTGACGATTTTCTTGAAAATCATATTGCCTCTTTTTTTTTTCGTTGGGAGACATTTGATTTATCATTCTCTTTTTAATTTTGACATTAGGCTTCAAGCTGAGTTCGGAGCGTCGTGTCTGCCAGACTCTTTTTGTCTTCTTGCTCTAGAGCTGTCATGTTTAAGCAATCTCTACCACATTGGTTTTTTGGATACCCGGCAAGCAACACCAACAGAGACAAACGAAAGAATTCGAGCGCCCTTCTCCCGCAAGGAAGGGGGGGGGGGGGGGGGGGGAGGGAGGGAGGGAGGCGCACGCACCGACGGCCTCGAAACGGAATGCTTACAAGGTCGCTCGGCCTGGTGCAAGGACTCGTTCTTTCCCTGGGAAAGGGCGAGAGAGGGTAATGAGAGAACAGTTCCCCTCCCGTTTTCCCGGGAGGGGAACTTTCGCATGAGAAGCGCCTGTCCTGTCGTCCGTGTTTCTTTATTGTCCTCGTTTGTTCGCGCTTTTTAACCTTTTATTCAGTAATGGACCAACTAGCCCAAACCATAGCCTCCTCTATACGGAGAAAGCCTGGCACATCGACGACGGAACCATAGAGCGCGCGGCCGCAGGAAAAAGGAGAGGAGGAGCGCGCCGAACGGTGACCATTATGGTAGCGCAGAGCAGAAAGGGCAGACCTAGACAGCGAGCGCTTGGGTCGTGAGCGGCCGCTCCCCAAACCACGCTTGTTTTTGCGTCTTCGTCACCGTCGTTTTCGTACTCCGGGAGAAACGGGCGCGGCGATTCGGAAGGGCGTCGTAGAGAGAAACGGGAAAGGGTGGACGTTGAGGTTCTCCTCTCCACGATAGCGACAAGAAAAGAAAAAAAAAAAAAAAAGATTGTTTCTGCGTTTGGCCGCTCGCTCTTTTGTGGCGCTAGCGGACAAGGTTCTCTCCGCTCCCGTTTCTCCGCCCCTCCTTTCCCATTTACGGCGGCCGTCTTTTCACGCGACGCGCCAGGCTTTCTCCGTATAGAGGAGGCTATGCCCAAACCCAAGTTTTAATCCCCACACTGCCCTACACCATCACCAATCTCTTCTAACCTCTTCTTTGCAAGCGAAGAGTACTCGTCCTTGAAGGAGGACTCCCTTCATTCCTAAGCTGACAGTGTCGAGCGAGCTAAGCGCCCACCGGACCAGTTATCACCTGCCTCGCTTTCTGCTCGTGGTTACAGGAGGGAACGTGATCACGTGGTTAAAGACAGACGTGCGATTAGTTCACCGGGCACCCCTTAGCTTCTTCTACACTTTCAGCTTAGGAGTGACGGAGCCCAGCACGCAAAACACACGCACTAAAAAAAAAAAAAAGAAAAAAAAAAAAAAAAAGAGACGAAAGCGTTGAGAGGCGCGCGCGGCAAAACGCCGACGCCGTCGAGGCGAGATCTCTTTGCTTTAGGGCATTTCGCCATCGGAGCGGCGTAGGGAGGCCTACCCGAAAGCCGGCGCACTCAGCTCGCGGACGAAGACGTCTGTCACGTGATGTTTACTGGGCGCACCGTCGACACCGCTGCGTAGGCTCGCCGACGGCAGCTCCAGGCAGCTCTTCCGTGACTTCGTTGCCGCGACCTCTTGTCACCATTCAACCGCACTTAAAAGGTAAGTAGCTCATTTTCGCATGCGCCTTGAGAGATAATCGAAGTGCAGAAGGAATGAAAGACGCGTAACTTATCGCGATAGCGCGTGTTGTGTGAGAAAACGCGCTCAACCTTGTTGCTTCTGCTTTCCCCACTCAGTTGCACGAGGGCAACGCATCCTCGCATGAGACTCGACTCGATTGATGTGTCCAGGACAAGGGCTCATATCCATGGGAGTTCGGTTTGCTCTGGTTTCTTCCAAACACTTTTTGTTCGTACCTTTTCGCTTTCCGGCGCCGTAAGAAGAACGGAAGAAATCGAAAACACTGAACCGCACTCGTTGAATAATTACGATGGGCGCTCTCGCGTGCTGAAATTTAAAGAGAGGATGTCATGTTTTCTTTAGTCTACTTATCTATGTAAAAAAAAAAAAAAAGTTCTTGTCTTAGGCAGTGGTGTGTTCGTTTCACATCGTGCATCCCCGCTCCGCGAATGCGGCCACCAGACGGTCATGTTACATGTAGAAAAATTGCCTTTTTGGAGCGTTGCGGAGGCTGGCGGCAGCGTGCTGAAGTTACGTGTTTTACTCGTTCGTCGGTATTCGCTGAAAAAGTTATTTAAAACCCTGTGTAAGCCGTGAGGCTTGCCGTTGAGAACACGTCAAAAGTTTTACGGAAGCGCAGTGCCGTAGGAAAAAGGCGCAATTCGTCGAAATCAAGTTTACCGCGGCGAGATCAAAGCTTCCTTGGCACGCCGAAGCGCTGCGTCTCTCTGCCTTCGCGCGCTTGGATACCGATCAAGAATCGGCGCCGCGGCAAAGTTTTGAAGGTGTGTCGCGCGTAGATGTTTTTGGGCATCATATATCGGGCACGGAGTTCTGAGTCGTCCAGCTGTTCCGGCAAGTTGCTTTGAATAAAGGGGGAAAACAATATTGACGGTTGCTCTTATGCACTATTAACCATGTTCCATATCTGCTCTAATGGATCACATGGCAGCACAAATAGAGCAACGCTGTGGAGCAAGTTTGGTTTTCGAAGGCAAAACTACAAGACAGCGAGAATTAAAATTTTTGAAGCGCGACCCATACGGTCGTGTGCAGTCCCTTGGCCAATCACAATTAGGCGAGTCGCGCTCAAACGTCAAGTGCAATAAAGTAGGTTTATAATGGTTCAGCACTAATCAGTGATGAGGAGCTATCGTGCACAATATTCTGTAAATAGTTTAACAACGAAAAAAGACCTACTGAGTGCGACACAGTTTGTGCGAACAAGTAATCGCTGGTTTTTCCAGTTTTTCTCTTTGAAACCAAGGGATGTCATCCAAGTTATTATTGCTACGGAAAGAGCTCATATAATGTAAGCAAAAACATTTCGTGCTCGCTAATACTAATTGGAAGTAAAATGTGCCGATGTCGTGTTCGCGCTAACAGTATCATGATGTGTACCTTCCCCTCCTCGTTCGTTGCCACTGGCCACTGGATCAAGCTCTTTCCGGACCGCAAGTGCCGGAAGTTACAAATACAGGGTGTCACAAAAGAAAATTTACACTGTCTTTTTTACTGCAAAAATAAACTAGGCATCGCCGAACGCTCATTCTCCGCCCAAAGGTAGAGCTAGAGGTCACAGCCAGATGCCAAAGTTTCAGCCTGATCCGATAACTTAATCAAAAGTTATAAGTGATTTTCTGAAAATTTCAATGGGAAAATGGAGCCCATTTTTGCCCGTTTTCGGTTTCTGGTGCCATAGAGCCCCATGTGTTTGAAAACTCTGTCGGCGGCCATTTTCCCATTGAAATTTTAAAAAAATCGCTTATAACTTTTGATTAAGTTATCGGATCGGGCTGAAACTTTGCCATCCGGTTGTGACCTCTAGCTCTATCTTTCGGCAGAGAATGAGCGTTCGATGATGCCTAGTTGATTTTTGCAGTAAAAAAGACTGTGTAAATTTTCTTTTGTGACACCCTGTACAGTCGTCGGGGTAAAGTAAAATGCTTCTCCAGAAGCACATATGGCTTTACACACATTGCACTCGTAAAACACATTTACACGTCGATTCTTTATTGTCATCCGAGCATGCGAAGGCGCAGAGACGCAGTGCTTTTGTGGGCCAGGGAAGCTTTGATCACGCTGCTAGACCGGTGAAACGTGCTTTCGACAAGTTGTGCCTTTTTCCTGTGGCACTCTGCTGCCGTAAAAATTTCCACGTTTTCTCAACGGCAAGTTTCACGGCTTACACAGGGTTTTAAAAAACTTGTTTGGCAAATGACGACAAACAAGTAGAAAACATGTCTTCAGCTAGCTGCCGCCATCCTCCACCACGTTCCAAAAACAATTTTTCAATGTGCAAGATGGTTGTTCGGTGGCCGCACTCGCGCTGCAGCGAGCAAGTGGGGATGCGTGATCCGGCAATTGTCATAGAGACCGGTGGTTCGTTCGTTTCGCGGTAGGCCTAGCGGGCGAACGGCGACCGTGCTTGCATAACATACCGCAGGATGGCGCCAACAACATCATTAGATGCTGGCTGGAAGCAGACGATGACGTGCCACCTGCTTTGGCCGCTATGATTTATTAAATACTTTCAGCCGATATGATGTGTTACCGCTCGATAATAAATAGGACTGAGGTACACAAACCACCTCTGTCCCACGGTGACCTGAGAGAGCACTGCCATAGACGGAAACAATTTTGTCCTTTTATGAAATTAAGGAACACCAAGTTACTCGCTTATATTTCCCTACGTAAAAGCAACTATTAAATTATGTGCTCGAGCGAAAAGTAGCCACTTTCCGAGATAAGTGTTCAACTTTTACTTTCCCTTTATAGTTGCTTCCCCTTGGCTGGAATGGTTATTGATGCTTTGCATGGGAGGAAGTGAGGTGTCAATCATTGTTTCAGTGGCCCCGATTACTTGAGGAACACTCGTATGACTCTTCCTCGCTATATTTGCATTTTAAAGGGATGCTGAACCGAAATCTGGATTCCACAAAACACGGCAGCAAAAGCGTGCAACGGGATGCTACAAACACCAAAAGATCACCCATATAGCGATATCTCAACCATATTTTTTTAAAAAAGGAGGCGCATGTGACAGATATGTTGACGTCTTGTTTCTTTGAGAAGAGTCGAGAAGGATAGGGAATCTTCTTGCGTCTTCCTCGCCTCGTCGCCTTGATGGGGCAAAGCGAAGAGAGGAGAGAACCAGATACGTTGACTCCACGTCCCTCGTTGGCCTCGTTCAATCTCGATCTCTTTTTCCAAATATACGGCCGTCCATTCGAAATATCGCCTTACGAGTAGTGTTGTAAGGATTGTAGCGTCCCATCTACAGCTCCTGCATTGTTTTCTGAAATCCAAATTTCGGTTCACCACCCCTTTAAGGAAAAGTGCATGTTACGACGTGTAGTTTATTCGCTCTGTTAAAATAGTTTTATTGCCCTGCAGTTGTCGAAGACTGAACTGATTTAGTAAATGGATCGAGATTTAAAGGCATTTTGCGTTTTTACTTTCTATCCCCTTCTATTACAACACTTCCAACAACAATCTTTTTGCTGTAAATATTTGTCTGTGTTATAATCACAGTTAAAATAGTTTTTATGGCACTTCGAGGAACTGCGGGGTTTTCTATAGTACTTGCATCGCTTTTTACAAGGTGATGAACGAGAATTACCTGCTCCAAAAGCTGAAATCGGAGGGGGGGGGGGGGGGGGGACACGCTACCACAGCCCTGATGGAGCACTTACACATATTTTTGTTGCAGTCTATACTTCTGAGCATCGCCAGCAATGACGGGCCCATGTGCTGGACGGACCATGGGAAGCCACTGAACCGATCATTCTCGAGCCAACCACGGGAAAACAGCGGCTCCCAGAACCCGTCCTGGTGTATTTCAAGTTAGGAGCATTAGGAGCCTGCCAACATTGGTCGTCAGCTGCGATGCCTCTACAAAAGCCGCTATCCCATGCCGGTCATTCGGGGCACGCTAGCACAGCCGTGATGGAGCACTCAAACATCTTTTTTCTGCAGGTTGGTTATTTGAAAACTTCAGCTTGCTGTCATTCTAGCAACTAATGTCTGCTAGTGGTATTGTGGCCCAGTGATGGCCAAATTTAACACAGCTCTCTCGAAATTTTCTGACAATTATGTTGTAAATTTTTTTGATTCTACAGTTAATGACAACTAGTTACTTTCCAAACAAAAGTTGCTAGAATTCTTGCCTTTGTTCTATGCGTTCGTATTTGGTTAGACAGCACTAAGCCCTGGTACATGGAAGATTTTAAAAACTAGGGCAAAAGAAAGAAAAGACTACTTAAGATAGCCAAAAACTCGAATTTCAAGGCAGCCTGGACCAAATATAACTCTTGGGCCAAACTCTGTATCGAACGTATGCATTTCTTCGAAGACAAATTTTATAACTGTGAACTGCCTTCAATATTATAGAATAACCAAAAACGTTTTGGAAACTTATTTACTCATATGAGTCATCCCGTTCAATACTCTTAATGAACAATGATGGCACTGTTATTTCGGACAATGAATGTCCTACGGTTTTGAACAATTGCTTTTAGTCTACTTTTACTGATGGAGATAGTTCCTTTTTACCTTTTGTACCAGATGTAGATTTTAGGTATATGGACCCTATTTCTATAACACCGTCTGAAATTGCGATATTAATGATAACCTCAAAATTTTCAGCTTGGCTGGTGTCGACTCAATTAATACAAAAATTCTAAAAAATGCCAAGGGTCGCACAAAAAATAGGTGACGAGGCGAAGTAAAACTCAACAAAATGAATGTTTAATGGGGCGAACTTTGCCCAAATTAAAGGGAAATAACAGCACGTCGGAGGCGTCGAGTGTCTTCAATACAACAGGGTCGAGCACAAGCGATAACTGATTGCATAAGGCCACGCGGGGCTTCTTTTATAGCACTCTCCTTTCTAGAACATTCTGTACTCGAACATTCTGTACTCGAACATTCTGTACTCGAACATTCTGTTCTAGAATTAACCACGGCCTTCTCAAATTTTCTAGAAGCATCGTCTTAGGAATAAATAAAGACATCTGCCGGTCCCAGGATTCAAACCCGAAACCTCTGCATGACTGTCGGGCGCGGTGCCCCCTGGGCTACCCCTAAGCACGCAGTAATATGCAGTCTACTTTTCCAGCATTCATCCACTGGTTGCATCCCACCCGAGTGGAAGGTTGGGAAGGTCGTTCCAATCTACAAAAGTGGCGGTCTTCACTCTGCGGGAAGCTACCGTATCGTATCATTAACCAGCGTTGTATGCAAGTTGTTAGAACTCAAAATATTTTCTCATGTAGTATCGCATCTGGAATCTACTAACAACTTTTTCTACCAAAATCAGTACAGGTTTCGTAAAAGATATTCATGCTAGAGGCAGTTGCTGGAGTTCACCCGTGATATTCATGTTAATATGAACACTAACTCCCAAGTATGATGCCATATTTTTTTATTACTCTAAGGCTTTCGATCATGTATCTCACTGTCATTTAATATAAAAACTTTCCTCACTAAATCTTGATTCTCTCACTTTATCATGGATTCGAAATTTTCTTCGTGAAAAACAGCACGAAAGGGAAAAGGACAAAAAGGAAGGACTACATAGGATAAGTGCTTACTAACAACTGATTTTTCATTGGAGTGTGTAGATGGCACTATGTTCGCTCGGGTATAAGGCGCACTGTGGATTTTGCACTTCCTTCTTCTTCATTGCACACTCCACATGCTAACCAAGATTCAGAAAATGAATCTCACTGTTCGTTGGAGTCAGTGAAGGTTGGCTTACTCAAGATGGTCTGTTTTTTATTATGTAATAGGTTTCCTTCATTATGTAATAGGTTTCCTGCAGTTTGCACCGCAATCTCGACAGTGTAGCGCTAAATGCTAGTATGCGGTCCCTTGCAATGAGCTTTGGTGTTCTCAGAGTCCGATGTTCAGGCATCGCCTGGTCACCCAGGTATCCTGGTCAGCAGATAAAAATCAGAAACATTAAAAGATATATTTTTGTAATTATTGGAACTTTAAATATTCTTAAGTGTTTTCTGTATGCCCAGTAACCTATGGGGCTATCATGTAATAAATACTCTAACTTGCCTAATTTCTGTGTCCTGGCCCCTTTCAAGTGATTTCATTTGGGTTTACAGCTTTCTTAAATCACACTGGCACCTGCAGTGCACTTACGTGCAACTCATAGTTTGCAGGTATCGGGTGGTTTAGTTTGTCATTGCATTCTGTTCAGAACCTAACCACATTCCACATTTTTTTGTTTTTCTTTGTTTTGAGGTTCTATAGTTGTTCATATAGACTTGATTGCTGTGCAGGTTACGAACATTGCCTTCCACTTGAAAGCTGGACGTAACCCAGTAATTATTTTTCAAGAATAGATACGAACATGTTTTACTCAGTGCTGCATCTTGTGTGCACTTGCTTGCAATTTCTTACTAACACAGTGTTCGAACACCTATCTCTGGGAGGTGCACTTGGCAGTAACCTCTGAAATTAATTTGTGACAGCAGGCTTGAAGAAACTCATTGAATGTGGAAATTTCATTTTGAAAGGTATTTTTCGAACTTGCCTTGTTAAAATGGTTTCATAGCATGAGTCACACGTTGGTTTCACTGATTAGTGCCTGCCAGAATGAATCTGAGTTACCTGCACTGCGCTTATGTATAACTCATAGTTTGCAGAAATCGAGAGGTTTAGTTTGTCATTGCATTCTGTTCAGAACCTAATCACATTCCACTTATCTTTTTTCCAGGTTCTGTAGTTTTCCGTATAGACTTGATTGCTCTGAAAATCAGAGATTGCCTTGTACATGAAAGCTGGACATGGGCCACTAATTATTTCTCAAGAATAAAGGTATGAACAGGTTTTACTCCGTACTGCATCTTATGTGCGCTTGCTTGAAATTTCTTGCTACCACAGTGTGTAATTTTCTCTTGAGGGACACAGTTGGCAGTAACTTCTGAAAGTAACTCGTGACAGCATGCTTGCAGAAACTCATTGATTGCAGCAATTTTGTCTTCGAAGGCATTTTCGGACTTCCTTTGTTAATTCGTAGCATAGGTCTCAAGTTGGTTTTGCTGTCTAGTTCCCGCGAGAGTTAAGCTGAGGCTCTTGCAATGCGCTCACGTCTAACTCATAGTTTGCAGAAATTGGGAAATTTATTCTGTCATCGCACTCTGTTGATAATCTAATCACATTCCATATTTTCTGTTTTGCTTTTCCAGGATCTGTAGTTCTTCATATGGACTTTATTGCTCTGAAAATCAGAGATTGCTTTGTACATGAAAGATGGAAATGTCCCACTAATTATTTCTTGAGAAAAAAAGGTATGAACATGTTTTACCTAATACTGTATCTTGTGTGCACTTGCTTCAAATTTCTAACAGTGTTTAAGCACCTGCTAACCGCTGGGATGCGCAGCTGGCGTTAACTCCTGAAAGTAACTTGGGCGCACAACCTAATCAGATTTTATGGTCGCTAGATATTTACTTTGAATTGTTCCCGCATCAAAAATTAGTTGGTGTGTTGTCCGTAACTTGCGGCGGCAAAAAGCTGCAACTCTCAATCACTGAGCTGCACGTGATGCGTGACAACGGGAATCATTCAGACATTAAAAATTAGGTGCCGTGTTGTCCATACCTGGCAGTAACGGCTAGAGCCTGTTGAACTGCTAGCTGCAATGATCTAATAAAACGGACGTCTCAGTGAACAATAATTATATTAGTAAAATGCTATATTTATTGTTCACTGAGACGTCCATTTTGGTAAGTCACTGCAGCTAGCAGTTTAACAAGCTCTGGCCGTTGCTTCAAGGTGCGAACAACACGCCAGCTAATTTAAACGATTCCCGTCGTCGTGCGTCACGTGCAACTCTGTGATTGAGAGTTGCGGTTTTTTGCCGTCGCAAGTTACAGACAACATGGCAGCTAATTTTTGATTCCAGAACAATACCCGTATCCGTGCATCACGTGCAGTACAGTGACTGAGAGTTACAGTTTTCTGCCATGCTTCTACCCAGGTCAAATTACGGGGAAAACCGTGGGGCCTCATTACTGTCATGCACGTAATAGATAGTTAATGCTGTGACCGTGATGGAAGACAACACTAATTGTATCGGCATCAAAAATTAGCTGGCAATTTTTATTAATTTTACGGAATTTGTTTTTACAGTGAATGTGCTTTTTGTCAGGATCTGATGAGCTTGGATTGTGTCTAACTCTTGACCGGGAATCTCCGACGAGTCCAGCGTGTAATCCACGGCGAAAGGCCCTGTACAGCGCTATTTGTAAGTGCTTTTTATTCTAATAGTCCGTGAGAGACGTTATGATTGGTTATTTTTGTGTTCGAAGTCATGTTTATTTCATTTTCGCTGTTAAAATATGGCTGTCTTCTTGGCGGTAGATGTGTGCTGTAGTAAAGTCCTCCCAGTAGGTCCAAAGCCGAATGCCACAGAGTGTTGAGTTAGTCCTTATTTGCCAAGATTCGGCTTGTTGGGTGCGAGTGGAGTGTCAGTTACGTCACTGCGATATGTGAATGTATTTGCCAGGAATTATCTTTACTCAACGAGTTTTTTTGTTATGTGACTGATTTATTTTAAATTCTTGATTCATTCAAATGTCATGTTCTGTTCAACTGTCATGTTCTTTCGTATAACAGGGTATTTATTGGACTGTTAATTTAGTAGTACATTTGACACTGGTTAGCTGAAGAGGGAGGCTAGCGGTTTGATTTTTAACTTGTAAATAATATGGAGGTTAATATGGGTACATTTATGACTACACATTTCTGTGCCGCAAATACCGTAAGTCTTAAAACATTCTTTTTTTGTTTTCAAATCAACGTAGAAATATAGGTGTGAACTTAAATGGCAAGTTTGTAATTATCAGTTCTTAAAAACACCTGAAAAAAAATTTTTTTTTAAAGTCTTGTTGGGGCACGCGTGTCAAAAAAAATTGAAGCAAAAAAAAACATTTTATTGTAGAGAAATATTGATGGCGCGAGGTGCCTTGCAATTAAGTCAGTAGTCACCTCCTTTCAACTGCTTTTCTCTTGGCATTCGGGCGTGTGGAGGAAAGGTGGATCGGCTTCACCTTTACGTTGAGGTGGAAAAAACGAATGACCATCTCGTTGAGGTGGAAAGAGCAAATGACCATTCTGTCATGTCATGGACTTTGCCCGCATAATTTGAAATCAATCTTTTGCCGTTAATATTGCTTTGAACATTTTTTTTTCGCATAAAATTCTTTTGACACGCGCGTCCCAACGAAACTGCTTAAAATATTTTTTTTTAGAGGCCCTTTAAAGCTAGATGAAGGGTTGAGGGTCACTATGATGTTGCAAGAGTAGGCCTAAGCAATTTATAAATTCACCTTCCTACTATTTGAAAAAAAAGAAAAAAGAGCTCTAAATTCGACCTTGCAATGCATGTGCCTGCACCTGCATTCAGAGTGGCGCAACCAGTTCATTCACATGCACCAAGAAATTTAGAGCGCACATCTATTGTGCAGCTAGCTGCATGATGAAGTGGCACACATGAACAGCTTGCTGACTATCTAGTAGTGTCGGTTGTGGCGGAGCTTAAGCAGGCCATAATGCATTCTTTGTTTTGACATGTGGCACATTTATCAATTATTTTAACTCTTGCGAATCACAACCTGTGTGTTCTTGGGTTGGGCTACTTTTATATATATATATATGTATATATATATATATTTTTTATAGAATTTGTACATTTTAGTATGTATAATTTTTTATTTTTTTATTAAGGTTAAATGGTACTTTATAGCAAATTAGCTCCTTGTAGAGCTGAAATTACATTTAGTCAATGGTCTCCCCAAACTGAGATGTTATATGCATTTGCTAGCTTTTTTTTTGTAAAGGTGTAAAATAAACTATAGTATACGGCAGCCAGCTCTGAAACACAATATATTGTTCACACTAATTAATCTATAAAAAACTTGGACGATTCCACTTGGACAAATCCAGTTGTTAAGAAATTGCATTCATCCTACCCTTCGGGAAAGTCTGTATAAATGTAGAGCTATGTCTTTCGCAACTGTGGTCAGAGGCCAGCTAGTTTGGAAGGTGGAGGGGTGATGTGCAGGGAAGCTAAGCCCTATCCCTCTCTCCCATATTGTCTGCTATAATTGTTTCAAATATAAAAAAAGGGGGGGGGGCAACTGCCCCCTCCCCTTGCACCCTTGTCCCGATGCCACTGTCAGGGGGTAATAACTTGGGGATGCCATAAATAAATGCAACCACTTACGGCTGCCATTGCATACAAAGGAGAAAATAGAGAGAGAGGGAGAGCGATGTGGATTATCTTTCTCTTAGGTATTCATGTCAGAAGGGGTACTAATGGTTTTGGATGGTTGTGGCTGAGCGAGATAGCCATGAGTGCTGCCTAAGTGTTTGGTTCGGACTCTTGTTCAATCGGCAAAAAAGCAAGTCCCAGTCAACTATTCAAGTATATCCTATGAATGGCTCCTGGGATTTTCGAAAATGGTCTATTGTCTTGCAAATGAGTGTGCTGGTATTAACTAAGGACACTTAGCAAGCTGTTTACTCATTTTTAATATTGCTGACTTTACATTAAAGCTGGTGAACTTTCAGCTTTCTGCAATGCATAGTTTTTTTTATTAGGTCCAGAAAAGTTGGGTATATCTTTCTTGATTGGATTCTGCATTATTGTGATCATTCAGCTGTGTTGAATGAAACATATGGGTTTCTTATCCCAGCCTTGATATTTATTTTTATGCAGTCGGGGGGTGGTGGTCATTGCCTTGATTTCATAGTGTTTTGGCATAGAATTTTAGGAATTATTGCCATATAAGAATACACTTTCCATCAGAAAACTAAGCAACCTCATCCTTTGCAGCTCCTGCCATGGAGGTGGTAAAGAGCCTGGCAGCCCTGCTGAAGGATTCACCAGCTTCTCTCATTGAGAAGGTATGGTATTCCATTCTGATATAATTTCTAACCTCTTAAACGAAGTGAGAACTGGCTCACATATCAATTTCAGTATGCATGGTAACTCAGAACCCTGCTCGCAGGTACCTGTGAAGCAAAAGCAGCCAGGGAGGCTGTTCTAAGAGCAGCCTCTCTGGCATCTCGTAGAAAAAAAGAAAGCTGCAGTTTAACAGAGATTCATCATCACCATCTCGAAGAACACACAAAAAGCATTGAAAGAAATCAGAAGGGTAGCTTTAAAAAGATGAAGTTGTTTAAATACTTGGTTTGCCAAAAAAATTTAAGAAATATTATAATGTGACTAAATATGGTGAAGGAGATGTTCAAACACTAGCTCTGCACCTGTTGCTGGGCTGACAGGCAGTATTGGTCTTATGCCTTCAGCCTCTATAAAAGATGCTCTAATAAAGCAACAAGCAACAGTGTTTTACATAGGCATGTACTACCTCAGCAGACTCCGAGCATACCGAGATACATACAATAAAATGCAAATAAGCCTGTCGTACTTATTTGGTAATTCTGGCAATTTATAAAGACAATGTGGTGTGAAGTGGGGAAAGAAAGTTTAGGCTTCAATCTTTGAGCTAGTTGAAAGGCCAAAATTATAGCAAAAGGCAGGATATGGTGTTGTTGCTCTTATTGTGTGCTGGTGTAACATGAACAAATATTTTCATCTACAAATTGTCACTTTACTGAAGTGTCCCTTTAATGGTGTGCTACTTGATGTGCTATTTGCATTGTGTTGTATTTTTCTGGGCCCACGAGGGGGCCACATATATTGCCGCGCATGATGTGGTGGCCGAGTGGGCACCACTCTTGGGTGTCATGCAGAGGTCCTGGGTTTGAATCCGGGGACCACTGCAGTTGCTTAATTACTCGAAAAACCCGTGGTTCTAGAAATTTGCTCACAGTGCTCAATGCTCAATGCCTTGTGTTGTAATGGTCTCATATATTGAACCGCCTCTACAGAGGTCAGGGAATGTCACCTGAAATTGTCAGGGAAAATCTGGAAAAGTTGGGGAATTTCAAAATAATAATTCGCTAGACCCCCTGAAATTGCTGTAATTACCCCGACGAGACTGAGTAGACTTTATTTGGTAATTATCTTCCTTTCAAATACTACAATTTGCCCATGTTTCTTCTTCACAGGAGGAGGATCATGTCCAGCCAGCCTTCCCTGTGATGCAAGTCAGGGGAGGGGCCTCAAGTTCACCACTCACAGTGGTGCTGGAGGACTGCTCCTTCGAAGTAACGGACATTGTGGCCGGTATTGCGCTCATTCTTGCGCTATACTGGGTCCATGACATTTCCTGCTGTCCAAAAGCATCCTGGTCACTTGCTGTGATTGGCAACTTCATTGGCTTGACCTACAAGACCAAGTCATTCTTGGTACTAGATTTAATTTAAAACTGGAAGATTGAGATCTTAAATGAGTGTATTTTTTTACATGTACATTAAAATCTGTTTTTTTAACGAGCACCGTATTACTGTTTTCCCTCGACCTTGTATGAGGGCCTGTATGGGCACCCTCTGAAAAGGCTCAAGCAACACCTTTCGTCCTGTGAGCACATGCAAAATTATCTTCGGACATTCGCATCCGTGCATTGCGGAGTGTTGTAGCTGTGAACAAGAAATGCCCATATTCGAGGGAAATAAACACCTTGCTTAAGGGATTCAATGTCTTGGAAGCTCTTTGTTTGCCCTTCTATAGAGTTCAGGCACACTAGATGAAAGGGAAAAGATAACTCCTAACAGAGTGTACTTTTAGCTCTGACGGAGAGCTTAATTAACACTTCTTATGGAGCTGAAGTCACCCTTTATGAGGGAGTTAAAATAACTCTTGGCATGAGAGTGTAGCCTTGACCACTCATTAGAGTTGTTCTATTTGCACCTAAGAGAGTAGCCACAACATTCGCTTCGAGGGTACGTACAACACCACCTGTAGGAGTCTATGCTACCCTTCGAAAGTGTTAATTTTACACCTCATTTCAAGGAGTAACCCTTACCCTAGAAAAGAGTAACACTAACTCGTCAAGAGTAACTCCTGGTTACTCTCAAAAGTGTAAAGTCAACACCTCGTTTTGAAGAGTAATTGTAACTCTTGTCAAGAGTAACTCCTTGTTACTCTTAAAAGAGTAAAGTCAACACCTTCTTTCGAAGAGTAACCCTAACTCTCAAAAAAGGGTGGATTCTGCGACAAACCATTTACACTCCAAAAAGTGTTAAGATGACGCCTTTGTTTTTAGAGTGTAGGGGCGGTGTTGATGTTGTCGAGAGCGCCAGCTGGAGGGGTGGCCACAATCCAGATGACGGCACTTGTGAGCTCCAGGTGGTCGTCACAGCGATTCGGTAGTCCCGATGATGACAGTGCGGGCTCCCGGTCGCTGACTCAGCTGATGTCGTTACCAGGTGATTCTGTTTGCTTTTCCCTTCCTGCAGTGAAGCAAGACACGTCTTAGATTGCTGCTGGTTTCTACGCCGCCACTGCTGCCAGTCAGTGTCCCAGATGCCAACGACGCAAGAAACCACCGACAAAGCTGGCAGGTCTCCTGCAGCCATTCGCGCCCCCGACTGCACCGTTCCAGCAGATTGGAATGGATCTTCTCGGACCTTTGCCGCCGTCGGCGCAGGGAAACCGTGTGGGATTTCCCTTGCTGCTACCCGTCTCGGAGAATGACACAGCACACCGGTTCAACAACACGTAAACATTTAATGACCGCTATCGCCTGCTCCGCGATCCCAACAGCCCCCGCGCATCCGCTGCGACGTTCTTTTATCAGCGGCGGAGCGCCGCTCGCGTGGCCAGTTGCCCTTGGCCCCCTCGTGGTCAAGATGACCACTTATGATTGTCGGAGGGGCAGCCTGGGCCAACCGCTTGGAATCGCCAGGTTGCCCACAACCGTTGGATAATCGTGGCAACTGAGTATCTCACCAGGTACGCCGAGACAAAAAAAACTCCGGTCGCGAACTGCCGTGGAAGTAGCCAAGTTCTTCGTGGAGTCTATCGTCCTCCGACACGGCGCTCCCCAAGTCCTGATTACGGACCGAGGCTCCTCGTTCATGGCGCAACTGACACAAGACATACACCGCCTGAGCCACACCAACCACCGCCGGACCACGGCATACCACCCGCAGACCAACGGGCTGACGGAGTGACTAAACCAGAACATCGCCGACATGATTTCGATGTACGTGAACGGGGAACACAAGACGTGGAATGAAGTGTCGCCCTACGTCAGGTTTGCGTACAACACGGCGATTTAAAAAAACTACTGGCCTTACGCCTTTTTCAACTGGTGCACGGCAGAAAGGTGACCCCGACGGTCGATGCCATGTTGTCCCATGACCCGACAGACGACGGCACCGACGTCGCGCAGCTGGTCACCCAACGGGCAAAAGAGGTACGCCAGCTAGCCCGCCTTCGCCTAAAGGACCAGCAACATGTCGATGCTGGCCGGTACAACCGTCGTCGCCGCGACGTGGAGTTCCAGCCCGAAGACAGGGTGTGGAAGAGGGCGCCCATTCGCCGTTGCGGCCTCAACGAGAAACTGTTAAAACGCTACTTCGGACCCTACAAGGCCCTTCGCCGCATGGGGACTTGAACTACGAGGTGCTCCGGCCCCGACGGAACCTGACCACCAGGACGCCGCCAGTCACGACCCGAAGTCGTCCACGTAGTTCGACTCAAGTGTTCTACGCGCGTTAAGAGTGTGACACTGCATGCTTATTTCGTTTCACCGTAAATGTTTCAGCCATTTCTGTTTTCCTTTCGCGTTTAATCGGGGTGATGCACTTTTAAAAAGGGGGGATAATGCCGCCCGGAGAGCAAAAGAAAAGAAAGCAACGCACGGTCACGGAGTTCTAGAAGATTCGCGTTCATTTTTGCACCGAACGTAACTTTCGTCCTCCTCTCTTTTTCTCGAAAGTGCCAGTTTATCCTCACCCCGAGCGAGCGACGCTCGAACCTTCCTTTGATGAACTTTCGAGATACTGATGCACTGTAGATTCGCAGCGGCCGCGACCTTGCCGAGTCAGTCTCACTCTCGCTCTCTGTCACGCTGCCAAATCGCCGCCCGCTTTTCTTCTAACTCGACGCTCGTTCTTTACTTATTTTGTTTGGCAGAAGTTCGCCAATAAACCTTATTTTCAGTTCATGATTCGTCTTCTCGTCAACTTCATTCGTGAGAATATGGAGCCTCGCTTTCGAGACTCTAGTACAACACGACACATGAACTAGAAGCAACTCCAGCGCAAGCATATATTTCAGAGCCTGGTCCAGTCAATAAATTTGTACAATTTGGCTCTAAAGCATTTTTATGACGAAAAATTCATTGAGAAGCTGAAGGGTCCCTGCTTTGTACTCCTGAGTTTTTATAGTCACACCATCGAAACTGAAGCAAATCACGAAAGAATAATGAGATGACCGATTAACTAATTATCATCTTCTATTGATGCGCGAAATAGACCGATCTTACTAAGCGTTCCGCGCATGCGTCATGCCGCCATAACTTTAGTTCAAAGGAGGCAGAAGGTCGTGCACGCGTGGGCTCGTGCCGTCTTGTCCGCCACTCGCGCCGAGCTCCAGCTAGGTTGTCGCACGTACAGAAAGACTAAAGTTCCCTCGATGCATTGCGGCAGCGGTGGCGTAGTCAAACTGGTTGGTGAGATTGGTCTATTGACGGCTCTCAATAGTGTAGTTTCATGAAAGCCATTTGTCAAAATTGAAGCTGCTTTTAGAGCCACAGATGGCGTTGAAATTTGAGAAGGATTTATTGTATTCACTAATGCATTGTTACTAAATGAACAATAAAGACGATTAGAAGAATATAACACAACTTTTACGCGACCTCACCAAGCTCCACTAAAAAAAAGGCGAACACAGAAAGGACAAAACCTATCAGTGGTTTCGCTCTAGCACACTAATATCCTTTACTTTGCTTGCTTTGGGCGTGACCTCCTGAGGGCTAGCTGAGCATTTCATATTTCGTTTACAATCGGGGTTTCGCCACATTTTTACATTTCGGACAATCAACTGAATCCAAGAATTGTTCAACAGTAAAATTACTGAGTTGTTTCTGGATTCGGCAGTCAACAAATCGAAATAACGCGATGAGGTTGTGAAGATTTGGAAAAGAAAGAACTTTTGTTAAAAGTCTAATCAAAATATTGCAAAATCTTGTAACAGGGCCGCAATTCAAGAGAAACAGAAACCTTCAGAGTATCTGCAGCCTGTATTTTCTAAGCGCGAATTCCTTAGTTCGGCACTGTTGGGCCTGCGCACACTAACACCACTTGTTCTCTGAGGGTGTACCGCTATCTCAAGACTGTAAATTCGTGTGCGCATTTTTCAATGCGGTTTGTTATAGATTATTCCAGCGCTTTATAAATCTTGCGCTGATCCGTGTGTTTAGGCCTTTGTCCTGCTGCATGCATGTTATAAATTTTTCTATCTCATCATCTTTTACGTATGGCTTATTTCTAATCTAATACTTGACGCACAATTTACGTTCGCTCCTGGTTTTGTGTGCATGCGCTCACGTTGCAGTGGCACCGTGTCATTTCTGCATTGTACAGCTCCTATTTATTTAGCAGACGAACGTGTCCGCCCTTTTAAGCTGATTCTCTTGTGTTGCGTGTGTGATATGACATGTACTTTCATTCTTTTTTAAGCATTTTATGGTATTCAGAATATATAAGTTGCGTTAGATGTGTGTAGGAATGTTGTTCTTTTTAAATGCGGTAGCTTTCTGGGGCCATCCAACCTCATGAGTGAAGTAAGCACGCAAAATGTAGGTTAGGCAGTCTGCAACCGCTGAACCATCTTGAAACAAATTGGAACCGGTACCAGGGATCGAACACCGGTCACTGACGTGGAAGCCGAGTGCGCTGCTGACAACACTACGAACCAATCACACAGGAACGGGAGGAGCAGAAGCAGGTGGTATGAGGATGCGCGCAGAGCGAGTGGTGAAAAGGGCAAAAACGAGGGAGCAGAAGCAGGGTGTGTAGAGAGAACGGTCAGAACGAACGGGAGTTGAAGAGGCTGAAAACTGCACATCCCCTTTCTTGGTGACCCAAAAATTTCACCGCAAATATTTTGTATCCGGGTAGCGGGGAAGGTAATTGATCGTTACATCACAGGTACAAACGTTTGGTATAATATATTTCTATACAAAGTCCTGACGTAGGCACAAACTGAAGTAAAAGCACTGTACACCCTAAGATATGACTAAGGTTATTTCTGCCCTAGTCATCACCCGAACTAAGAGCATTACCCTACCCTATAAAGCTACCGCATTTAACCACGTTTGACAGAATGACCGGATATGTAACGAATTTGTTTGATCAAAGAGTGTTCTGAGTCCTCAACAAAGTTCCTGCTGTTACCATTACTGTAGTTTTTGTTTTCCACTTAAGAATGAGTTTTATTTGTGAACTCTACACTCCTTGTCTTTAGACGCTAGAAACTACGTTTTTCCCACCAGTTCCGCTGAACCGCTGCCCGAACTCCATATCGGAGCTGTCGGAGCACAGCTTCTCGTCCCCGGCGGTGGAACCGTGGGCGAAAGTGACGCCGGACCGCCAGCTTCCCGGAAACAAACTTGAACCGCTCAAGCGAGGGCACCCCCAGGACGAGAGGCCAGGCCAGCCGGAGTTGAACAGGAAGCGAGCGCTCCTGGCGTACGACTTCGACTCAGCCACGCACGAATCGTCGACGACGACGGTGACGCAAACGCCGGACACGTCGTGCGGTACTTGCCACTCTCTATACAGTCACAGAAAACCGAAGGAACGCGGGGTGGAGCTCACTGGGTTTGCGGATCTCACCTTTTGATTGGTCCTTAAGCTTCCTGTGTCGGTTACTGCCGCAATCTGATTGGCGCCGATGCGATAATGAGATGCCCGGGCAAATTCGGTTTCTGTGAACGCGCAGTGTTCTACTCCGGCTGGCTTGGCCTGTCGGCTAGGCAATCTGTCGGTGTATAGACCATTCTGATAATCGCTTTCTGCGAGATACTACTGTTTTACCGAGCTGTAAATTGTGTTCCGAGTAACGAACTTTCGGCAATTTGGATGCTTAGAATGACAATTGCCAGTGGCTGGATGAGACTTTTGAAATCACAAACAAAGGCGCTTCCGTTCTCCAGAAAGGTTGAAACAGTCCGCGGCAGAAGAAAACAATGTCGTCCGAACTTTCTGACACTGTGTCTAAAACTCGGAAAGTCGACTTTAAGAAACGGAATGGTTGACGACTGCGCCTGCTCCGCACTAAATACCGAAATAGTGACTAAAAAAAAAAAAAGAAAATAGAGGCAAGTGGAGTGTTGATATTTCACCCGTGGCCTATTGAGTGGCTTTATGTAAACTCAGCACGAACACGATCACCGCGACGACCAACAATTCATGTGGAAGAAGTGAAAAAGAACAAGCGCCAACTTCCACCTGTTCTTGACAGTCACGCTACGTGCATTCTTGCTATGCTTGCCCTTAAAATTTTCTGGTCATCGATAAACCATGGATACTGTGCCCGTGCCAGGTCTCCCCGCCGTCACTGGGATCCGTCGGCGGTCCTTGGATGCCGACGAGTCTCGGAGGCCGTACAAGTACAAGACTGCCATGCTGCTCCGCTACATCGGTGCCGACTTAGGCCAAGAAGGAGAGGAGGAGGATGGAGAGGGCAGGAATCACGGCAAGGAGGCCAACTGCCAGCCAAAGAACACCATCAGGGCGCCTCGAGACAGCCAGAGGGACAGGCGCAAACAAGAAGTCGTCAAAGAATGTCGTCCTCCAGTAGACGGTGAGGTTCCCTTTGGCCGCAATCCACGCGTCTTACCGGATGTTCGTGCGTAACAGCTTCTTTAACTGGTACGCGCTTCCTTCGAGGCAGCGGAAAACGTACCGGCGATCTCTTCCGAAGGTTACGGAGAGGTGCTCGACAAAACGTGCGAAATGTCGTACACTCGAAACTCACGGTTACACTGGTGGTACATCATAGAAAAGATAATCTGTAGACACTGTCCGAGGCGTGTATCTTTTAGAGCGCAGATGTAGAAGGCCGTTTTTGGCTTAAGCGGCGTCGGCTTTGGCGACGCCTTCGGCGTAACCGCGCGTTGCGTTATGAAACGCTTCCCGTAATGACGTCACGAGTTACGTCACGAGGAACACCGCGGTCACAGGTGACGTCCCGAGTAATGTCACGAAGGTCACTAGGGCCACGAGGGAGGGGGGAGAGGAGGGGAAGAAAGAGGATGGGCATACCTTCCTCTCCGTACCTCTCCTCCTCCCCCACAAGAGCTGCGCTCTAATTCGGCATTACAGGGAATTGTAAACGTACGTCATTCATTCTTTGTATAACGAATAACGGATAAGGCCTAACCCATTAGTGATAGGAAAACTGTCTGAGAACATCTTCGAAGCGTGTACGAAACAAAGCTGCTTCGAAGATACCCGAGCCGCGTTCGCCGTTCATTTGTCATGTCTGAAGAGAAACTTTGTCTTTTTGTAAAATGTATGAACAGTGTTGAAGAAATCGGAGGCGTTTTTTGACTTCCCCGCAATACACTCGACGGAGCCAGTCGCTGTTTAGGCCTAGAAATACAATCCGCGCTGTGCACGGCACTGAGAAGGGTGGAAAAGTCACGCTCAATTGCTTCAGCCCAGACGGTACACTATTGACTGGCTAGTGTAGACAATGCAATACTCGTTGAACGTGCCTCATGGTTTTTGATTTTACGAAGTATCCTTCAATCCTAAACAAACTGTGCACTTTTAGATCCAGCCACGCTTCAAAGGCTAGACTGGCCACCGTGGGTGTAAAACGCTTTGCTGGGGCACCAGTGTGCCAGCCGTGAGCACGCCTTAGCAAAGCTTGACCATCAGACAATCTATCTACGCCAGGAGCAAAGTTTCGTCGCTCAAAAATCCCTACTTGCCATTGCAAACGTGCGTTTGCACGGCTGGGAAAAAATCCTCATCTACAAATATTTCGGACGAGTGTTTGTTTAGTTGACGTTCATCTTTCTTCAATGGATATTTATCTATTGCAGTGTGATTAGCTTCTTTTGGGTTTTAATATTTATTGCCGGATTCACGGTAGTAGTCAGATTAAACTTAATTACGAAGCGGGGTGGGGGGGGGGGGGGTTGTTTCATCTGCCGCCGATACAGACGGCTAAGCAAATGCTTTGTTTGACATGCTCAGTTTCAAATAGTCATCTAAGCAGGCTTACCTGATGTTTCTGTGCCTGTGGTCTGTGTGTGTGTTGTGTGTACGCGTTATTTGCTGGTAAGTAGGGCTCCGTGTTTTCGGAGTTTATTTTTCGGGAAATTCGCAGGGTGTTTTTCGGAGTTTATTTTAGAGCGCAGCTCTTAGGCGCTCGTTTCCGGCTTGAGCGGCGTCGCAGTCGCTGTCGGCGTAACCAAGGTCATCCCAAGGTCACGGAACCCCCAAGGACACGTGATCCCCAAGGTCACGTGACCCCCGAGGTCACGTGACCCCTCCCAAGGTCACGTGACCTGGAGGGGTCACGTGACCCCTCCAAGTCACATGACCCCTCCAGGTCACGTGACCCCCGAGGTCACGTGACCCCCGAGGTCACGTGACCCCTCTTAAGGTCACCTCAAGGTCACGTGACCCCCAAGGTGACCCCATGTGACCCCCAAGGTCACCCCACGAGGTCACGTGACCACTCCCAAGGTCACCCCAAGGTCACGTGACCCCCAGGTCACGCCTCCCCAAGGTCACGTGACCCCCCTCCCCGAGGTCACGTGACCCCCCCGGAGCATATTAAAGAATGAGGGGAGGAGGAGGAGGAGGAGGAGGAGGAGGAGGGGTCTACCCTCCCTTCAGTACCCTTCACTCCTCCTCCTCAAGAGCTGCGCTCCAATTCCGCGTTACAGGGAGTTGTAAACGGCTTTCACTTTTTTTAGCGAAAATTCGGTGTTTATCGGAGTTTATTTTTCCTAAATCCCGAATTCTCTGCAATTCGGAGACTAATTTCGCAGTGTTTCTCATCAAAAAATAATAAATAATAACCTGAAGCCAACATATGCCAGATAAAAAATAAAACGCGCTTGTGTCAATTGACATTTCTTCAGTTGAATTTGGCGTTGGTGTCATTGGCAATAATTTGTCCCACAACAAAAGTCGCACGCAAGTGTGGCTTCGATAAACGTCGATGCCTTAAAATCAATAAACTGCCAGAGGTAGCCGCAAGCAAGCTCGCAGTCATCCCATCAATGTGTCCCGCGGCCGCGCGAGGTGGAGTGGTTAAAAATGTAATAGAGAAGTTTCAACTACCCCTCTTCCCTATTTTACGCAATCTCTATGGTCCATAGCTTTCCCTGTTACCCCCAGAAACATACGCTCTCCTTTCCCTAATCCCACATCCCATGGCCCAAACTGAAAACCAGAGTGGCTTTTGTCGTGACACGAATGGTACGATGCTCTGTTTCCCTAAACCAACCTTGACAGGACAAGCTGTAAGAACCCCTTTGGCAATGACCCGAGGCTTGAAAGATAATTATGGTGTCATTTTCGCAGGACCAGTAATCCTGCGCTGCTGAAATTGTAAAAAAAAAAGAAATTACTTTTTTTGTTGTTGTTGGGGGAGGGGGGGGGGAGGGGGGGGGGAGGGGGGGGGGAGGGGGGAGGGGGGGCTGGCATGGGCACATAACAATTCGGAGTTTATCGGATAAATCCAAATTGACAGAAATTTTACCGGCGGGTGTTTTTCGGAGTTTTTTGGATTTACCCGAAAACATGGAGCCGTTGTGATAAGTTACTTATTTTAGTTTTGGGTGTCGACACTCTTGCACTTAGCAAACTTCAGTCTATTCATTCTTAATGTTTTACATTGTGATAAGAAAAAAGAAACGATATCCGCCTCACCCGTTTACAATATTAATTTACTTTGTTTCATCACTGTCTGTTTTGGTTTTTGTATGTAATAAGTTGGCCTACCATTTTATACGCTCTTGAAAGTTCTGCTTAGGTGCTCGTTCACACTAGAGTAACAAACAACGAACACTGTTCACAAACACGTCACTTACGCTCTGTTTTCAACTTTTAAAGGCGCTTGAGCGTAACGAACAAAACACAATTTGTCAGGATGGCAAAAAGTGTATTTTATGTTGTCTGTTGTCCTCCGGAAATATTCGTTGTAGCCCGCTAGTTTCTAGGCTCAGTGGCGGAACCTACCGCCCGATACCAAGTATTCAATCAGTACCATTATTATTAAAACAACAACAGCAGCAACAAACAGAACGAGGTCACTGGTGCGATCTAAGCTTCCGTAAACTCTCGTTCTGTTACTTTAATTGGACCCACACATTGTGCGGTGCACTGTGACGTCATGATTTATGTGACGTCATGATTGGTGACGTCATGATTTATGATTGATGAGAAGCGAGAAATGGGATCACGACTTTGTTGTTACTTTCGACTGAACCGGCTCGTGTTTGGCCTATTTCAGTGCTATGATAGTTCAAAGAATAGTTTAAGTTTATGATCATCGTCATATTAATTTGTTATACCTAGGGTATCCAATCATTACGTCACTCAAACGTTTGTTTCAAAAGTAAAATCATAAAATGTAATTTTTGGTAAAAACAGGGTTGCAATAAATATACAATACAAATAACAATCTTCCTACAGAAACCAAATGAAATATATAGTTTTATATATGTTTTTCCGGGGAGATAGAAACCCTAGAAAATGTAATTGAGTCAGTGCGGAAAAAAACAAAATAAAAACAACAGCAGGTGTTACTTCAGGGGCCTCTGGCGTGGTATAAAGTCCCGTAAACCCCTGAGGGAAACCTTAAGAAAAATACCGTTGAGTAACAGATAAAGGAGGAAATTAACAACGTCCGCCTAGGAGCGGAATTTGATTTTTCTACAGTTTCTTAAAACGTTTTAGTCTTGACCTTTATTGTTGGTTTTTCTTTGTAATTTTGTTTTGTTCTGCCTTACTCCATGTGTAATGTCGTATAGAAACTTAAGGTTTCATAAATTACGATCATACCCATATTGATGATGATGGTAATGTTAGCTGCGTTGCCATTTTGGTTAGGAAAACAATAATCGCCAGGGTTTATCTTTCTGAGCGAAACCGTTTCTTACTGGATAACACTGAGTCAGCCGAATTGTACCATTGTCGGCAAGTAACCGATGTTTCCCGATATGTGTACGCATAAAAATCGTTTTTTGAAACATTTCAGCATTAAAGTAGATCACTTTGCAAACTCTGCCATGTGCTTTTTTTTCTTTTTGCCTTGCCCTGACTTTTATGCTTTTATTCACTATTCTACTACTAAGCGAGCAAAGAGCACCAGTGAAGTCAACCTTTCCACTATCCGCCCGCTCCGCAAACGAAGCCGGCTGCAATAGCACCGATCTTTTACCACTTAGTTTAGATTTGAAGCCGCGTTCAAAGGTCACATTTCTTGCGCCGTGCGTGCACTACGAAGTTTTTAATTAAAAATACACACCACGACTAGACCCTATAGGGGTCGAGCGTCAAAACTCTAAATACATTATTCCCACACAGAAAAAAGAAAGTTGATAAAAACGATTTAATTGTTAACTAGCTGATTCACCTATTTAGCTATTTTAGTGACCGTCATAGTCTCCAACTTTTCGCTAGGGCTAAAAGAACCCTAACGAAGTTAAGCTTTAAAAAATTCTGAACCGACCTAAAAAAAGGAAAGAACCTTGTTTAGTTCTAAAGCATAGCGTTTCGCCAAGATCAGTTGCATTTTTAGGAAAGTTTAACGCTAATGTTTTATTATATCCTAGTTATATATCCACACTTAAATGCAGTTACGCTTTATCAGAGTTACTACACTATACTCTTAGACAACTTTCCGTGGCTATGCAGTCAATGCTATGGGCGCACTTGCGCTTGCGCGTCTTGAGCACCCATCCCAGCTGTGCACGCCCACTCTTCACTTTTAAAAATAGCTGTCCGAATGTATAGTGTGCTAACTGTGGTTCAGCGTAACTGCAGTTAAGCGATGACTTAACTGCGGTTAAGTGTGCCCGTGGAAATATGGTGTTTGAATAGTATCTGGACAAACGGCGTCAGATTATAATTCCAGGGCACAGAACAAAATTTGTTACGTTTTGTGTATGCTCCATTGATATTTATGTCTATTAGCTAGATCTCGTTTGACCAGCTCCGCCTATGGACGACAATGTGGCTACGGTCGGTCATCTTTTTGATAAAGTTATATTACCTCTACCCATCATAGTGATACGGCGGACAGCGCTATGGCGGCAGACTGCCTTAAGAATAGCCGTGGGTGATATTTCGTAATTAATTGAAGTTGTTCGACGGAGTAGCTTCTTGAAACCCAGTGTGAACGGTAGCCCCATCTTTGAGGACCCGGCGAAAGTTCTACGAAGGCGCATCACCGGGGGGAAGCAGCGCAGCTCGCATCGAAAGTAGACGCCATACCGGTGTCTGCTTTTGATGCTTCTTTCGATGCGGCTTTCGATACGTGCTCTGCTGCTTTTCCCCGGTGCTGCGATTTCGTGAAACTTTCACCGGGCCCGCAAAGATCGGGCTACCGCTCACGCCGGGTTTCAACAATATGTTTCACTGAAAATTTTAATCAAGAATGAAATATCACCAACGGCTATTTTTATGCCCCAGCTGCTCAGACAGTGGTAAGTCAGTCAGTCAGTAAACATTGCCAACAGTTAATGGGCAATGTAACCAGTTACATTTCCCGCAGTGAATGGACAATGTATCCAGTGTAGTAGCACTGCTTTCCTTTGGTCTTTAACGTGTATGAGGCGGTAGTGATTAAAGGAACACACACCGGTATGATCTTTATCCAGGTCGAAACGGGACGAAGTAGGGTTCAAAGTGCGTATCCATGATCCTTGGGTTCTTTAGAGCCAGCTTTCGCTGCGCGAACTCCGAGCCGCGGTGCGATGACCCAGTCGGCCACCGATCCCTAAGAGCAGAGCAGGGCTTAGAAAAATGTAGAGCTTCAGCGTAACTGAATTTGAAGTTGTATTAGTTATTTCTAGTGTGTTACTGACATTCATTTTAAGCGCCCAGGGTACGCATCGGGCACAGTTCGGTGTCCGATGTGGTATCTACCGAAAAACTGTTTTGTACCTTAACGCACAGGTTATCCACGCACTGCCTACAAGTGTCTTCACATCAGTGCGTGTAGTGCGGCGAAGCGCCCTTGCTGGGAATGTACCATTTGACTTTCGTGCGCTCTACGAACTGCATCTCGACAACCATTAAAAAGACGACAAAATATTATTGAACCCAAAACCTTTGTAGAGGAATAAGAGAATTAACGTTATGGACAATAGATCGAGAGGCAAGCCCTCAATACGTCAAGAGTAGTGTTTTATAATGTGCTTCAACCAAGTGTCCAGCATAGCTTGAGAAAGCGTCAGTCATTATTAAAATAGAAAATAAATGAATACAATCCCAACATCGCAAAACTTCATGCGAACCGAAACTGTAAACTACATAAAAAACTGACTAAAAATATACGTCTAGGTAATATGTAGAACAGAAGCTATGAAGTTTATTTGCAGGCGAAGGATATATATTTCTTGGAAGAGAAAGCAAGTGCTTTATTTCATTTCAGCCCGAAGACGACGTTCTCGTGCACACTCCTTGCAGACATGTCTGTGGGGGGAAAACAAAGCGTCAACGGTAACAAATCTCTATCTTAGCATGTCACGCAATATCAACATTTGAAAGCCACCGGCGATTTTGAAACACGAATTAAAGCTTGAAAACCGGCATTTACAATGTTTAATGTAATGTCACACATACAAGACATCTCAGAGAACATCGGGCAAACTATTCTTCTAAAGAATATTCAAGCCACAGAAAAAAGATTATTATAGTGGGCACTGCTAAACATATCAAGACTGTTAACTTTTTGTTACAATCCTTGAACGAAACAGCTGCCTTAGGACAAAGCTACACATAAACAGTCCAATTTTTTGATGTCAAAGCAAAACGTCGTTAAGTACTATGAGTGCGTTTACTAAAGAAAGAAAAAAAACAACATAATAGCGAATTTTTGTCATAAAAATACACTTAAAATGTGTAAAAAACGTTTATATTTGAACTGTTACTTCTGTTTGAGTCAAGGTTCTTCGTCAATACTTTTAGAAAGCAAAAGTACCAGCTGGCATCACTTTCCCAATGATTTTTGGCGTCGTGCCATGTGAAGCAGATTTTTGCGAGTCTGGATTTATTTGTCCCATGCTGTACCGTGTCTTTAATAAAATAAACGACGTCACACTCACCGCCCCATCGGAACAAGGAAGACCGTCCGGTGCAGCATTTGTGTAAGTTAAATACATTCCATCCCACAACCGAGGTGGCGTTCGACATTGTATTTTGCAGGTAAGAAGAACATTTGGGTCCTGTGGCTGAGTAGAAAGAAAAAAGCAATAGACTATCAGCAGTGTCCCGTGTTTCCTTTGTACACCGAAAAACCTGAAGAATTAATCCCCAATCCGGGCTCATCAAAATCAGGGAAAACTGACAAAACCCGAATTGGGGCCGCCGTTACATAAGAAACAACAGAAACACACAAAAAACAACAACAACAACAAAAGCAACAAAAACAGCAACAAGAAAAACAACAAAAAACAACAGAAAACCAACCAACCAACCAACAAAAAAAGTGCTTTTTGTTTTTCTACAGAAATAAACGATGTAATGCCTAACGTTTAGCTTTCGAGCAAATGTAGCAGTTGTACGGTAGTGGTTTGAACCAGATGCCAAAGCTGCAGAACGAGCCGTCATCTTATGAAAATACTACGTGATTTTTCGGAAATTTCAACGAAAAAGTTGGCTCGGTTTTTACATTTTTCCTTGACTGGCGCCATTCAGGTTCATGTATTTGAGAGCTTCGTCGGCCGTCATTGTCCCATTGAACATTTTAGAACATTTCTTGCGGTGAAAAAAAAAAACTGTATTTTTTGGGGACACCGCGTAGATAAGCTACGCACACGAAAGTCAATGCGGTTCTTTTTGTGGCCATAAATTATTGATATTTGTAGCAGATAATCGCGCCATAAATCGGCAGGTCTTGCAAACTATTTTTCAGATATAAAAAAAAACAACTGGAAGGTGATATAACTACAAATACTGCAACTTTACAGGCGCGCACGTGCCTACTGTTAGATGGAAACTACCTTACCTATATCACTTACGCGCGCATAATTCCAAATGTTCTCAAGGTCTACTGATGGTTCACTTTGAGAATTTAACCTCCTTGACCATTGTGACGAATTTAAAAAGAAATTTAATTAAATATTTTTTTAAACTTGATTTCACAAGTGACAACTCAATTAACAAGCTTTTTAAATGACTTTATATTTTCCCATTCTATCACCGACATCGTATGAGTTCTCTATCTGTCAATCTATTTATTGACATAAATTACATATAGGTATATGTAATTTATGTCAATAAATTACATATACCTGTCTTGATATATGGATGACTACTCTATTTCTTCATTTATTCATTTTGACCTATCTCACCGTCCGAAACATGATAATTTTAACCATTTATTATCTATTTGCTTATTTAAATATATCCATCTAAGAAATAAAATAAAATATTGCATTGTATCCATGAATTATCTCGCTTTTTATTTCAAAGTAAATCTGTGAAGTGTAAGTTTATATGGTAATCCACTAAAGGGCATCACTGAAACCCAAACGAAAAACTGGTGGCTAATTTGGTCCAGATATGTGACGTACAATCAAAATCTCAGTTCCCTGGTGCCATCTCTGCAATAACAAAATCTGTCGAAGTGCGGAGACTTTCAGAAATCTGGAGCGTCCACTTTCCCGCAAATGACATGGAAGAGCCAGCCGCTGCAGTCTACAAAGGGAGCTTGCTGCAGTCTACAAAGGGAGTTTGCTTCGGTGTACAAAAGGAGTTTGCTGCAGTCTACAAAGGGAGTTTACTGCAGCCTTCAAAGGGATCTTGCTGTAGTCAACAAAGGAAGTTTGCTTCAGTTTACAAAGAGAGCTTGCTGCAGTTTACAAAAGGGGTTTACTGCAGTTTATATAGGAAGCTGGCTTCAGTCTACAAAGGGAGCTTCCTGCTGTCTACAAAGAGAGCTTGCTTCAGTCTACAAAGGTACAAAGGGAGTTTACTCAAAACCTCCTAAACTGGAAGGCCTCAGCGCTTGTGAGTCGGGATTTATTTATTTATTTATTTCAATACCCTCAGGACCAACGGCATTACAGAGGGGAGTGGGTCGTGTTCAACAAGAAAAAAATATATAATGAATAACTCAAAGGCAAAGCACATATTAGTTATGAACAATAATAATGAGAAATATTACATGGTATGCTAGTGAGTGCAATTGGTCTATAGTTGTCAGGGGAATGTTTATCAGCTCCTTTGTGCAACGGAACCACCTTCCCAACTTTCCAATCATCTGGGAGGACATCGAGATCTAGCGATTGGGTGAATATTTTTGACAGTATAATAAAAAAATATGCACTTCTGTTTTTAAAAATTTGGAGTTAATAATATCGACACCAGCACTGGATGATAGTTTAAGGCTGTCGATTATTCGAACAATGCCAATGAGATAAATTTTGAAAAGTTCCATAGGCATGCAGTTGCATCGAGGTAATGAACAATGGGACATGTTACGTATGCACTGCAAAAAGATTTAAAAAAAAACGCGTTTAATATTTCAGCGCAGTTTTCACTAGGTATCATCCACCCTGATTGAGATTTCGTTCGAATTGCCATCACCAATCATGTTCCAAAACTGCTCAGGATTAATCGCAACATATTCCGCAAAGTCTGATTGAAATACACAAGCTTTCATTCGTGAATAGCAGAATTGTAAGCCTCATATGCATTCTGATAAGACTCCCAAGGTTTCCAGCAGCATGTGGCATTCGGAGAGCGAAACAATCTTTTCTGTTCATTAGAATGCCTTTTTAATGTCACATTAAACCAAGGTGAATGAGTGTGCGATCTTATCAAACGGAGAGGAATGAATTTATCCGTGAGCAGCGCCACCTGATTCTTAAACAAGGTCCAGTTTTCCTGAATGGTGCATTCAGAAAAGCTATTTATAAAGACATCTAAAAAAGGACTACGTGTTTAATAACTATAGCTTCAAAGTTCGCTTTGCTATAGTCGCGAATGCGTTTAGTCACTTTAGAGGAGTTGTGCTTAGGACCCGATAGAGATATCGGCTGACGTAGCTGTGACTCGTGTGGGTTCACTGACAAGCTGTAAAAGATTGAAATCAGCAGACAAGCTTAAAAAATTGGAACACTCAGAGCAATGACAGCTGAGAGAAGGGCACGTATCCGACCAATCAATATTTGGATAATTAAAATCTCCTAACAAAAATTTTGGAGAATCCGGGAATTTTGCAGTAACCATATTTAGCGCATCATGTAAGTCATTGACAAAGCGAGTGGAATAGTTAGGTGGTGTATAACAAGCACAATGTACAATTCGTCTATCTCCCACTTGGAAGCAAACATAGATAAACTCAAGCTCAGTAACAATATTTACATAAAATGATTCAATGTTCTCGTTAATTTTAGTCAATACTCCTTCTCCTGATCTATACTCCCTGCTGTATCAATAAATATTAAACTTTTTCGCAGGCAAATATTTCCCTGTCACGGATTCGAGACGAAAGCCAAGTTTCAGTTAGTACTACGATATCAGGCGAAGAAGAGTCAATAGTCGCATACAATTCATCACGCTTGTTCATGACACTTCTTACATTGGCAAACCACATTGAAACATCATCAAATGATTGACAAGGCCTTCGCCGACTTTGCTTATTTATAGGTTGCTATGGGGAGCTAGCAGATGGTACTGACTCGGCAGCCGTGCTATTATCAGCACTTGCGCGACGTGGTACAACACGATCACCAACTTCAATCACGCTGTCACTGTCTGAGCAGTACATGAAAATATTTTTGTCAAGTGAATTTTATTGTATCGTACGATAAAGTACTTGTCCGGGCTTGTAGCCTTCGCAAATTCAATCAAAATTTTCCGCGCGTTACGCGGAGCTGGCGAAACATCCGCGCTGACAGACACACTGCTGCCTTTTAATTTTAAACGACCCACCAGCAGGTTTTCCTGAAGCCTGTAAGACGCAAACTTAACGACTATTGGGCAACATTTTCCCGCGACAAAGGCGCCGAGTCTATGAGCCCGAGCTATGCCGTCTTCAGCAATCTGCATGTTAGCTTCCCGATGGAGCACCTCCCGTACTTTTTCTAGGGGTTGGGCACATGTCTCAGATGGAGTGCCAATGATTCCATGGAATATTAAGTTGTCCCGTCTCGACTTGTCCTCCATTTCATCACCTCGGGCGCGTAGGAGCGTATTTTCTTTCTTTGTGTCATTGGCGATCACCTGTGCTACACGCACTTTATTCTGCCACTCGTCGGACATTAAGGCCTTGTTTTCAACCACTGTTAGGCTAGTGTTTACTTCAACGAGTTGTTTTTCAATCGATTGTTGGTTGCTCTTTATCTCGTTAACGAATTCCATCAGACTATTCTGGCCCTTCTCAAACTCAAGGGTTTGAGCATTCACTTCATGAAGAAGCTTCAGCGTTTCGTCAAGCTGCTTGCCTTGGCTCTCAGTCTTAAGTTTCGGGTTAAACTCACTATCCCCCCTCAAAAGCAGAATCAAAGAACACAATGCATCAACACCGTCGGAAACACAGAGACACAATGCTTCCGGGCGAGGCAGCATTACGAGACACAAATAGTCGTTTCTTGCCTTCGAATAGTAATGACAACTAGCCACCTGCAGTATGAAAACGACAGGATCAGACGACGTCCGAGGGTTGGAAAGCTGCCTCGCCCACTGACGAATTCCGCGCCAAGCAGCGGGGCGGTTTGTGAAGATCCCGATGATGACGATGTCGATCCGGTGGCGCAATGAAGCGTTGGCGAAACCAGAAGAAATTTTTGGTGAGGCACGGAATGTCCACCGACTATACACTGGCGGACACAATCTGCGTTTGCTGGTGTTGCTTTGCGTCCCTGAAATCCAGACGGGTCGGTGTAGTTCACTGACAGCGTGAACAAACGAAGACTTGTAGTATGAAAACGACAGGATTAGACGACGTCCGCATGGTTGGAAAGCTGCCTTGCCCACTCTGGAAAGATGTTAGAGAGGGAAGGCAATAACCCCGGCGGCTGGTGACGCTGGCCGGCACCGCCACACAATCCCCATCGGAGAATTCCTTTCGCTGACGAGTGCGTCTTTCGAGGGCATCTTTCAACGCTGTTCTTAGGATGAATCTGTTCTCTAACGCTGGCTTCTCAACATTTGTGAAGATGGACACACGAGTGCGCACGTGCCGGAATGTGTAGTGCCTTTCAGTCGAAACATTTGTGCCGTCGTTCAACTGTTCCGTTTGTGCTTGAACACCAAACCGACGAACCGTGCATGTGGTGTGTCTTTGTTTCAGGAATGTTCGATATTAATACACAGGATGATTTCATCTGGAGGATTTATTGGTGAGATATACCATAATCTGAGATTGATTTCTGATGTAGATTCAAGTAGCGCAACTCCCTGAACTGCTTGCATTTACACATGAAATTTATTTCTGAAGTTGTGTTGTTGCTCAGACTTGCTTAAAAGCAGGTGCCATTGTAAATCACTGTTTTGATTCAAGAGATATAATTAGTCTTCCTCGAACTGATTTCTGCCAGACATATATAACTTGATGTGATGTGACTTCTATATAAGCAGATATAAAATTTGCCCCACCAATATATCTCAACCCAGCTTTCGTGACTACATTACTAATCGGAAATATTTATACTTTGTTGCAAGCATAGGGCGAAGGATACAACAGTTTTATCCTCCTAATGTTGCAGTGTAAGCTCAAAACCTTTATTTGAAGATAAACTTATGAAACTTGATTGAAAGATATATGACAAGATGCAGGTAATTTTAGTAACAAACAAAGGGTGGGGTGGAATGCTATTCATAATAAATGAAAATCCTTAATGAAAAATGGTGGAAGTCCAACCAAGCCGTAATTGGAATTCATATGTTTCAATGCCTACTTGGCTGTTCTTCAGGGGTGACTATGGCGATGGCGGTTGAGAAGCAGTGTTTTCGTTTTCGTCCTTTTTTACGGTGGTGCATTTCTTTTTGAGTTGGTCATGTCTCGAGGCCCGTGAACGAATGCGGATGGTAAAACGACGATAGATCTATTTATGTTTTCTGGTGTAGTTTGCCTGTGCCACGACTCCAAAAAAATCGCCGTCGGTGGTTGGTTCCAACGTCGAGAATGCGGGTGTTCTCCGCATTTTGGATGTTGAACACCCGCATTCTCGACGCTAAAACCAACCACCCACTGCGACTTTTCTTGAAGTCGTGGACAACTAAACTACGCTAGAAACGTAAATAAATCTTTCGGCGTTTTACCATCCGCGTGCGTCCACCGGGCCTCGAGACATAACCAACTCAAAACGAAATGCACCACAGCAAAAGAAGACAAAGATCAAAACACCACTCCTCAACGGCTATCGCCATACTCACCGCTGAAGAATAGCACAGTAGACATCGAAAGGTAGGGTTCCCAATAAGGGCTTGGTTGGATGTCCCCCATTTTTGATTGTTCCAACCAACCAGATTGCTCTGAGTCGAATGCTCACGTTCAAATGAAAATGATTGAATAAATCCCTTGCAGAAACAACAACTCTAGGCCATAAAGGACATCGAAACACTAGTTTTTGCTTTTAAATATACTGCTGTGTTAGTTTCAGACAAGAATGTAGTTATTACATTCGTTTACTACATCAATCATGTGAACATGCTGTTATGTGTAACGCCGTTTTTAATCATTTTTATTATGCAATTCCTGGAACGTTTAAATAAAAACTAATCCATCTTGCAGGGATATTTACATCATTCCCAGTTTCGTGCTTTACAAGTTAACCGGATGTATTTCGAGACCTCGTTATACACCTACCCAATTCTTGCATTTTACATTAATTATGTTACGCAACAATAATTTACCAGTGTAAGAAAATTATCTTTATAACCCAACCGTTGTGCACAGTTGGCCTCTAAGGAAATGAAGACGCTTGCATCAATAGTGATTCATTGCCATGATGGAAAGTTTACCCGTGTTGCCTTCTCTTCCGCGCTCAAGCGCAGCCCCGATGGTTTTCTCTTTCGGCCTTGCATTTGAGATTGCTGCAGTCTACAGAGGGAGTTTGTTGCACTCTACAAGCAGAAATTGCTGCAGTCTACGAAGGGAGCTTGATGCTCTCTACAAAGGAAGCTTGCTTTAGTTTACAAAGGTAGCATGCTGCAGTCTGCAGAGAAAGCTTGCTGCAGATTACAAAGCAAGCTGGCTGCAATTTACAAAGTTTGCTGCAGACTACGAAGGGAGCTGGCTGCAGTCTAAAAAGAGAGCTGGCTGCGGTCTAGAAAGAGCGTTTGCTTCAGTCTATGAAGGGAGCCTGCTGCAGCCTACAAAGACAGCAGGCTAATGTATTGTCTGCAAAAGGAGCTTGCTTCATACTACAAAGGGAGATTGCTGTAGTTCACAAAAAGAGCTGACTTCATTTTACAAAGGGAGTTTGTGCAGTCTACAAAGGTCGGTTGCTTCAGTCTTCAAAGATATATTGCTGTAGTCTACAAAGGGAGGTGCTGCAGTTTACGAGTGGAGCTTGCTTCAGACTACAAAAAGATCTTCTTGCCGTCTACAAATGGAGCCGGCTGCAGTCTACATTCGAGCCTTGCAGTAGCCTACAAACGGGGCTCCCCAAAATTGGGGGATGCTTAACTTTCACTCGAAACTGGAATGCGATGGTGGGATCCGGCCCGTTCGCAAAGTCTTCTCACATAAATATGCGTTCCTTCCATAGCCCTGCAAGCTCGTGCGCGTGGTTATGTCAGTAGCGTCACGTGTGGTGTGACTTCAGATCACGTGACTCGTGACGCCTTTGTGGCTGTGGCGTAAACCTAGTGACCCGTTAAATTTAGCGAAAATTTTCAGTTAATTTTGGCGGGACAATTTCCCGCTCAATTTGGCGGAAAAATGTTCTGCTAAATTTGTCGAAAAAGTTTCCCCTAAATTTAGCGAAAAGTTTCGCCACCATAATTATCGGGTCAATAGGTCCATGACGTCCCAACCACGCGTGACGTCACACGTAGCTGTAGGCGTTACATCATGAGACATATTGGTTCCATTGACGCCGACACCACAATTTCTGCCACACGTGCTCCTGAACGCTATCGCGTTAAAAAGACACCCTGCACTGAGGCACTGATAATGACGTTTAATTAGGCCCAGTGTCATAGCGCAGAGTTTTTGGTCTAAAGGTAGTACCAACCTCGCAATTCGCCGATCTCCCTCCTTAGACTTCAGCGATTCGCTTTCTACAGTGCTTTCGGGGAAAACAGACACTCCAGATTTCTCGGAGCGTATATCCTAACCCCGTCATTTAAACGAAGGAGATTGACGCGTAATATGTGATATCGCACAAGAAACTCTTGCTCGGACACTGTGTTGTGCCAAAGTGAGTTTCACTAAAAGATGCCGGTTCATACAAGAGTTTTGAGAGCTCGGCAATCTGTTTCAACCCGCCACAAATTGGAAACATCTTCTGCAAAAAGATAATGCAATATATATATTAAAAAAAAAACAACTTACACTTGGGTAAACAATTCCGTTTATAAGCGGGTAGGTCAGTCGACAGTAGAGGTTGCCATCGAAGGCACTCCCGGGCAAGCGTCCAGGGAATTGGACGAGGTAATCGTAAGTAAAACTCTCGCCAATGCAAATGGCCGTTTTAGTGCTGCAGCAAAATAAATAAAACGGCGTCACGATTGCTTTGATTTTTCATCGCGCGATTATGATTAAGTTAATTGTGAAAGGTGCAGCCGCAACCAAAAGCAACATTCAAGGTGAATTAGTTGTTAAACGTGAAAGGGGCGCGGGGTTTTTCTGCCAGAGATAACCACAATGTTACACGCTGTAGACGAAAAACTTAGCAAGTACAGTATGACTGCTAGCCTGGAGTGTCGTGCCTCGCCCAAGTGTGACACACGACCGCACTCCGGTACGGTGCTCATCCAGATGCAGACGGGCAGGAGTGAGGATCGAACCCAGAAAAATGCTACCCAGCAATCGCCGGACCATTCCAACTTCAAGCCATAAGCAAGACGAGGAAAACTTGTAGCAAAAAACTACGATTCGGTCTAAGGTTCGTCCCCCTTCAGTTTGTCGCGCAAAATCTTTTCCTACAGAACACCGCTCTCGGCGCTAACTTTCCATAATGCTTCTCCTATTGGTCACTCCAACGGTGTGCGTTTAATACTCCATTCTTTTGTTTCAGATTTCCGTCACCAGGCCGCGATAGCTTTCGCTGCACGTCTGGACTTTCTGAAAGTGATGTCTTTGACTCTGGGAGGCGTCGCCTCATGTGGTGTTGCGAATACTAGAGTCACCGACAGCTTAAAAAAAGGTAAAACAAAATCTGAACTGACACAGTGTTTTCTTTGATTTGCCTGATATTACAAATTTTTAGAATAACATGCGCAATAGCTTCGCGTACGTAGAGAAATTACGTCGTCGCCACTGCGCACACGTCAAGACCAAACAGCGTTTTTAATTGGCACATGGCGATGACGCTATTTGTTTTGCGTACGCAAAGCTTTGGCCGTAGGCCTCTCTAAAACTGAATCTTATCGTGCATATGTGTCCATTGCATTATTACGAGAATTTAATTTGCACGACGCATTTGTGATGTGTGCTTTTCCATCGGAAGATATGAGCCGCTTAGAGTACACTGTTTGCAAGTACCGTGTATTTAGCGAATATTTGGGGTGAAAAACACGCCATTTACACAAATTACCAAAGATTTCCATGCTGAGTAACGGATAATTCGTTCAAAAATCATGCGAGGTTGTAAAAAACGTGTTTTGATTCGGTCATACGCGCATAGCCGCGTAACCGACCTCGAAAACACGCATCGCCCTCGACGACGACCGCAGCACTGCCGGCTATCGAAGCACCGGAATGCTTGGGGAAACACCGAGAAAGGACCGTGGAGACTTGTGATGGGACGAATCTTTATCCGAATCGAGATTCGGAGCCGAATCTGAAGATTCGGAAAGATTTGGAAAACTAGCCGAATCTCAGGAGATTCGGAAAAATTTGGAGCGTTGCATGGTGTCCAGATCACGTTGATGAGTGTTTCAACTTTTCGTGATATTAAATTCACTAAATTCTACAACGTGCACAAAATATTGTTGTAATATAATATCATAGTAATAAACTTTTTCGCTCTGTTTATAATACTTCGGATGTTTGTCGAGAACGATAACCAGACATCGCGGGAAACTCGGTTTCGGTTCCGGATTGCGACCAAAATAGGCATGCTTGGTGCACGTGGAAATATAAGCGCATGTTTTCATCGCCCCGGTGGTTCGGCCTGTTTGGTGACAGTCGTTTGTGGGGCAGGCGGGTGGACGAGAGTTTCTTGGGCACCAGGAACCTCCGGCGTTGTCGGCAAGCTCATGGCAGTGACCACCGCGACTGCCCTTCCGGCGAAACGCAAGCGCGATAAGTTCCTCGTGGATTTCGTCAGGCTTGGCGTGGCCGCCCCAGCCCGGCGGGATTCGGCGGACGTGCAGCCGGTGCAGCGGCACAGCGAGGTGATGTTTACGCGAAGATCACGTTCTCGTACTCCGGAATTCCCGCAGACCGAAGACGACCACCGTGCTCGTCCGAGGTTCGCAGCAGTCCCCCCCGCAAGAGATCGACGTGCATGATTCAAACCACGACCGGGTTCAAACACATTTCGTGCCCATAATTACGGTCATAGTAGCAGATTGTCTTCAACGTGTGTCCACTGCGGTATTGTTTTCGGAACACGGGCAACGATCTAAAACGTCTTGCGCTGTACTATTCTCCTGTACTGCATTTGTACCTTTCTGTTTAATGATACGGTATCTGAATTAGTTAGTGTCTGTTTCTGAACAATAAAGCTACGTTGGACACCCCTGTGTTGTTTCTTTTTCATCAAATAAAGTTTACGTATACAAAACTTGCTGCCGAGAACGGAAAAACGACAGTGCGACGTTTTTCTTCGGCGGTGTCGGTACGCGGTCGAAGTTGGGATGAGCAACACTTTTCATCGCACTTGCGTCTTACGCAGCTTTGGAGGAGACGGATCATTTTCTTGCCTAAAAATATTTATTGCGCGTTGCGCCACATATAATACACAGCATTTCGCTACATTTTACTTTACCGATCACCGCGAAACAGCGCAGAAACCAAGACCGTGCATTGATTAGGCCTACGCCAACCACACCGTATGCTCTCTAGCCACCCTATAGGGTGGCTAGAGAGCATACGGCGATCGGTGCGTATACGCACCAATCAGCTCAGCTGGACCTGGGCGCGTGCCAGGGTTTAGAATGACAGTATAGTACATGCCATACGTTGAAGTAAACAAGAGAAATCTGGTTATATGCAGTAACAGTACCTAAAAGCACCGCAACTGACCCGATTCGCGAGGTTTACGAAAGGGTTCACGCTGCTGTCTACAACCAGCGACGAACCTGACGAATCTCCGAATCTGCCGAATATTCGTCGCGAGAAGTTCGGAAATTTCCGAATCCGAATCTCCGGTGATTCGTCCCATCACTAGTGCAGACAAATGCCGCGGAAAGAAACATGTCTCGGAGACAGATACGCACCAAAAGCAATTACGCCATGTCGCGGGACGGGGCGAAGCTCGCGCTTACCGTGCTCGTTGCTCTCGCTGCTATTGATTTGGTCGGTGGCAATGCGGCTTCCCTCATGTCGCCCATGTTTGTATTTCTTTTAGGGGCCTTGATAATTGTTTTTTACACACTTTAAATAACGTTATGGGCCTAATTACTCGTTCTAAACAGTTAAAATAGACATAAAAATCGTGCCCTCAATCTGAACACGCGATATGGCAGTTGGTTTCGTTTTGGCTTCATCCCTTCAACTGGAAGTGAAGGTGCCGCCGCTTCTTATGCATCCTCCTCAGAATTTATGGCGCTCCGTGGTGGCCACCGCATTAAAAATGTACACCAGTTGCTGCATCTGTAGGTCATCTTTAAGTTAGAGCTGACAGAGAAAATCTGGCCACGGCGCACCGCCGATGTACGCTGGAAGTTAGAGCCGATTTGCTTTCGTTGCCTTTGTTAGGTCTAAAAATCTGGCAACAACGCACGTTTAGCGTGGCCAGGCATGGCTCTAATATTGTTTTGGTTTTTCGGGACGCTAGAAGCTCGTAGGTTTGCAAGCACATGTTGCGAAGACGTGACCGGAGAAGTGCACCTGTGATGTTCTGCAGAGGGCGGAAAGTATAAATCGTAATCGTCGTGTGTGCTTTGAAAGCGAAGGGAGTCACAGGGTCCACGAGCGCGCAACCCCAAGCCAAGGTTTACAACAGAACTGCTTTGACTTCGGCGATCTCGTTCTGTTTGGTGCAACACGGCGATGCGAAAAAGACCTGAAACGTTCGTGGTGTTGTGCGGTGCTTGGAGGTAGAAACCCACACTAACACGGAGCGAAAATTGGTTGTTGCGGGGTGGAGCTTCGACGGGTTCAGTTCAACGAGCTTGAGTAAACTTAGAGCGGTAAACCAGCGGTCAAAAATGGCACCCCCCCGGTTGCCGCCATCTTGCCTGTTTGCCACATTAGTGATCACGTGACGTTAAGATGGTTGCGCCCAGAGGTGGGCCAGATCAGATTGGCCAGATCGCTGTCAGCAGATGGGCGCTCTGGGGCTGCGTTCGAATCTTACTTGAATGTCGAAAGTCGAAACACCACGGACAGTACATATCATTACCATCTGCAGAATACAAATTAATGTATATATTGTTATTTTCACGTTGAGGAATAAATTAACTCAGGGAAAAAGATTTCTAATCTTGTTCAAACTCGGCACGTCATAAAAAAAAAAAAAAAAAAAAAAAAAAAAAATATATATTATTTTATATTTCTTTCATTTCACATTTTCGGGACATTTTTTTTTTTTTAGCCTGTACACATTGTGGTAGGAGAAACTTGTTTCACAGTTCTGGGGCTGTGAATATGCAGGAATGCAACACTTCCGGTGGATTCTTGATAGTTTTTTTTCTCCAGCTTTTTATTTTTTCCGTTTATTGTTATGTTTATTTATTGATTAATTTTTACCAATCGCACAGTTATTTAGGTCAAAAAGACATAGCTTTGAACTTCTGAGCCACCGAGCATGTGACGAGTAGTGCCTTCTGACAACGGGTTTCTAACAATGACCATCTACGCGATCTTTTATGCAGTGAAGAGCGACAGTAGCTATGCATGTGCATAAATAATTTCAGACTAAAATAAGCTAGACCATGCCCTCTTTCCCCGTATTGTTTTCTTTAACAGTCCGAAGTATCTGGGGGGGGGGGGGGGGGGGGGGAAGGGGGAGAGACTGGAGCCTCCCCCCCCCCCCCCCCCCCCCCCCCCCGTTTTTCGTCTTCCGACGCTACTGGTATGGTAGAACGCTCCTCGACCTCAAGTTATGTCAGCTTCTGTGCTTTTTGCTCGGCGTTTCTTCCGCCTCGGAAAATAAACCTCCAAAGCAATTACAAACTAAAGGATCGTCAAGGTGCAGGCGAGCTGGTATATGTTGATCATGATGCAAAATCCCTTGCAGGCGAGCTGCTGTATGTTGATCATGATGCAAAATCCCGAGACTGGGAATGAAATTCGAAGGAAACAGTGTAAGAAGAAAGAGAAAAGTGGACAGGACAACGTCTCAAAGTCAGCTGAGTTGAGTTTAAGACCCCAGTCCTGAGCTGAGTTTTCAGCTGAGTTGAATTTGAGACGTTGTCGTGAGCCGAGTTTGAGACGTTGTCCTGTCCCCTTTGTTGTGTCTTCTTCCACTTTTTCTTTCAAATTTTATTCCCAGTATCAGGATTTTGCATCATGCACACACTAAACTCAGCGTCACTCGGGCGGCGTTCGAGCGGATTTCTACCAGCGTGCAGCGGGGCAGGGAGGCAGTTTGCCAGTTCGCTTCAAGGTTTTTCTGACCCTCAACCACCTGCCTGCCCCTGGCCGTTTCGAACTGGACGAGTATAGTTAAACAGTGCGTTCGTGTGATCACTACTGCGATCCTGCCAGGGCTCTACAATGTCTTATGTTTTAGTAGTATTTCTACTCGACAAGACTCAGCCAGTTGTGAGTTCCGACGATGTAAGGGACTTTAGCGGTGTAGTTGAAGACGACAAGGTGTACCAGGTCTACTGGGCCGGAGACGCGCGAACAGAAGGATCGTTCTACGACGCGAAAGTACTCTACATGGCAGGTGAGTAGAACTGAAGTACGGTGAGTGATGTACGAGTGCTTTGCATAACATGCTGAAGGCTTAATTGCATATGCAGCCGAAGCATTCTTTAGAGCGATGCGCTCATTGTCGGAATCTCGCGTTGCAATACTAAAATGCTCCTGACTCGGTCCGAGAGGTGTGGGCTAGAAAGTTTATACCTTTCTATCTGGCATGGGCTATTGGCCTTACCGCTGTGTCGGGGCTGCTCGCGTTCGTCCGTGGAAGCCAGGGCTGTCTGTCGTAGCATGCATGCTTGCTCTCTAACTTCAACGGAGTCGCATAGGCTTTGCGAATTAAAGTGTATACGGTCGTCCCGAAAGGTTCAGACGTCGAGGGCGTTTATTTGAAACGTGCTTACGGTGCATGTGGTCCCGTTTGTAAACGAATGTCCCTTTTGCCCGAAAAACGCAAATTTCAAAAGGGGAAAAAAAAAAAAAAAAGGACGGGTACCCACCTTTCTTGATTTTTTATGTCATGAATTACATTCATTTTAAGGATTTGTGAACCGTTTCACAGCCATGCAAAATGGCCACTTTGGCTTGTGAACCTTTTCATAGCCATCCAAGATTGCCACCTCGGAATTTGAGCTTTATATAAAGAGTAAAGCTATACGCACTCCGGAGTGCACTTTGGACGGAAATAGCTATACGCGCTCCGCTAAACTCGTATAAAACGAATGGTCAAATCGAGTTTCCAAAGCGATGACATAGCATTGGCTGAGGAAGAAGAAGTGCTTGCCATTGAACGCCCGAATTTTCGCCTTCCGATTTTAAGTCGCTTACTGGGGCCCTTGTGGCCCTGGGACCCGCTGCAAAGAAGGCAGCGATTTAGCAAGACGCAAGATGAGCTCCAAGGGGAGCAGCATAACGGTCCTTGTTGACCGGGTAAATGAACAGGCACTGGAATGCTCCAAGCAGTTCAAGGATTATCCTATCATTCTTCCACGTCTACCGACAGGTATGCTAGTTACAAACTCCCTCTTTCTGCATGCGGACATGTCCAGAAGGCCCTACAAGGCAACAGACTTCAAGGAAGTTCTGTTTTCGATGATTGAGCGAACTGATCTAATAGCATTGGACCCATATCAAATGAGCCGTGTCTGGATGGCTGTCTTCGCCAACGGAGCCGCAAAATGCAAAATCAAGGCATGGGAAGAGCTTGAGATCAAGCAAAGAAGGTGCCTTGTGATTGATCCAACCAAGGACGAAATCAAGATGAAGCTTCTGTGGCTACCACCTCAGCTTCCAGACAGTGAAATCAAGAAGGTGTTGGAACCGTTTGGAACGGTCAAAGATATAACAAGAGAGAAATGGAAATTTTCAGATCTCGAAGAAACGGACACCGTGACCCGAATAGTGACCCTCGCCCTCAACGACCACCTCACGGTTGACAAGGTCTTACACACGCTGAACATCTACGGAGTGAACACCCTGGTGGTCATTCCCGGACGACCTCCGCTCTGCCTGCGCTGCAAAGCGATTGGCCACATCCGCAGGCAGTGCTTGACCCCACGCTGCACGCAGTGCTGGCGGTTTGGCCATTCGACCGAGGAATGCATTGTTACCTATGCATCTAAGCTACAAGGTAACGCCTCTCCAGTGGCTGATGTGAACGAGCACATCATGGACGTCGATGAGATAAAATGCTTAGATGGGCCAGTTGGTACATCGTGGGAAAATAAGCGCCAAAAAAACACGGACAAAGAGTAGATTGCGCCCTGTGTCGTTGTCAATCTACTCTTTGTCCGTGTTTTTTTGGCGCTTATTTGTCGATGAGATGTTCACGAAAGACTTGGAACCAATGGGCGAGTCTCAGGAATCCCACGTAAATACCTCCAGTTCAGGTGAAGAGCCCTCGGGTCAACATGAAGAAGCACCCAAGCCTAGTCGGGAAGAGGTCTTACGCAAGAACCGCCAACTAAAACCAAGGATGACATCTCAACCCACAAAGCCAAGGAGGCAAGAAAGTTGTCCATCCAGTCAACTTTGCCTACTTCGAATGAGGGAAAAGACGAGAGGACAACCAAGAAGGCGAAGGTGGACACAAGTGAAGCCCTTCTGATTGAGGAACCTTGCTGCTCTAAAGATGCACTCGTCGTTAGTGAAGATGAACGAGGGCGCGTGGACTTACAAGAACAGCGGGGAAAGTCAAAGTTTAAGGAACGGAAAAAGACAACCTAACCCGATCAGAACCCCACGTGTAAATGACCACAGTCAACCTTGGCATCACCCAGACGAGTACCTTCACCATATGCTCTCTTAACGTTCGAGGTATAAATTCGCGCAAAAAACAATATCAGCTGTTTCGGTTTTTAGAACCGCACAACATCGACAAAGTAGCACTCCAAGAGACGAAAGTTTCTGAAGGAAATGTTCTGTTCTCGGCAAACACCTTATGGACAGGCTCAAACGACATCTACCACTGCCCAGCAATTGATTATTCTGCTGGATGTGCGCTCTTGTTTCGAAAAGGTTTTGACTATCGAATGTGCAGTTTAATCGAAGGTGCGGATGCAGGAAGGCTCTTAGTTGCTAATGCCCTTATACAAGGAAACCCCTGACGTATAGTCGTTGTTTACGCGTACAATGACCAAGCGAAAAAAAAAACTTATTTAATCAAGTAAGGATACATGCTGATACCAGATTAGATGTTATTATGCTCGGAGATTTTAACTGTGTTTTGCATGTCAAGGACAAAATTCCTAACATGAAAATTATGGCCCCAAGTGTAGACGTTCTCCAAGCTCTGGTTAGAGATTGCGACCTTATAGATGTTTGTACAACACCCCCAGAACGTTCTTCAATACACACACTTTCAGGGTTCATCACATGCGCGTTTGGACTGAATCTACATACCTGGTTCGGCTAGTAGAGCACTTAGTAACTACAATGTGATCCCTACATATTTTTCAGATGATTGTCTGGTCATTGTCAGTGTAGCTTCGGATCGAAAAAAAAGAAAGGAAAGACCGCAGTCATGGGAATGTTGGAAAATGAATGAAACATTGTTAGGAGATAATGCATTTCAAAATGCAGTAGAAGGTCTCATACATGACCTTGAGCAAGTCAAAACCGGGTGGTGCCAAAGTTGGGATCTGTTTAAAATGAGGATACGGGAACAAGCGATTGAGAGGTCCTCGATAATTAGGTATTATGAAAAAAAGAAGAGAAGCGCTTAAATGTAGACTTTTTATACCTATACAATCTTGAATGCCAGCAACCAGGGATGTATAAGAATGAAATCAAAAACATTAAGAAACAAATCGAAGATTACGACAAGAAGCGCTATGAAGGAGCTGCTGTGAGGACTCGCACCCTACAACTAATTGAAGGTGAACAGCCAACGAAGAGAAACATTCATGCTGAACGAGAGTACGTTCGGAAAAAGTCAGTGTCAGTGATAAAACTAAATGGTCAAGAATTGACAAACGCAAACGATATTCAGCATGCATTCGTCTCTAATTACGCCGATCTTTTTGCAACAAGTACTAAGTCTTCCCATCCACGGCTGCGTGAAATAATAGCAAAATTACCCAGCTTAGAAAATGAAACGAAGGAAAAACTTAATTCTCCGCTTGATATACAGGAGATTACGCAAAACATCACCGAAATGAAAAGTAATAAAGCTCCCGGTCCTGATGGGTTGCCTGCAAGCTTTTATAAAAAATGGAAGGAAAGACTAACACCAATTCTTTGCCACGTTTTCAAAGAATCTTACGCCGAGGACACCTTGCTACTGTCGTTTCGGAAGGCACATACCATACTTATTCCCACATTCAAGGACCCAATAAAGCTGCAAAGGGTTGAAGGCTATCAACCTATCAGTCTCCTGAACTGTGACTACAAGATATTTGCTCGAGTACTGGCTGGAAGACTTCAAAGAGTAATAAGTCGAGTCGTGGTGATCATCAGATATGTTCCATCAAGGGAAGAAACATACAAACTAATCTCCACACCGTACGATCAATGTTGGAGATATGCCAACGTCCACAAGACTCTGCAGCTATTCGCGACTCCAGCAAAACGGACGCCACCAAGCGGGAAAACCGGGAACCAGCCGGCCCAGGTCGCTCCGCGCCCCTCCGCGTCACTCCGCGTCTCTTGTGACTTTCGCGGACACGTGTTGTCGGCGCGGTGGCGAACAACGTAATTTGACGAAGGTCCGAAAATTTCTCAAGTTTGCCTGAGTGTTCATTAGTGTGGTGAAGCCTCAGTAGATCGTTTCCTTCCATCACGTGTTTGAAAGTCCGTTTACTCCACAACACACGGTCGCGTGCTTTCGATTTCTTGGATGGGGCGGAATCGCGGAAAAACATTTTGATTTCTTCTCCGTCTCGAATCACATTCAAAGTGACGACTACTTGGTAACTGATAAGGGGCTTTTTTGTAAGGATGTATAACAGTGGGAGGACGACAGACGAGGCATTTCACTGGAGGGAACACTAATGTTGCAGTCAAGTGAATGGGAAGGTTCAATAGCTGCTTTTCTTGAGTTTGGTTGTGTTCGATTAGCTTCAAGTTTGAGCCACCCACGCCGGTCGGTGCGTTGGCTATTCATCTTGGCTCCTTTTCGTCGAAAAAGCCTCTGCGACCACTCTCAAGGAGTTGGGCTGATTTCGCAATTACTTGATTCAGGAAAACCTGCTCGCTGCAAATGATGAATGACGGAAATTGTCTGCTTTCAAAAGGTGGGGGACGCGTCTTGCAACGTTAGAAGCTGTTACGGCATCTTGATCTATCACGCCTCCAATATTTATATTATACCCCCGTCGAAGCCAGCTGCAATATATGTCTACATTGCTCAGGTTGACCGGCCACAAAGAATACTTATTCTCTCTGTTCAGGATCTGAAGCAAAGTTTAATGCGGAGAGGTTCTGCATGAACTCCAGTGAAGACTCTCTTCAGTTTGTCTCCGTGCTGCCGGTTAGAATTATTTGGCTCAATTTAAGTAGTATGTCTCTGTCTGTCCAATATACTTTTATTCAGCAGTTCACCTAATAGCTAGTCAACTAAGCTCATATTTCAACCTGAAGAATATACTAATACCGCTTTAGTGGGACCATAGTACGTAATATAATACATACCCGCTCGTCAAAATTACTGCTCGATTGCTACAAAACCTGAATTGAAATACGAGTATCAGCTGCTTAGTGGGGTGCCGGCGGGTTAACATGATCCTTGGCTCAAGAAGCGCTTGCTCAATTTTCCTGCAGCCTGTGTTGTTGACCGAGCAGACAACTGGAGCTGTTTCTTAAACGCGGATACGCACAAAAGCTCGATTGCGCGGACAGATTAGTCGGATGGTCGAGGCATGCGAGTTGGCTGAAAATTACTGTCGGCGGAAGAATTCTGCGGTCATTGACGCTTTTCTTAGATGATCAAAACTGATTAGTATATTACCGACTCTCCAGAGCCCATATAGTTTCGGTTTTGAACGAAATCTCCGAAACGACAGTTTGACATGAAAAGAACAAAAAAACACCGGGAAAACAAAACTATACTCTGCGAGTTTATGTGCACCGGCTACACTTCACCGTCTCAGTTGAAATATCTATAAAATTGGGCATTAAACAATAGAAAATCGGTTAAATTGAACGCGCCACCTGTTCAGGCGGCCCGGCCGAGCCGACGCGACCTGGACTCAGCCGCCATGTTTGTTCGGTGGTGGCGCCCCCTATAGGTCGCTGGAGTCGCGAATAATGCAACTTGACCTCGCAAAAGCGTTCGACAGAGTGGATCACTATTTTCTTTTTGCGCTTTTAAAGCACCTAAATATTGGCGAAATTATTGAAAAGGGCGTAAAGGTTTGTTACAAGGACATATCGACAATATTACTTCTAAACGGATCTCTGACACAATCTATACTAGTTAGAAGGTCGGTACGCCAAGGTTATCTACTTTCGCCGCTACTCTTCAATATCTACCGAGAGCCTTTCTGCAGAAACATCATCAATGACAAAGACATACGAGGGTTTTGCCTCCATGCGTGCGAAGTAAGACTCCTGGCTTACGCAGACGACTTGGTCCTGATTTGCTCCAACAAACCAAGCATCGTAACAGCTACGTCACATGTCGACGACTACTGCCCTGTGTCTGGTGCTTTGGTGAATAAGGATAAAATTAGTGGTTCGTGGTGCGGGGAGTGGGGTACAACACCTTCCAAGTTCGTCGACATCGAGTGGACAACGAGCAAGCCGCAGCTTTTAGGTGTGCCACTGAATGTCATGGACAATGCGAAACCCATGTGGGATTCTTTAGAAGCCAAAGTCAAGTCAGCCGTTCGTATATGGAAGCTAAGATACCTTTCCACGTTTGGCAAAGTTGCCGTTTGCAATATATTTTTTTTTGTCAAAATTAACATACATTCTTCAGGTCATGCACTGTTCTAGACTTAGAGTTAACAGGTTTAACATGATTTTTGCAATGTTTATCTGGAATTCAACGTACGAGCCCATGCGGAGATCAAACATCTTCCGACGAACGGAGGACGGCGGCCTAGGTCTTGGGCATATCTTTGTTAGGCAGCTAATGGCGAGATGGAAATTTTATCGAACCACAGAGCACCCGTTTCTAGAAACGTGAAAAACATATTTCTTATGAAAGTACACAGGAGCAGCAGTAAATACAGAGTCATCGAGCAAAACGATCTCTTTACGCGGCTTCTACGAAGAACTAGCAGACACCATTGATTTCCTGAGAGCACGGTTTACCGGTGACTTCTTAGAGACATGTTCGAAGAAGAAGTTACTTAAATGTCTACTAATTTCTTTGTTTCCAGATCCACTGTACCGATTGGGTGTATAATTGCTGCTCCCCCTAACTGCAAAACTGACGTTTTAAGAAGAGTCAAACGCTTGCACATTCCACCGAAGTGCAAGACGTTCTTTTTTCGCTTTCACTAGCGGACAATAAGAAGAGTGGCGAGAGTCACGGGGGTTTGACGTATTTTGGAGCACAAACTGCAGGCTCTGCGAAACAACTGAGACTTTCACTCATGCATTTGTGCTCTGTGTTGATGCAGTCTTTTTCTGGGACGTTTTCAAGAGGACAGTGAAAGAAGACTTTGAAGTCGAAGAAAGTAATTTCCGTTACCTACATTTTGGATACCAGTTAGATACGGTTCTCGACACATTAGTTGTGCTTGGTTTATACAGCCTGTGGAAGACACGGAAAGTAGATACGGACGAAGAGGTTGCCAACCCGTCTTGGGTGAACTTTAAGAATATTGCCACATTCGTTTGTCAGACCATGCTAGCGTGCTGCGAAGATAATGAAGAATGGAAACAAGCCAAAGAAGGCATCAGTCGTTCGCCTGACGTCATATGAGTCTGTGTCACAAGACCAGGATTTTATCACTTAAAGGCCCTCTTTGCCAACTCCCTGTAGAGGAAAGCTGAAGTGTGCTGTACATCCTTTGTTTCCAACTATTTCCGAGCTTTCTAATATTTCTAGTAACACTCTCCTTGTATAGGTTGATAACCGTTCAATTCTTTTGTTTCTTTGACGCTTTGTACATAATGTAAATTGTATATAGTGTTCTCGTATATATAACCATGTAAATAAACACTTTTGAAAAAAGAAAAAAAAGCGATGGCATAGTATAGGGGTTAAGGTGTCCGATTTGTACGCGAGTGGACGCGGGTTCGATCTGCGGTGGACCTGCTTTTTTATTTTTTTCTTCTGGAACATTTTGTTTTATCGAGGCACTTGGCGATATTTATGAGTGCATATAGCTTTACTCTTATATAAATGCTGCCCTTGTTGATGAAATTCCCTTGGCAGTGGCAGTCAAACGTCATCTGATGGACCATCAGATGACGTCTGATGGTCCATCACGTTCCACCAAGGCTGCTGACTGGCAGTCAGTGTCACAAATTACGTATCTTGATGAAATTTTCAGTAGGGTCGCCTGTTCTTGGCCGCTGGCCGCCATGTTTCGGAAGGAACACGCTCGAAACGTGTTTTGCGGAAGGCAGACACGGTGTAGCAAGTTAAGTTTACACGGCACCTCGAGCGTAGACGAATAACACACATGGTTGCGCGTAAAACGAACACGTTTCGACGTGTCCGCTATGGGACAACGGTTTGCACGTCTGGGCGTGTTATTTTTGCTAACAGTGTACTTTTAGAGCGGAACTGTTAAAGGGAAACTGAAGCGGTTCTCTATTTGAGAAAAAACATTTCAATGGCCTTCATTCTACCTCCAGGATCGGGAATATCAAGATTATTTTTCAATTTGGTGCACGGAGGCTTCAGAAATTAATTTTTAAAGTACCGCCGAAGCCCCTCCTTCCCGGGGCGTGACGTCACACTAGGAGCGTTCGGAATATCTGCTCTCGCGCATCTTCAGCGCCTGTCAAAGCTATGCACGCGCACTCTTGCTATTTTCGGAAAGGTCAGAAAGAGACGCCACGACTGGTGTCAGTGCGGGGAAATATACCTGGCAAGCTTGCCGTTGCACGCGCTGAACACACGAGCGACACGCGCTTGGCGGCCCGAAGATCCTAGTATGACGTCACGACTGGTCGAATGTTTTCTCGCTTTTAGTTGCATCTGCAGGGAAAACAAAAGTGATATTCAGATTCACGGGATAAAAATACGCCAGAATTCACCTCTAACTCGTTTTTTTCAAGAAGTGTTTCAGCTTCCCTTTAAGGGCTAGTTTTCCCAGTATCGTGTCCATCAGCAAACAAATGATGACACAAAACTCTGGACAGCTACAGCCATCTATGAGCAACGGCAGCAACGATACAATTGGCGTGCCGGTTGTCTTGTTGCCACCGTCGCTCATAGATGGTGGTAGCTGTTTGTCCTTTCCACTCTGGCTTGCCGACTTGCGGCCGGCCGTTACTTCATTGTCATTATAGTTCCACTTCGTTGGTCTTCCTTCTTTACCAGAGTAGAAAGGTTAAAAGTTTTTTTATTCGGAAAGCATAATAACGAAATATATTTAAGGCAACATACATATATCTAATCAATGCTGCTTAAAACACCGCTAGATCTTAAAAAAAAAGGAACGCGATGTGTGCAGGGACAAGGTTCAAGTGAAACGTCATGACCATCACAGATCATTTTTTCCCAGTGTGTTGAAGTTTGAATGTTTATTCAATACGTACTTACAACAGCCCCAAATCCTTTGCAGTGAAACAGAAAATATCAAATACATATTAACCACAATTGAATATGCGCAGAAATTCATTTTGCGTAAAGTGAGGCATTGGCTTGCCCTCCGTTAAACAACCGGTGCACCAGAGCCTTTTATACTGAGTTTGGCCTCCTTAAGCGGCCCTGCAAGGTCTTTTTTACTGGTTTTAAATTTGCTCCGAAGCTGAGCGCACTGAACGTACGTAGTAGCTTAATGAAACTTTTCTTTTCTCGAATTTCGTTTTGCTTTAAAAGTTATAGGCAAATCGAAAGTACAAAAACAAGCAAAAAATAACCTCCCTCGTGACGTCCTTGGTCGCTTGAGTGGCCGTGAACTAGAGGAGGGGTAGTGAGCTCAGCGAGCGCTAACGACTGCGGCACTCCGTGTCGGCGGCTCGAGAGGGCGCCACTAAAGCATGTTCTGAATAGGCTGTATGAAGCGGGCAACCAGGGCGGCTCGCTTTGCACTTGCTGCGTGATTAAACACTAACTTGGCATGACCCTTTTTTGCGCACAAATGACAGCGAACACGGTGTAGCGAACCCAGGGTAGTCCTGGTTGTCGGGCTCCGCCGGAGTTAGGTACCGACCAGGACATCAGGAAGATGGGCCTCAGAAGCCGGGTTACTTTTCGATAGACGTTTAATTTACATTTGTACAGTTGGTTCAAGACCAGAGAAGAGAAGACATTTGCTTGACAAAGTTCGCTCATTTCAAACAATTTGTTCTCTCTAGGTTCCTAGGTGGGGACCCCCACATCGGTGGATAGTCGGCCAATCACAGAAAGGTGTCCCGTTCAAACCCCGCCCCACATTCCATGATTACGCACACTCAGCCGTCGTAAACGCTTCACCGTCAGTCTAGACGGCGCCGAGAGTCTCACCAAAACACCGGCTCGTTGGAATTCACGCAGCTGGTCAAAACACCGTCCGGGGCCGAGACGTGACGTGCCGACTTTCGACCCTTCGAGTCTACGCGTTGAATGAAGGCGCCCGGATGATCTCATCGCCCCGGATCGTGCCCTGGTGTTTCGGTTGTGAAACCTGAGACGTTGTTTTCCCTCTTCGGAGGCTATATCGAGACTTGTACACGTTGAAGTGTGGATATTCGCGACTCCAGCAAAACGGACGCCACCAAGCGGGAAAACCGGGAACCAGCCGGTCCAGGTCGCTCCGCGCCCCTCCGCGTCTCTCCAGTGGTGACTTTCGCGGAGACCTGTAGTCGGCGCGGTGGCGGGCAATGTAATTTGACGAAGGTCCGATTATTTCTTAAGTTTGCCTGAGTGATCATTAGTGTGGTGAAGCCTCAGTAGATTGTTTTCTTTGAAAGCCCGTTTACTCCACAGCACACGGTCGCGTGCTTTCGATTTCTTGGATGGGGAGGAATCACGGAAAAACGTTTTGATTTCTTGTCTGTCTCGGATCACATTCAAAGTGACGACTACTTGGTAACTGATAAGTGGTTTCTTTATAAGGATGTAGAACAGTTGACTGAGGTCGACAGGCGAAGTGTTTTACTGGAGGGAACATCAATGTTGCAGTCAAGTGAATGGGAAGGTTCGATAGTTGCTTTTCTTGAGTTTGGTTGTGCTCGATTAGCTTCAAGTTTGAGCCACCCCGCCGGTCGGTGCGTTGGCTATTCATGTTGGCTGCTTTTCGCCGAAAAAGCCTCTGGACCTCACTGAAGGAGTTGGGCTGATTTCGCAATCACTTGATTCAGGAAAGCCGGCTCGCTGCAAATGATGAATGATGGAAATTATCTGTTTTCAAAAGGTGGGGAACGAGTCTCGCAACGTTAGATGTTGTCACGGCATTTTGACCTATCGCGCCTCCAATATTTATATTACGAGGACGTCGAAGCCAACAGCAAAATACGTCTACATTGTGGCCGGTCGGCCACAAAAAATGCTAATTTTCTCCGTTCAGGATTCTCCGTTCAGGATTCGAAGCACAGTTCAATGCAGAGAGGTTCTGCGTAAATGTTCGATGAAGACTCTCTTCAGTTTGTCTCCGTGCTGCCGGCTATAGAACCATTTGGCTAAGTTTAAGTATTACCTCTTTGTCTGTCAAATATACTTTTATTCAGCAGCTCACCTAATAGCTAGTCAACTAAGCTCATATTTTAACCCGAAGAATATACTAATATCGCCTTAGTGGGACATAGTACATAATATAATACACAACCCGTTCGTCGAAATGACTTCTCGATTGCTACTAAAACCTGAATTAAAATTCGAGTATCAGCTGCTTAGTGGTGCGCCAGCGGGTTAACATGGTCCTTGGCTCAAGAAGCGCTTCCTTAATTTTTATAATTTTCCTGCAGCCTGTGTTGTCGACCGAGCAGACAACTGGAGCTGTTTCTTAAACGCGGATACGCACAAAAGCTCGATTTCGCGGACAGATAAGTCGCATAGTCGAGGCATGCGAGTTAGCTGAAAAGTTACTCACTGTGGAACAACTCTGTAGTCATCGCCGCTTTCCTTACATGATCAAAACTGATTAGTACATTACCGCCTCTCCGGAGCCCATAGTTTCGGTTTTGAACGAAATCTCCGAAGCGAAAGTTTGACATGAAAAGAACAAAAACCACCGGCAAAACAAAACTATGCTTTGCAAGTTTATCTGCACCGGCTACACTTAACCGTCTCAGTTCAAATACCTATAAAATTGGGCATTAAACAGAAGAAAATCTGTTAAATTGAACGCGCCACCTATTCAGGCGGCCCGGCCGAGCCGACGCGACCTGGACTCAGCCGCCATGTTTGTTTGGTGGTGGCGCCCCCTATAGGTCGCTGGAGTCGCGAATATCACGGCGCCCGTCTCGTGCGTTCGCTGGGCAGGCGTGCTTCCGAAGCGATCGATGATGGTGCCAGGCTCGCTGAGTCAGATGAACTTGAACCCGCGGGAGGCGCTCGACGAAAACAAACGGCCCGATGCAGACATTAGGAAACGGTCCGGGGCCCATTCATAACACCGTTCATTACAACGGGTTAAAGATCACTTCAGAACGGGATGCATTTCGCACTGCCATACCGCCAAACGGCCAAACCGCAAACCAAACGTTCTCGCCGAAGGCCTTCGGAACGCTCGGAACCGGTCGGATTCTTGAGCTCGTATACGACCGCAGCGCCACCGCGTACATCCGGGCCCTTTCTACGCTCGCCGCTCGTCGGTGCCTGATCCCTCTACCCCCTTCTAGAATGCGCCGCCTTTTCCAACGCTTGGTGGCGGGTATGTCGACGGATCATTTCTTGTTTCCGTACGTGACAAACTGCATTTTTTGTTTTTTTTCTAATCTAAGATATTGAACAAACACTACTTTTATAAAAAAAAAATTTAAACGGTTCGCGCCACTTGCATTTTGTATTTCGACTAGGAAGGAGTTTTTAGCGGCTCTGGCCAGTAGTAAGCCCAGGACTAAAGACCTCACATATTGTGCGCTTTCGGCAGCGCCGGTCGCCCCCGTACGTGGAGAAGGTTTCCGCGTCGTCCGGTTAAAATATGACGCACTGATATTTAGTTACTCTCTCCGTGCCCGTTGGCTTGCGCGAACCCCAAGAGACGTGGAAACCGCAAAAAAGTAGACGCTTAAATATGATTGCAGGAAATTTTGACAGCCTGGCAACCACAACAGCGCAGTCTCATGAGCGCGGGATATCTACTTCCGTCCGCCATTTTGTGGCTCTGACTCATAGGAACTCTATGCCATTTCTCGGAAATAAACAAGACAAAGAGGTTACGCCATTTTGTGTTATCGCTAAATCCGCTGGTTATAGCGGGCAACAAGCTCGTCCCATTGGCCAAACCCTCCCATAAACGGCTCTGGGCGCCACCATCATGATTCAACCCGAGCGACCATTGTTAGCTATAACGCTTTACGAGTAACGGTATTACATGCAACACCTTGCTTTTTTTCTCTACTCATATTTTTTAAAGTAACAAATAACGTACTTACGTAACTGGTTTCGCGTAAAGGGTAACAAAGGTACGTTACTCGTGACATCTTTTCCCTAGATAAAAAAAATTGCACTTCTTTTGTCTTTTTATGCACGAAGTAATATTTCTAGCACTAACCTTACGTACCCTCAAAATTTGAACCGGAAAATAGGTAAGGTAATTATGCTAAGTTTTTCTTAGACGTAATGTTTATTGAAGTATGGTGATCACGCGTATCTCTAACGAGAAAACGGTAAAATGTTTTCATTCATATATACAAGTTAACGCAAAGCAGCTTGTGTTACTGTGTATCGGTAACCGTAAAGCGCTGTTTATTTTGAGGTAACGTAGCTCGGTAACGCGTAACATGTTTTGTTACATTTTTTTTCGGTAACGGCTACAACACAGCTAGAAACGCGGGCTAGTGTTACCACAGTGACCGGAAGGCATCTCCGATTGGCATGTTTAGCGTCCTATTTCGGCAAATGCAATCGAAGGCGGTCCCGAACTGGCAACAAGCGACGTCACGAAAAACTGGAGGGTCACGCTGTCGGTTAGAATAGAATAAATAGAATAGTTTATTTCAGGTTTTCTTCCAAGATGCACTTTCCAAAACCGTCTCGCTTCAGCACATATGTGCTTGTGTGCGAGAACTGGCAGTTTAATGGTGCAGGTGCCCCCCCCCCCCCTCCCCCCAATGGTTTGCTACAGAAAAGAAAGAGAAACAACAAGAATAAAACAAAAACGAAATGGCAAGAACCTGTGGAGTGTCATGCTGTAGCCTAACAATAATTAACACTTTGCGGATTGAACTTGAACTCGCCAGGATCGCGACCGACCGCCAGGATCTACGCCCAACCGCCAGGATCGCGACGTCTTAGCTGGCGGATGTCGCAATCCTGGCGGTTGGTCGTAGAAATGCTGGAGGCAAAACACGATCGAACGCCAGACGTCGCTGTCGTCGCGGCGCCCCGGCTCCTGGCTGCCGAAACTCCGGTGGTCTGTCACACTAAAGAGCGACCTGCAGCGGAACAGGCGTCTGGCCACATCCACCACCGCTGCTGGGACGCCGCCAGGATCGCGGTCGGCGATAGCGTGACCGTTCTATGACGTCATCAGGCGGAAATCGAGGGACCACTTCTTTTTTGAGTGCGGTAAACACACCAGTGAAAGACGCGTTCAAGGCACCTTGGTGTTACCAAATACCTTGGAGACTAATGCTTGAAATTTCGGGGTGAAAGAGGAGACTGAAGCAGAAAGCGATTCTGGCGTCAGGGAGTGGGCAACTAACTATATCACCGAAAATGAAGCAAGTGGCTCTATCTCTCTCTCCCTTTCTCTCTCTCTCTCTCTCTATGGCCCCGCCGTTTTTTGGCTTTCGGCGGGTTCCTGAAAACTTTGATTACTTGATTCATTGGATTAAGTAAGGTCCATTCATCTGTGCATATTCGTTTATATATGGGTGATTTCATCTCAACTCAGGCACGGATTTAGGGTCGAATTTTTAATTTTGACGAAAAAAAGATATGTTTTGGGGCAATTCCTATAAGAAAAGAAGACGCAAACGATTATTTCGTTGGATTTTTTGTTCTCAAGTTATGGACCGTTGAAGCGGTCAAGGTGGAAATTGATATTTTTCCAGCCTATCGGAGGTGCCATATTTCCCTCCATCCCTTTTCCGTAATTTTTACGCTACATCAATATCACTTTTTGGGAACACTCTAGACATAGGCTTTTTCATGCTAATTAAGCGTCTAGGTCATAATATTCTTAATGATTTTTTTTTTTATTTGTCAAACCGCCTCTCTGTGACGATTTTTGACGAAGTTCAGCAAGCTGTGCTGTGTAACCTAATGAACATATTTTTATGATCTTTATATTACCGTAAAGCACCAATTATGCTCTTTCTTTTGAGTATAATTTCAATATTTTGCCACAAGTATATAATGCGCTACATGTGCCTGAAAAACGAATATTTCGAAAAACTAGCAAGTTTGGAGTCGATTTTCTAAAAAAAACCACCTTTTATTTTTTTCGTTTTTTATTCACAGTTAGTTAATATAGTAGTCTATCAGGAAATACCAACAGAAATTGTAATATATTGTTTGTATGGCCGCTATTAAGACTCGAATCTCGTGCTATGAGCGTTTTGAACGGGACTTCGCACAGGCGCTCTGCTGAGCAGAATTTTGGCCTATATAAGGTTTTCTATTTATCGTTAGCAGTTACCTAATATCCAACCATAAACATTAAAAAACAATTTGAGTAGTGCTCTTAAAAAAAAAGTTACTTAGAGGTCCGTATTCACAAGTGCGTGCGCATCTTTTTCTCCCGATACGGGGGAATGTAGATCGTTAGAGAACTCCTCTGAGGCCTTTTGCTTTCGGCTCCGATATTTTACAGATGCCACCCCAGTCAGGCGGCGTGTATAGAATACCTTATCTTGAACATCACGGGGCTATCGCCTCTATCTTCGTCGGGGTCCTGGAGCCTCTAAGGATTATGCCTTTGGATGCGACCGACACGGAAACCCTGATTGTCGGGAGAACAGGCGTTTCGAGGTTAGAGTTTACGTCGCAAGCCCCCCTCTGTCTCTCCAAGCTCCCCTCCTCGTCCTTCTAGCACAACCGTGCCACTAATCCGCGGGCACTAAAAGAGACGCCGCTGCTGCGTGGCACTCAGATTACGCGCGAGGCGGAGAGCGAATGTTTAATAGCGAGTTCGTTTCACGGCACTCGTGCCCACGCGTGCCCACTCGCAGCGTGGAACGGGTTCGTTTCGGCCGGCACTCCACGAGTGGTTGCACTCTCCGAGTTCGTTTCAGCGCTGACACCCCACGCGTGCATGCGCTCGCTGCACCGAGAAAATCGGGAGTGCGCCAAAATGCAATCCCGTCATGCCTCGCTCCGGCGGGGCCGGCGAGGAGCGGGAGCAGACGACGAGGGTTCGTCTGCTACGATGTGTCGCGGAACCGAACGGAACAAAAAGTAGATATTCTGATAGAAATCGCGTCCCGCGGGCCACGAAATCAAACGCGAGTTTGAATTGTGAGCGTCTGCTATTTCATGAAGGAAACAATTGATAACCCGTGCTTTCTTTGCAGGTTTTAAGTCGCTCTGTTGCCGTACAAACGCTGAAATATACCAGTGTGTAAAGAAATGCTCAGAGCAAACGTAACAGCGGCCCCCGAGATGTCTATCATCATCCGTGTGCGGGTGGAAAATTTAACATTTGTCGGCAAAACTGCCCCAGCAGAAACCTCTATCTGCCCAATAAGCATCAGAGAAAGCTAAATATGGTAACTTTACCCGAGGATTGGGCAACATCATCATGTTTAACATTTACCTACGTCAGCTAACTTGCCCCGTCGTATTTTGTTCGAGAAAGCTCTCGTTCTTGACGCCCTCACCAAGGCTAATTTCTGATCCACCTATAATGACGATCCAAATCGGAAGTCCCAGTTTTGCTGGATATTCCAACAGGCTAGTTTTAAGCCGTACCCTTTCAGTGGTTCACGCATAATACCATGCTCAAGCGGATCAAGCTTCTGCTCGGACAGCATCATCAGTTTTCTTCAGTGTAAACGGTTATAAGAATTGAAAGATCGTAACCAGCTGCTTTGTATAAAACTGGGTGCGGAAATTTACGCCGTCTGTAACTATCTCTACGGCAACCGAGCTGCTTGAAGTCATCGCAACTATAAACTACAGGTTGCAGCGACCAACGTTTGTAGATAACGTTGGTAGCCGACTGCATTCTCGCATTCCCACGCATCACTCCGAACAGAAAGGCGCTAGTTTCGGTTTGAACTCGGTACCTTTTGTACAACATAGATGGCGGCAACATCAGTCTTCTGCACTCGGTGCATTTGGCGAGTTCGTTTGAGTCCAGTTTTCCGTGCAACACTCTGTGAGTGCGATGCATTCTGGGAGAGAACTCGAACGGTGGCAGTGCGTGTGAAACGAACTCGCTATAAGTATGGATCGACGGGAAGATTGGGGACCCAAAGGAAGCCGAATCTCCGCACGTCGTCTAACTGAAATAGCCTTCTCGGTCCCTTTTTGGCTTCAAGCCACGGCGGAAAGCTGGTACTCATTCTACCTCCGTGCTGTCTGAGCTGGATGAACTTAAAACTGCTCCTGCTTTCAGAAAGCCAGAAGTGTTCGTTACTGCCATGGCTAATACATTATTCAGTTCAGACCGCAAAGTGTGCGCCGACTATTCAAGAAGACACAAGAGAATAGTGTTTTACGGACGCCATTTTCGTCAAGTCTCGGAGCTAAACCTAAGTTTTCTTAAGCAAGTTCTACCGGCTGAGGACGCCCAGCGCGTAAGCTCTGGAGATGTTCTGTGCAATAACTGCTACACAATGTTCTTGGGTCAGATTGAAGAACATAAGCAAGGACAGGAAATTTTGTCATCAAGCTCATCGTCATCATCCCTGAAACCAGCGGACAGGTCATTTGTTGACGAGTAAGCCCTCGGGTAAGGAGTGTATGAAGCAATTGATGCTGCCGAAGTAAGTGTGACACCACTTAAACTCCCTTCTAGCGTGACCCCACGAAGTCGTACCAGCTATGTTAAGCGAAAAAAATCCGAGATAACCACGGACTTCAAAAAGAAAATTGGTCGTAAACTAAGTGACGTGTACGGAGAACCTACGGGCACAGACAAAGAAGATCCATGCTCCTCGTGCTCCGACTAGGTCAGCAATTTACGAGCAGCCTACGTCAAGAGCGCGTCGCAGCTAGAACGCTACCGCTTCTTAACTCTCTTTCCATCTAACCTCAAAAAGAAAGATATCCTGAAAGCAATTCCTGAAGTGACGAAGCATGCTTTGGAGCAATCAAGAAAGCTGAAAAAAAAATGGGGGTTTTGGGCGTCACCTGACCCATACCAAGGACATGCGCTCAACGAAAACGATGTCGCTCTTGCGTTGACTTACTACACATCAGATGCGAAAGACTGCTCAAGACGAAGCCCGAACAAGAAGGATGTCGTAAGGCGTTTTATTGATGGTCAGGAAGTCTTCGTCACGAAGCGATTTCTGACGAGATCTATTAGGGAAACCTACAAAGAATTCAAGGCGGCCAATCCCGAGTCAAAAATGGGCCTAACAAAATTTTATTCTCTTCGGCCCAAGTGGGTTAAGAAACACCCTGTACATGAAGAGTGTGTGTGTGTATGCTGCGCCAACTTCATACTCTGTCTGACATCTCTGTCAAGTGCGGCGGGGAAGACCATGACCTTTGAAGACGTTTAGAAAATTTTTCTTTGCCAAAATTCTTCCCAAAACTGCTTGCTGAGGTGTGAAGCCTGTTCGAACCGAAAGGACATATCCCTCGAGATGCTAGGGATGAGCGCTGAAGATGAACTGGAGTTGGCACTGTGGGAATCTGGTGGCGAGTTGGTGAAAAAACAGCTGGAGGCCACTGCTTTTCTTAACGAACTCAACAAGTGGACGAAGAAATACATACCCCACTATTATATTCGGCGCGCACAACAGAGAGCAATATGGCTTGACAAAGCAAATATGAAGCCACGTGTCGTAGTCCTCCAGTTTGATTTTGCCGAAAACTGGAGTATTGTGCTCCAACGTGCGGTGCAGGGATACCACTGGACAACCAAGATGGTGACAATCTTCACCGGCGTTGCGACGACCATGAAGGGAACACTAAGTTTCGGCGTCGTAAGTGACGATACCTGTCATGATTCTGCACACGCGCTCTTTGCGCTCACAATGATTGAAGACAGGCTCGAGGAACTCTTGCCCGTTGTTTTGGAGCTAATCTATGTTTCGGACGGCGCTCCAAGCCATTTCAAAAATTGGCACCAATTACACGAATTTCAGAAGAAGTTTGTTGTCAGCAGGTGGATATACTCGGCGTCAGGGCACGGCAAAAGCGCGTGCGATGGAGTGGGTGGTGTGCTGAAGCATCATGCGTCACTGCATAACTTGAAACAACTGAGCTGAGCTCCATAACTAACGCGCGTACGTTCGTTGAAGCGATAACGCTTTTCTTCATCGACCAAGAGGAGCTGTCCCGTCATCGGGAGCTCAAAAGGAAGGGGTGGGAGAAGGTAACCCCATCGAAAGGCATCCAATCTTCTCATGTGTGGAGCAAAGCAATGGGGGAAGGGGGAGGTGATGTGGTCCTAGAAAGAGTTTACCAAACCCCAGAATAGACAGAGCTAAATGGTGGGACCGTGAAAAGGCCGGACCGTTTCAACAGTGCGTTCATCCTTGTCCCCCTGTGAGTGCGCGCTGTGTGATCAGACGACGCGCCATAGACTTTGACACTGAACTGACTGCAATTTGGACGAAGCGAAAACTGGCTCAGAATCGCATAAACCTATTGTCTCGAAATGTGCTACGTCGAAAGATGACTATCCCTATCCCAGGTGTTTATCACTGTTTTTGTGTGAGCAGCGCCGTGTAGTATTGAAAAGGTACTGCGTCGTCTATCCGTAAACCAGACAGAATTTGGCGGTGTTCAATTCGTTTTAAAGTTTATATTTGTATTACCTTTGAGTGTATTTTATGTTAATTAGGAGTATATGAGACATTTGGTCAACACATTTTGATATATTTTATGAAATTAACATGTTCAGGCTACAACATGAAATATTACTTCCCTTCTCTGGTTACGTGTCGCATCTTGAGTTTAAAATTCCGAACTTTATATGTAATTGTCATATTTGCTTATGTCAAACAGAGATGCAGTGCATATACATATGTGCGATTTAATATCTGACGCTTAGGAAGTACGGTCTATTTTGTGCACATACGGGCTCTTTCGTAAAATAACGAGCATTTCGTGGCGTGTAAGGCTTCAAATGCGTTAGTCATGTGTTTAAGTTTCATTTCTATTTGCAGTGATTCATGCCAGGTTACTTAGACTTTTCCCTCGCGACTTAGGTTTGTCCGTGAGTTTAGATGTTACGTACTTCTCCGCCAATACATAAGGCGAAGCTCACACACCTTTCAAATCACCCCAGTGCCAAGTAAATAAATATTGTAAGGATCAATATTGTTACTTCACTTGCTTTTACGCTCAGATATTGTGGTAAGTACTAACATTAAATAGAAAACTTTACATTGGCCAAAATTCTGCTCAGCAAAGCGCCTGTGCGAAGTCCCGTTCAAAACGCTCATAGCACGAGATTCGAGTCTTAATAGCGGCCATACAAACAATATATTACAATTTCTGTCGGTAGTTCCTGATAGACTACTATATTAACTAACTGTGAATAAAAAATGAAAAAAATAAAAAGTGGGGTTTTTTAGAAAATCGACTCCAAACTTGCTAGTTTTTCGAAATATTCGTTTTTCAGGCACACGTAGCGCATTATATACTTGTGGCAAAATATTGAAATTACACTCAAAAGAAAGAGCGTAATTGGTGCTTTACGGTGATATAAAGATCATAAAAATATGTTGATTAGGTCACACAGCACAGCTTGCTGAACTTCGTCAAATATCGTCACAGAGAGGCGGTTTCACAAATAAAAAAATATCATTAAGAATGTTATAACCTAGACGCTTAATTAGCATGAAAAAGCCTATGTCTAGAGTGTTCCCAAAAAGTTATATTGATGTAGCGTAAAAAGTAGGGAAAAGGGATGGAGTGAAATATGGCACCTCCGATAGGCTGGAAAAACATCAATTTCCACCTTGACCGCTTCAACGGTTCATAACTTGAGAACAAAAAATCTGACGAAATAACCGTTTGCGTCTTCTTTTATTATAGGAATTGCCCCAAAACATATATTTTTTTCGTCAAAATTAAAAATTCGACCCTAAATCCGTGCCTGAGTTGAGATGAAATCACCCATATATATATATATATATATATATATATATATATATATATATATATATATATATACAGGGTGTCACAAAAGAACATTTACACGGTCTTTTTTACTGCAAAAATAAACTAGTCATCGCCGAACGCTCATTCTTCGCCCAGAGGTATAGCTAGAGGTCACAATCAGATGCGAAAGTTTCATCCCAATCCGATAACTTAATCAAAAGTTATAAGTGATTTTTTGAAAATTTCAATGGGAAAATGGCGGCCGACGGAGTTTTTGAACACATGTGGCTCTATGGCACCAGAAACCGAAAACGGCAAAAATGGGCTCCATTTTCCCATTAAAATTTTCAGAAAATAACTCATAACTTTTGATTAAGTTATCGGATCGGGCTGAAACTTTGGCATCTGGCTGTGAACTCTAGCTCTACGTTTGGGCTGAGAAGGAGCGTTTGGCGATGCCTAGCTTATTTTTCCGGTAAAAAAGACCGTGTAAATTTTCTTTTGTGTATATATATATATATATATATATATGTATATATATATATATATATATATATATATATATATATATATATATATATATATATATATATATATATATATATATATATATATATGGTGGCGGTAGGCCGAAGGCGTGGGTGTAGAGCTGAGAAGAAAAAACCCTTGGTGAAAACAGCAACAGCCAACGCTACTAGAACACTCAGTTGGGAAACTCGCCGTCGAAACTTGGGCCGCTGGCGTCCAACGAGACCAACGTTACTAGAACTACTCAGTTGGGAAACTGCCACAGAGACAGCTCTGAAAAAGTGGCCCCAATCTGTCCAACAGAACCGAGCTAATGGCGAGCACAACGCCGGCATTTCTCCCGCAGCGGCCACTCGAGGAACTGTATATTACTTATATTTTGGCTTTGATCGGTCATTTTGGCACCGAAACAGATACAGCGGAAGAGGTTACAGGGGTGCCAGCCCCGTCTCCCCAGCGGACGCGCCGCGAATCACTAACGAAGTTAAAATGTACCTAGGTCAGGACGCGCTACCTGAAAGGACCGCTGAGGCATGGTTGTATAAAAACAATATTAATTGTTCCGCAAAACCTTGCAAACTAAAGTTTATAAAAACATCACGCGCTCTTTGTTTTCTACTAAACTCCAAAAAATTTCATACAAAAAGAGTCTTTTCCGTTTGTTTTTACGCAAAAACATGCTTTCTAAAAGCTCAAGGTGACCACAGTACAGACAAATGATAAAGAGTGGCGCTGTTGTCGTATTTAGCTCGGTCTCGGTGGACGCCAGCGACCCAGGTTTCGACGGCGAGTTTCCCAACTGAGTGTTCTAGTAACGTTGACCGAGACCGAGCTAAATGCGACAACAGCGCCACTCTTTATCATTTGTCTGTACTGTCGTCACCTCGAGCTTTTAGAGAGCATGTTTTTGCGTAAAAGCAAACGGAAAAGACCCTTTTTGTATGAAATTTAGTGGAGTTTAGTACAAAATGATGGGCGCGTCATGTTTTTAAAATCTTTCGTTTGCAAGGTTTAGCGGCACCATTAATATTCTTTTATACAACCATGCCTCAGCGGTGCATTCAGGCAGCGCGTACTGACCTATATGCATTTTAACTTGCGTGGTAAGTCGCGGCGCGTCCGCTGGGGAGGCGGGGGTGGCACCCCTGTAACGTCTTCCGCTGTATCTGTTTCGGCGCCGAAATGGCCGACTAAAGCTGAAATAGAAGTAACGTGCAGTTCCTTGAGCGGCCGCTGCGGGAGAAATGGCAGCGTTGTGTTCGCCGTTAGCTCGGTTCTCGAGGACAGATCCTGGCCACTTTTTCAGAACAATCTCTATGGCAGTTTCCCAACTGGGTGGTTCTAGAAACGTTGGCAACAACAGACGATTTTTTCTTCGACATTTCGGCCGGACACCGGCCGAAACGTCGAAGAATAAATTGCCCGTTGTTGCTGTTTTCACCAAGGGTTTTTTTCTTCTCAGTTATATATATATATTTTTTTTTTCATGAAGCTTTAGAAGCATATGCTCGTGATATTGGAAGTCTTGGTCTCTTGATGTCAAAAATGCAGTGTGCTGCATAGACCTGCCCGGATTAACATAATCGTCACGCCCGCGATTTTTAAGGTGCCGGTGACTACGGCCAAGATTCGGTGCTTTGGTTTACTTGAGAGTAACCCGGATCTGTTCTTCAACGCAGGGCGAGAACCGTGAAAAGCGCGGTCCGTTGTCGACGTAGCTCATCATGTAGCCTTCATTCCAGCCACACTCCGGTCTCAGTGCCCCGGGATGCCCGGGGATGTTTGCCGCTGGACCGTCGCCATCGTGGACAACACCAAGCCTGCGGTTTTTGTAATAAAAAAAAAAAGAAAACGAACAAAATATATCAAAGTGAACAGCTTTGAACAAACGTCAGGCCGCTGTTAACAAAGAGGTCAGCTGTTACCTACACTATACTCACTGGCAGATCAAGGATCAAGGTAATTTTGCTCATTATTCATGCCTTGCACAAAGTAGTTCTTACAAAATTTGATTGTCAGAGGAAGAAACGGTCCTTTCGGCGTTTGAAACGTGGACGTGTGATAAAGTAAATATAAGCTAAGCTAAAATTCACGTAGGTCTATCTTAGTTTACAACAAAGAGGTGGTAAATGAGTAATGCCCCGCGAGAAGCTGGACTTTTTTCTCCCGAAGGGCTGCTTGTAAAAAAACTGATGCAACGGAAATAAACCTCACTATAGGGCGGTTCCAAATAAGTGACATAACGCACTTCCGGTTCAGCCTTTTGAATCCCCTCTAGCCTCGCGTTAGTGTATAAATGTATACGACTTCTGCTTTTCGACATTTGTAGTCAGCTTCTCGCTTTTAATTCTAATACATCTTCAAAAGTAGAAATGGGAAAGAGTGCACTGTTACATGGATTCTGGTTTCTCAGCGTGCTGCTGGTTTGTGGGGCTAAGCGTACATAAGATGGGAGGAAAAGGAGGGGAGGGGGTAACTGACACAGTATTTTGAATGGTGACGTGAATTTTTTAAATATTATTCTAAATATTGGTCGGATGGGTTATGTCGTAATTCAGGTTTCAGAGTAAGTGTAACAGTTTGTATAATTTCTTCACAGGAAGTGGGTGTTGGGATCATTGTGAATCAGTTTTTGACTCGTGTCACCCAATTCTGAATCTAGGCGAAAAAAAAAGAGCACCGTTGGTTTCTATAACAGTGATGCTTAGAAAGGGGACCTGCAGTGCACCTAGAATGAGTTCAGGACTTGAGGAAATATCACAAAATAAACTCAATATAATTTATTTGAAGCAGGTCGCCTCAAGAAGATGTGAAAGACTCACAAATGGGCTGCTTCGTGAGCCACAATGTGGACTCCCCTGTATGTGCCCGCTTTGTCTTCGGCGATGGCGACTTTCAGGAGTCCGCAGATTTCCCCTGTATAGCCGTAGCCTTTGTGACAACAAGACAACAGAATGTTTAGTAACGAACCACTGATCTCAGCTTCGTACTTGTTTGGTTTACCGAAAAAGTGTTTAAATCGGATTTTCTAAACTTTACAGTGGCCATTAAACGACTTTGGGTAGGAATGTTTCTCACTTTAAGCAAGTTGCTGTCACCAGTGGGACCCCAGCAGACTCGTACACAAGGGCACTGATTGAGGAACTTTTTTGTCGCCGCGTAATCTCACGGATCAAAAAAGCGGACGTTTCCTTCTAGTCTTGCCTTCGCTAAACTTGATGACGAAGAGTTGGGGATCGCGTTGTTGGCGTTGTCAACCATGTGATCCCCAGCTTTTCGTCATTCAGATTTGAGATCCCCACGGTGAATGCGGCTCATGCAGTGGACGCGAGCATTGGGTGTAGATTCCATTTGAGCCCGTGACGATCAATTCCTCGACAACCGCTCGGTCAGAGGCTCACGTTCGCTAAATCGCTGTGTTGAAGTGAATAGCCGACCCTCAAGGTGCAACCCCACCGTGCATGATGTTTTGGTTTTTTTTGAAGACTTATAAAAACTTTCTTTCTATGTATTCCACAATTACAAAATTGATGTCAAATTAAAAAGCTGTTTTTCAACGATGCTTTAATATCTCGATAATTCGATTCTGTTTAGTTGTTAGTTAATTATTCAGTCTTTGATAGACCGCAGTATCTAATATTTGAAAAGTAATTTTTCCCGAGTTACAACGTCCCATCGTCCATGATATTTTACTTTAGCGGTCGGTTAGAAACAATAAATTAAAAAAAGCAACGAATTGTACAGATAGGTGACATTTTAAAATAAAAAAATAAGGTTTACAATGGTAATTTTTATGGTGCTATAGAAACAATATCACGTCAACTAATCAAAATTACGAGACATTAATAATTAACCATCCTTCGATATTACATTTCCCAGAACATCCATATTAATATATACTACGTTAAGAATGTTATTAGACCTCAAACGTTTCCCATTCAGTTACGGCAAATTGCAGATTTCCAATATAAAATACCGATGGCGACACTTGGTCAAGTATAGCTTGATGTGCATTCTTCGTCGTGTGCCGCTTGGGACGCTACGTGAAAGACAGACAAAGCGCCAGATGTCAGGGTGTCAGATGCCTGGATGCCCGCAATGAGCGAGTCAGAGATGTCAGAACAACAAGCGTGAGGCTGCGGGCACACCACAGCTGCTTCTGCGAGCGCTCTGCTGTGCGTCGGTACACGTGCCTGAGACGATCGAATTGAAATTGTCGTCATGAAAGGGATTCCGCCATTTGGGTTTCCGCCACGCATGCGAAAACATTTGAATGTTTTTTCACTTGCAAAATTAATTTTCGCAACCAAACTATGCTTGTCGAATGGTTCGACTATATTTTGTTTGAAAAATCACCTCGGTGGCTCTTTTGTAGAAATGATGTTAAAAGGAAACACAAAGCATTAAAACGTCTCAGTGTCTCTGAGCAATAGCGCTGGCCCATAAAGCCCGCAATCTGATGGAGGCCAATCTGAGATTTCGGTTGCACGTCAAAAGATTTCCAGTTACTAAAATTAAACCCGGAATTTTTTTTTATTGGGGAGAGTTAAGTCATTTTTGTTGGTTTGGCTCGAAAAACCTTAATATTATCACGAATGACAGTTGATGAGGCGACGGTAACTGAAGAAATTAAACGTTTAATGGGGCGAACTTGTTCCCAAAACAAAAAGAGAACAGAAGAAAACAGCAGAGCGTCACGGGGGTCAATGTCGGCGAAACCGCAGGATCGAGCGCTGGGCGAGACCGACTTTTGCTCGCAACGCGAAGCCCCTTATGTACACGCGTGGGCTTCTTGAATAATCGGCGTAGGATGTTCGACACCTACAACATTCGGACATCGAACAAGCAACAGGATTAACGAATTTCCAGAACACTAAATTGCAGGAATAAGCACAAGACACGTCACTCCCAGGAATCGAACCCTGGCATTTCGCGTGGGAGGCAAGTGTGACAACCGTTGGGCCATGCGCGGTGCCCACTTGACCATCTGCGCGCGCGGCAATATCTGAATATTTGCTTTGCTTTGCCTTAGTTCGGAGCGCAGCCAACGCTACGGGTTGATAACACTGTAGGGCTGATGAAGCCACTGAAGCAGCGCCAAGAGCGCGAAGTCAAGCAGTTTGCTTTCTTTCTGTGCCTGTGCGGTCGTGCTAAACTAGTGCCGCTAAATAAGCTACGCTTCATACACATCTTGGCGCTCAAAATGATGTAGATGGCTGAGCAAACAGGTTTCTAATTTACGATAAGCAAAGAGGTTCATTGAAGACGAACAGACAAGACAGCCTGTCTTCTTTGTTTGTCTTTAATGTCTCTCTTTCCTTAGCGTAGATCAAAATGATGGTTGCCAGTTATCTTAAGTTTTATCTGAAATCACCAGGAAACGCTTTTCCGTCCTACACAAATGTTTAAACAGTTCGCGAGACAGCAAGCTCAATAATACGTGAGCATCCGGACAGCGATACTTAATGCTGAGGAAGTCGCACTTTTGAATCATGACGAACGGCTTTTGCGTTTCATTTCTGCTAACCATCAAAATGGCGGCGCCCACAACAATATCGGGGTAAAAAGTTCAGATACTGTAAGCGTAGCTTATATGGTTTAGCTCACAGGCTAAACCAAGTGCGGTGGGGCATCGTTGGTAGAGTGTGTCGTCGCACTGCAGGTCAGAGCACGTAGAGAAATGTTAAAGCGCGAGCGCCTTTCAAAGCACGGAGCTTACGCTGCAGAACCTCTAGGGATTAAAGCTCCTTAATGTGTTTGCGTTGGTCTTTCAAGTAGCGTCAAACTCGCCATTGCACGAGGCCCGTGCCTCAAGCGGCCCTTGGAGGCAAATGGCGGCGCAGCAGTAAAATGACTGGCCCTCGAACGCGAATAGGGGCGGAGCACCCGCTCATATGGCACGTGTCTTGCGCGTTTCCACAACAATGGTTCGCGGTGCTTGTAAAAAGTGCCGTTGTCAAGGAACTTTAGCGGGGACCCAGTGTTCTGTCGCCCATCTGCATCCTACCGTCGTGCGATCGTGTATCACATATACTGCATAATGCACGTTAAAGGTCCGGAGCTAACAGTTGTATTGCACTTTTTATAATCTACAATGGGTAACAATGTCGCCCTTCGAAACTCCTGCTTTCTTAAAAACCAACGACTAATTTTGAATGCACCGTTACATTGCGTTTTAAATGGGTGTTTGGGTGTTCGTGTTCTTTATTTTTTTTTTTTGTCTGCACTTTTCATTATGCGGATCTTATGGTGAATCATACTATAATTGTCGGAGATTTTAAATTTTTTAATGCGTCGGTTGTTTTGTTGCGCATGTGCCTTGCCATTTGGCTCAGAACGATTTTCACGTTTTGTTTTGACCACATTTGCTGGAGACGTGAGCTCGGAGTGTAGGCAACTGGCCCTCTTGAATGAGAACTGGCGCAGTCGTGCACCTTCTAAACAAAGCTCGTGCAGAGAAAAAACAAGCGAAGGACCAGGAATGTCAAATTCAGGATATAGAGAAATGCTTCACTGTATCGAAGCGCCACCACACACGATTTCTCGCAATGATGTACAGGTCTGGAAAACAATCCCACCGCCATCTGTTCGTTCAGGATCACACTAACCAAGAGTTTAGAACTCAGCACGTGCCCTTTGCTTTAGAAACCCCAAGGCGAGTTGGTGGTAACGCGTTGCTAGTAACGGCGTTACCGACAATAACGCGTTACTTTTTTCAGTATAACGTAGTAACCTACTCGTTACATTTTAAAACTAACGTTTAACGTACTTACATTACTTATTTCAAGTAAAAGGTTCATGTAGCGGCGCTACTCGTTGTATCTTCTTCACAAGATTGGAGGAAAGTACACTTACATTTTTTTTTTTGTGTTTTGTGCTACTCTCATTCTACTCTAAAAGATAAGTTTCTTCCTCCTCCTCCTCCGTATATTTCTCCTCGGACTGACCACCACTTCAAAGTCGGTATTCATCACTGTCAGACCAATGCCTACCTTGACTGTTTTGTTACTCAAAACGTCACCCGAATGACACTGCCTTCCCGCATTGTTAGTGTCTCGATATCATCAGTGAATTCGTTTTGAATAGCGAAAACCAATCATATTTGTTTATTATTCGGCACCCATGTTTCAGTGAATTTTTGTATTTGACTTTATTATATCCTCTATTTTGTTGTTAGTTTTCCTCCTCCCGCCTGTAATGCCTCCGAACCCTCAGTGTATTGAAATAAATAAAAGAAAAAAAATTAAATAAACAAACTTAGTTTTACTTTTACTTTAGGTCCAGACGCAACCGACGCTACATAGCTTATGGAACACAAGACAGTGTCAAAAGGGCGCCATCATGGTGGTCGCAGTGACAGGCAGACCTGGGAGCACTACACACGATTGTCACTAGTTTTTTTTTTCCCTACATCGCTAACAAAATGGTGTGTGTGTGTTCTACCATTGCTGGGGGAACCAATCATAAAAAAAAGACCCAGTGACTTGCGCTTTTCACGCTGCTTGCTCAATCCTATTAGTTTCTAGCGTTGGCTGCGTCTAGACTTAAGGTGAAACAAATTAGAGGCGCTAAGTCATTAAAGCGGCATGAAAGCGAAATTTTAGTGCATATATTTATTTGTGTAGACGTGGCCTCCTTCATGACAGCAACTCACAAAAACCAGTCTGTTGTCCTAAACGCAAGTAAATCAATTTTAAATCGAATAAAGCGATTTCCCAATAGCACCTTGTAGTTGAGGGAGGGGGGGGGGGGGGGGCGAGCTTCGCTGGAATGTCTCGCGTCATGGTGATAATGTTGATGATGATGATATTCATTTTGACTGCCAGGAGCAGCGCCACGAAGCGGCGTGTTTGATGGAGGCGCCCGGGAACGAACGGCGCCTGGCCACTTTTCTCAGTTCTAATACACAATACCTCGGGTATTCCCGCGCTTGGCGGGGATTGTAACACGTTGACGATAAAGCTGGCGCCAGCTATAGCCATGACGATTGTAATTACGCTACCCTTGGCCGTGTATGTGTCGGTAACGTTGCGAGCGTGACATCGCGGGCAAATTTTCCGAGACGCATTGCGCCGCCTTGATGGCTGATTTGTAAACGCTCGCCAGAATCTGTCGGTTGGAACGAAACATATAGCCGATCGCTGAAAATACAGGCTTGTGATTATCATTTACGGATATCATGGATCGTATTTCATCCGTTTCGAAGGGTGACGGATATATGTCAAGTTTTGATTCTGTACCTCTCTAATTAGTGAACTCATTGCAAATACATTCATACTTTTGCCTATTTTTTCCCCACACAGAAAGTCCCACTTTAAAAAACCCCGACGCCCGTACCCTTAGTACCAATGTCGAACATTTCAGTGGCAATAAAGAACAAAAACAAGACAAACAAAAAAAAACAGAGCTGCTATCTTAAATTTCCAAATAAAAAGAAAGATGTTTATAATCTCCTGTAACGACGAATCAGAGCGCAGCTCTGGGGGAGGAGAGGGAGAAGTTAGGAAGAGTTCCTCTCCCACTTAGCGGGAACATTTCGCTAAATCTTCCCCGCTGAATTTAGCGGGGAAAATTTTCCGGCAAATAGTTTTTCGCTAAATTTAAAGGGGAAATTTACCCACAATGCAACGCGCGGTGACGTCACTATGTATAAAGTCCCATAATGCAACGCGCGGTTACGCCGGCGCCGACGGCGGCGACACTCAAGCCGGAAACTGGCGCTTAAGATCTGCGCTCTACAAGTAATACAAGAGTAACGTGCGTTACTTTTTATCGGTTTCGGTAACACGTTCCTTTATATTGGAAGTAACGAGTAACGCAATTTATTACCCTTTTCGGTAACGCCTACAACACTGCATATATTCGACTCCAGATCACGTGACCGCTAGTTCTGGCTTCGAGTTAAGAGGACGAACACTGCTCGTTTTTCTAATTCTTTTTCCTGCGACTGAAATTGTGCGGAGAAAGAAAATACTAATGCGTTTTTATGATTGTGAACGTCAAGAAATATTTTTGGGTAGTATTTACAAAAAAAAACACTCGAATTTATTTATTTTTTTGCATTTTGCGAAATTCGCACCTGAGTTTACGAAGCTGTTTCCTTTTTTTTTCTTACTGTTTCTACTAGTGTTCCAATTTCATTTCGCTACAGTACAAAGATTAAAAAAATATTTATAGTAACATATATTAGGATTTCAAGAAAATCTACTAAGCAACGACATAAAAAAACTATTTCGTAAACAATTTTTTTATCTTTAGCTGATAAAAAGTTTGCAGAATTGAAAATATTTTTTTCAAAAAGTATTGGTGTCGGTACTGAATTAAAATTGCAAAATGTGTCAAACTTATTTTTATAAGTTTTTCTCACGCAATGTACTTAATGGACGAACAGCAGAGAACGATCACCACACCCAGACCAACTGTTTTTTGTTTTGCCAGTAGAAAAGTGAATGTGTGTTTCGGCGCTATTGGAGGCACCTTTTTTATTAATATTGCTAACGAGTTTTCGTCACTTTCAAAACGCTGTTATGCCTTGTAGTTTCATAATGGTTTCATGCCTTATGTGTCAGAAATATTATTGCAAAAGTAAATCGTACTACTTACCGTCCAACTCTCGAAGAATTCCCCCTGATGAAATTAGTAAACTACGCCTAGAAAAGACGCTTGATAAGTAGGTTCACTCAGGTTGTCATTGTTTTATAGCAACGTCGCGATTAAAATGTTTTTGCATTGGTATGATATCCGAAGTCTGAACTATGCCAACGCATACAACCCCCAAGCGATGAAAAAACGCGTACCACAAGAGCGTTCCTTGATAACGCGCCGTATCTTTGCTGTAAAAAAAAAGTTTGAGATCGTGCATTTCGAGATATGTATAGAAAGTGCTTTATTTTGTAAGGAATGCCACGATATTTCAGAGTAAAATTTTTAAAATGACTGATTTCCCTAGACTCAGCATGCATCACCTCTATCTTGCTTCTCGCTTTTTACGCAAGTTACAAAAAGGAATACCGTGCCGCAATTGGTTCCTGTCTGAAATAGCTTAGTAACTCACAGCTTAAAGGGACCATGAAATCAATTTCGGGGCTGGAATAAATTGTTTTAGATTTGGATTTTACTGGTCGCATATCGTTTAGTGGGCCAAAAAATAAAAATCTAGTACAGGAGGGGAAGGCAGGGATGGGATGCAACCGTACCAATGGAGAACGCAAGGGAGGGAGATTAGAGGCTTTAGTTAGGGGTCAGGAATGGGAAAGGGAACGATAGGGCTGCAGGAAACACATGTGGGTCAAAAGCAATATTGGGGGTTTGTGTATTGGGTTTGTGTATCTAAAAACAGGGAGTGATGCAGGGGAGGAAAATGCAGAAAATTTGACATGTATATCAGGAGACGTTAGAGAAATCGGCACTAACAAGGAAATAGTTATCTTAAGGGACATGAATGCGCATTTAGAAGAATATGATGGACATACGGATACAACAGGGAGGGTGTTGGAGGAGTTGTGCGAAGCTTTTGATCTATTATTGGTCAGCGCTCAGGTGAATAGTGATGTAAAAATAACATGGGAAAGAAAGAAATCACACTCGACTATTGACTACTACTTATGTCGCGTAAAATATACAACAGATTAGGAGGTATGGAAGTAGATGAGGAAGGCACAAAAAATCTGGGGAATGAAGATCAGATTTGGCACAGTAAAACCAGAAATGCGAAATCAAAAACAAGAGGGTAGGAATAACTTAAATGATAAACAATTACAGGAGGTATCTAAGCGAATCGAGAACATAGTATCCAAGCAACCGGAAAGAGAATGGATATATGAAGACTTGGTGTATTCAAAAAAGAGTTAGAGAAATATCGAATCAAACAAGAAGGAAGAAAACTAAAACGCAAGCTCAAAAACTGGTGAGATAAAGAAGTTAATGCAGCAATATCGAGACGCCAAGCGGCATCTAATGAGCAAAGATGGGCAAAGGAAAAGAGGGCCACACTAGCCGAAGTAGCATCAAAATGGGAGGAATTTCAGGAAAGAAAGCGGGAGGCATCAGCATTAATACAAGCAAGAATTAGGAGGGCAGGTGTCCAGGGGATGATAGAGATAAACGAGAAGGATAGAAATGCGGCAGAAAGGTTCTGGGAACACATCAGTGCTCAGAGGGAAAAAAGACCGATGGCTGCCAGCAGACGCTAACCACACAGGAAGGGACACAGGTAGAGGGGGAAGAGGCAAGAAAATACACTAGTCATTCAATCGAAGCAGCATTTTCGAAGTTAGACTCAGATCACGCCGTAGGGAATGGTAGCGTCTACACAACACTAGAGGAGAATCACAGTGAAGAAGAGGAAATGACCACTTGGGGAAAGGAAAAAAAGCAGAAGGAAAGATTCCGGCTGGAACTGCGATAGGTTCAGACGTCATACCCCTGAGATTGCTAAACGTTCTAGGCAAAACAAGCAAATTGAAACTAAGGCTGGGATTGACCAGATATTTGTAGGAGGAGAGGCACCCAGTAACTGGAAATTGAGCAGGACTATAGTATTATACAAGGGCAAGGGAGACAAAGACAGTATTAAATCATACCGACCAATAACAGTAATTTCAGTACTACAAAGACTAGGTATGCAAATTGTAAAAAGAATGGAGGAATGGGCAGAGAGAAAGCAGATTCTGGGGAGCTTCAAAACGGTTTCAGGAGTGATAGACGACTAGATGATAACTTATTCGTAATCACTCAGTGCATAGAGATAGCAATGGCAAGTCAAAGACCATTATGGGTAGCATTTTGAGACACCAAAGGCGTATCTGACAATGTGAATCAGAAAAACCTCAGGAACCAACTGAAGAGATATGGACCAGAGGGAACCAGAGTTAAGTTTTTACAGCGGGTTTATACTGAGAATAGATTGGTTATAACATGGGAAGCCGAAACTACAAGACCAGCAGCAATAAAAGGAGGCCTTCGACAGGGTTGCCCATTGTCTCCCCTACTCATTATGATATACCTCAGTGAGATGGAAAACACATGCTAGAACAGTGCAGCCTAGGTTTTGACCTGACTCACATGGAGGAAGGACATAAAATCAATCAAGTATTGACAGGGGTAATGTATGCAGACGACATTGTATTCGTATCAGAAAGTCGTGAGACAATACAGGAACTGATTAGGATTTGCAGCAAGGAAGGGGACAGCTGAGGACTAAAATTTAGTAGGGACAAGTCGGGTATAATAGTTTTGAAGGATGAGAAGGAAGAACCCCTGGAGCAACAGGACACATTGATAAGACACGTAGAAAGGTACGATTAACTGGAAATATGGTTAAGTGAATGAAGACGGTACCTAAAAGACCATGAATATCTTGTAATAAAGAAGGGGAAACGAGATTCAGCTATCATGAAACACAGGGCACTGTGGAAATATTATAGATATGAAGTCGTTAGGGGTCTATGGAAGGGAGTCATGGTGCCAGGACTGTTATTTGGGAATGCGGTATTGTGTATGAGGTCAGAAATCCAGGCAGGTTTAGAGATACAGCAAAGGAGTGTGGGTAGGTCGTCATTGGGTGCATATGGGAATACACCAAATGAGGGAGAACAGGAGGATATGGGTTGGGCATCTTTCGAGAGTAGAGAAGTGATCAGAAAAGTAAAATTTGAACAAAGACTAGCTGAAATTGAGCATACATGGTGGGCAGCGAAAGTGTAGAAGTATCTATATATGAAAAGTCTAAACACTCAGTGGACAAACCGAACCCGCAAGCTGAGATCTAAATACATTCAATGAGATGGGGTCGATCAGAGTATATCAGTAGAAAAGGGACTAAAGGTTACAGAGAGGAAATTGTGGGAAGAAAGAATGCAGGGGAAATCAGCTTTAACAATATAGAGGGCACAAAAACAGGAAATAAAGAAGGAACAGCTGTATGATAATTCAGTGGAGAGCTCTTTGTTGTTTGAGGCTAGAACGGGGATGCTGCGAACGAAAACGTATCGGGCTAAATTTCAGGAAGTAGACACTCTGTGTGACGTATGCAACCGCAAAAGGGAAACTATAGAACATGTAATTTTAAGGTGCACTTGGCTTCGTCCCACCCTCTTGCGGGGGATGACTACGGATTTGGAGGGGGCACTGGGATTTAGACATGGATGGACGAATGGATAGGGAAAGAATTGAGGTAAATATGAGGAAATTGAAAGATTGGTGGAAAAGATCTAGGGTGGGGTAAAAAAATATACAGATAAAAATAAATACTGAAACATTTAAAAAAAGAGGGGAGGGTTGTATAACAAAATGAATACAAATTAAAAAAAAAGGTTGTTGAAATGTTAGGCGAGGTGGCGCAAGCTGCCGCCCGTTGTAAAGGGTATAGTCATTAACATCCATCCATCCATCCGGAGGATAGAAAGCCAAATGCCTGCTTTCCGGTACGAAACTTAAAAAAAAAATATAGCCGACCATTTTATACCTTTTCTCCTTGGAAATCTCTCCACCCTTTTCCCTTCGATGCATCCGCGGTGCCCGCGACCGCCGAACCTCAAACTCACGTATTAAACACGAGCACTATAGTCCTTCACTCGGACGTGTGCGGCCAATCAATCTGTCGATGAATATTTGGATTCGCGTTCGTGGCCAATGAGTGCCCCGACGGAACTTATCATCGCTTGGAAATGACAAGTTCCACAGTGTGCCCGAAAAATAGCACGGAGGAAGCTTGGTGGCATCGAAATTCCGGTGGCCAAGCACGCGACGACCACGTGATTTCTTATTTTGTGTTTTGAGTTGAGGATCTTCAAAAGCTAAGGAGGAGTACCTTGACAAAACAATTCCAATGTCCCTTTGAAAGATACGTGGTGCGCGACTTTGTATGTTCCCGTTTCTCTTCAAATGATTCGTTCCTCGGCGCTGTTACCGCCTAAATTCGCAGCTTACCGTTTGATGTAAAGAAATAATGAAAATGCTCTGGACTGGTCTCGTCCTGCGTCTTTTAAGCCGCAGTCACAACGACTCATACATCAAACAGAAGACGTCTTGTTCACCGCAGACACGACCTGAAACGTCCTTCGGCTTCTAGCTCCCGATTTCGCGAAGGCTTTGCCCGCGACGTCGTCACATGACGTCACATGACATAACGTCACGTGACCTACACACTGATTCAGCTTCCACGCTAAATTTAGCGGGGAGATTGACGTCACGTGGCCTCACTCCACGTGATGCTAGAACGTTTACGTGCGCAATACAATTGCCTAGCAATTTTCAGTACAATGTTTTAACAACATCACGAGAGACCCGACCGGCCTCTAGATGAGCGCATCATCACGGAGTGAAGTGACGAAATCAACGAAAGTAAAAGCATGCGCAGAAGGCACGTACCGAAGTCGGCGTCGTCTCCCCGGCTGTTTCCTCAAGCGCGACCCATCCCTGCTCCTACTATGATAAAAAAAGATGAAAACATATCAAAATGACGTTTCTTTTGTTGTTATTTTTTTTCTCTGCGCACAGCGTGGAAAAGTGTCGGGCGATTTGCACTAGAATACGATCGGTGGGGGATATTGCTCACCCTATCAGCCGTTTGTGACGGAGAGGCCGCAGTGCGGATAACAGGACCACTCTTGCGTCATGCTTCGGGGATCAGCCTAGCAGACGACATCAAGTTTGGCATGTGCCTTATGCACGCACACTTACTCTCACTGATTTTGCCGATCAGCACTCGCGTGATATTACAGCGAAGCTGCATATGGCTAGGGTTCCGTGCATTTTTCTGTATCCTTGTTCGAAAACAAAAGTCGGAAATTTTATGTAGAAGCGCTACAGTGTATGGAAATGCTTAAACGCCTTGTCACCTCGATACCGTATTTACTTGAGTGATAACCGCACTATTTATGAACAAGGCCCTTGCGTCTGCTTTCCCGCAGAGCACATATACAGCCAGTCATCACGTTGCGGAACAATAACACAGCAAATGACCATGCACATGCAATCTTCACAGATGATATCTTTGCCCAAAGACGATATCGATATCTCTGTCCTGTAAACCGCTGCAATCATGCTGCCGACCGCGGTGATTGGCAAGCCGCATGCTCCGCGGAAAAGCGAACACTCAGGCTTTCTTCATAAACATTGCGGCAATTACTCGAGTAAATACAGTATGCATTTTGATAAGAATAGACGTCCAAACGTGTGATAATTGAGTTCCACCCGAGAACAATGGGCCTTCTCCCGCTCGAGTTGTGTGATGTCGCTGCTTTAGATTCATAAAAGCAGCAGCTTTCGAGCAGGGCATTTCATTGCAATCTGCAGTTGCTACGGGAAGGCCACTTATGATTAGGACACCCGAAGAGCATGCGTTCGTGTGACGAGCGCCATCGGGGACGTTTAGATTTAATTTCAGCAAAGAATCTCACCAAAGTTGCAATAAAACCGAATAGTCTACATCATAGTGATCACAAAGCAATCATCACTACCGTTTCAAAATGATGTATATATACTGTAAATGAACGTTTGAAGTGCTTTTGTGTGTCTCTTAGTGAATCATTTGTGGTAGTGCTCAACAGCTTCGCTGGCCAACCACCTTTACAGAATTAAATGGGTCCAAATTGCGATGAAAAGCAACATCAACAACCTCCAGGGTGCACGCCTCGACCATGTTGTCATACGAAGAAGAAGCAAATTTCAGACAGTGTCCGCAGGCCCTCTTATGTACGGCGTACGAGGGGTGGTGGGACTGCGACTATGGCACTTCAAGCGCACCGACGTTCGAATTGGAACCGCGAAGCGGTTTCGCTCGTTTTCATCACCCGCGTGAAACTGCACTGAAGTTTTGCGCAACAGCGTTAGCAACCGCTTTGCGATTGCGGTTCAACCGCCAGTGTGGATGAGGTACACCTGAGTTCATTGCTTTTCAAGACAGAGTAAACTGGTGGCTGACGTAGCGGTACGAAAGACACGAGGTAAAAAAAGAAACAAAGGCGAATATCTGAAGGGTCAACAGGACAACCCTCATTGATCCTACTAGTTTCAGGCTTCAAAGTGGTAATAGCGCCATGATCGAAAGTGAGCAGCATCAAGTACCTAAAGCACACATTAACCAATTCCGCTGTTTTTTTTTTTTTATCTTGTCTACACGAACACATAATGAACTAGAGAGCCGCGCCAATATTCGCCGAAAACTCTCACGCCAACTTCGTCAGAAAAAAAAGATGAAGGCAAATAATGTTAGTTGGTGGGGATTTGAGGGGGTTTATTCTTATCTGAATGATCAGACGTAGCTCGTGCATTCCGTCAGCAAGGAACGAACATATACAATGTAAGTGATATTTTACTGGTTTGGCGAATTGGATTTTCTAAGCCGGGTCGCACGAATACAGCGTAAGTAGAAGGGACGACAATATTAGGTAATATATTGTGACTAAATCCTTCCCACCAAAATTACTTTGTACGCTCGAAATGATATCAGCGTAGTTAATATTTTGCCTTTCAGTGGAAGGTTTGCCTTTCAGCGTTGTTATCGCATAATGCAGGAATTTCAATGGTTCGGGACCATTAAAACAAATCCTGAGGACATGCGTTTATTAGGTTGTCATTACCTATAAGAGACAAAGCAATATTTTTAGCAGCGATAAAACGATGCTACCTGTACAGCGAGTATGCGCTTTTATAACGATGCTTTGATAGACATTACCATACTACCAGCAACAATATCCCTGGAGGGTACTTATACGAGTCTGAAGTGTAAGGTGAATGAACATTACGTATTGGCGGGTGTGAGCCGGTGTATGCTGATCATTGTGAAGCAACTTGAGACTCAGGAATACGAATGTAGACAACCAAAAGAAGGGGAGGAGAACGTTCTCCTTCTTTTTTCTTGATGTTAACTTGCGTATTCCCCAGTCTTGTCTTGCTTTAAAATGTTTTAAAGTGTTTGCAGACACCGTTAGAAGTTATTACATTTATATAAATTCTAGTTTGGAATATTTGCGCGAAAGGATGTTTTGTTAAATTCAAAATCTCACCCTGTCATAATCATAAAAAAGTCGGGATTTCCATATTTTGTAATTGGGGCTTGCGTCGCAAATGTTCTTGTTGTTGCGACACCTTCAACATAGTCTGAGGCCGGCCCAATATAAGACAGGTCTTCCTTCAGAAAAAGAAAAAAAAACACGCAAAGTCAGGACTACGTTAGAAAAAAGATACAAAGTTTGATATGCTAGCAAACAAGTGAGCTGACCTCTTGAGTCATCTGGTGGATGCCGACCACACTAAAACGGACAGCTGGAGCTGTGAAAAATCTGTATCTGAGGTTTACCTAGGTAAATAAACAAATGAGCGGAGGTAAATTAAAAATTGGTTTAAGGTACATAAAAATATACACAGGGCGATTTCTCAGGCCTTAGATTTTTTTTTTTTCTTAAAGGGAGGCTACGGAGCTTCTTGAAAAAAATGAGTTAGAAGTGAATTCTAGTGTATTTTTACCCCGTGAACCCGAATACCCAAACCATTTGCTGCGTAAGTATTGTTAAACGCGAGAAAAACTCGAAAGACAGTCGCTGTCCGTGACGTCATCGACGGCTCTTTTGGCAGCCCAAGGCTAGGGGGGCGGGGCTTCAGCCCTATTTTGAAATTGCTCTTGTGGCTCTCCGGCGCGTCGCATTGAAATATAATTTTGATATCTGTTATTCTAAAGGCCAAATGAACGCAATGCATGCGTTTTTTCTCAAATGTAGAAGTGCCCCATCTTCCCTTTAAAGAAGGTAGTGAATGCGACACTGAAGCGGTTTGTGCTGGTAAGATATATGGCCAGGGGGACATATTATAGGGTACTACACGTCAGGATAAACCCAATACTAAACCAGCATATGTTAATTCACTTTTAAATTTTCAGAGCGCCGGTCTTAGGCGCCCGTTTCCGGCTTGAGTGGCGTAACCGTCGGCGTCGCCGTCGGCGCAACCGCGGCGGCGTTTCGGCATGGCGACGTTTCGCCACCGTGCCGAAACGTCCTTGTGACGCCCCTGAGGGGGTCGGGTGACTTAAGGGGGTCCTCAAGACCCCCCCCCCCCCCTCCCCCTTTGAGGGGGTCCTGAGGGGGTCACGTGACATCAAAGGGCCACGTGACCCCCCTCAGGTGGTCCTCAGAAATCCCTCAAAAGGGTCCTGAGGGGAGTCATGAGACCCCCGTGAAGTTACGAGGGTCACGTGAATTCACGGTTACGCCGACGGCGACACCGCTCGGAGGGGAGGAGTAGCAGGCCAACACCACCAAGGGCTGAAGGCCGCAGCGCTCTTCCGGTGACGTCACACGGGTCGGCAGGCGAGCGCCGCGGAAAAGCGCTGCACTGAAGGAGTCGCGTATAGATTTTCCGACTTGGAATGGCATTTTTTATTGACCCAAACGTTTGTTAATTGGTAAAAATGATTTATAAATATCTATATGACTGGTAAATATATTTTGATACACGGGCAGCATATTAGGACGTACAATTATTGTTATGATGTGAAACGACGTTTTGTGAGGTGGGTTTCGTATTAGGCGTCCAAATCTTTGGTGCTTTAATTATCTCTAGGAGTTTGAACACAAACAAACAAACAAATAAATGCCCTGAAATGTTATTGTAAGTGATGGGACCCGCCAAAATGCGTAACAGCAACAATCAAATTGGTGATGACGTGTGTGGTTACTGAATTCGTATGTGAAGCTAATGAAAATATTATTTAAAAAATGTGGAGTTTTGGAGCACGAAGAGATGTAATGTGTTGAAATGAATTTTTTACCAGAAGTAAACATATGATTATAAAAACAAAACTGCAGGCGAACTGGGGAATGTTTTTCATAAAGTCATTAATCCTAAACGGAGACACGAAGACGAGAAATTAAACGCAGAAAAAACACAAGAAAGAGGCAAAGACGTAGCCTAGATCAAATTGCACAAGTTTGGATTTAACCGGGTGCAGGCAAACGTAGCAAACTTAAAGCATAAATTTCAGTAAGAAACACGTGCAGCTGTGAAAGCTTCATGCACACACCTACCCGTGCTCGTCCACACTACGAATAGATGCTGTGAATATAAGTTCTCTTACCTGTGAAAGCTTCAAATTGCATATTCTCGTGTATCCTTACTTTCTTCTTGTATCCATCTTGACACAATTCAAACAGAAGTAACTTAGATGCCGCTCTGTAGCTTTCGCGACACTGAGACACAGCACATGTACGGCAATGTACGCAATAATAATGCTATGACAACTGCTGCACTGAATGTAAAATGATTATTTAGATTTTAGGGATTCACATTTTCTTTTCCTTTGACTTGGAATTAGCCTCATAAGCTTTTCGTTCACCCTTCCACAATAGTTTTTGAGCACAATGTTCGTGCTGCACTAGAACGAGTTCTTCAGCACGAGCTCACTTGTGTGTCCTTCACATGCGTCGAAGTCAGAAGTCTCGTTGGTAGACAGCAGTTCCATTGTAAGCTCGCCGACGAGCTGACGCTGGATCGGAACCTTCATGGAGAGTTCTTGAGCAACAAAGTGACTGTGTGTCATGGCACTAACGGCGAACATGGTTGGATAATTACGAATCCCCCTCGATCCAATTGCTTGACAAGAGAGTAGTTCTCCTGCGCAAGTGAAACTGTTGCCGTCTTATCTTCGGCAAGCGCCGCCCTGCATTTTTGACATTTCGGCTTTTTCAAAGGGGCATACGCTGTGTACCCTGCCAGGGACACTAGGACTGGGAGGGTCTAATTTATCGCTTGTGACACTGCCTCGTATTCACACGGGGTTGTCGGCAACGTACTCTGCAGTCGCAACTTATTTTCAGCTTCATAAAGCTGCCTTAGACATATGTGATATTGCGAGCCAGTCAGCTGCCTGTACTTCCCGAAACGGTCTTCCCAGCTATCAGTCTGAATCTTTCCCAGCACGACATAGTTCAGCCCGAGTTCAGTGAAGCAGTATTCGGTGATCTGTACAAGTGCACGGGTTGTTTGACGGACTGCTCCGTGAGTCTCCTTGGTTATCGTGCCACTGGTAAGGTTCTCGCTCTCCCATACGTCAAGCCAGGTGTCCAGCCAGTCAAAAAGACTCCACAATAAATGCACATTGAGATCGTCCTTTGCAGAAGTCACTGGTTCTTGAAAGTCGTCTCTGAGTCGCGTTCCTTTGTTCGGCGTTCATGGTAAAATTTCCTTCGAATTTTGAGACCTCGAAGATTACACTGATTCCTTTAATAATATGCGCCACAGATGCAGTAACAAGTCGGGGACGTAGAGCGAAGGCTACAGGCTCCTGACCGTGGTTTTGAAAACGGGAGCTTGCGCTACAAAGATACGTTTCTAAAACTTAAAGCGAGAGCTAGCCTGTGCTCGTCGCCTTCGCTGCCACGTCAGCGTAAATTCATCTAAATAAATAAATAATTAAAAAAAATGTGGAAAAGGTACGAGAGTTCTCACCCTGGTATGCGTCGATAGAACTTTGTTCGAGGAATCGTCGGCGCCCATACTTTTCGCAGTTCTTCATCCTCCTGGAACTTAAACACAGACACTTTCTTCGACGACGTTTCGTAGATCCCGTGGCACCCAGGGACACAGCATTTATGATGCATGGCTAGCCCAAAAGCCGCCCGTAACTTGACAACCATTACGCGTAAACCGCCGCGCACACAGTGTTGCCAACCTATTTTTCGAAAATACCCCGCGGCAGCGTCCAGAAAACCCTACATTACCCTACGAATATTTCTTATTACCCTACGTTTTACCCTACGAGGCAAATCTTTGTTCAAATAATACTGTTGCATGGATTATGATGATACAGGGTAATATTAATACAGTACAAAGCGACAGGGCACGCATGCATGCGCATACCTGCGTTATTCTAGAACACCATGTTGACATTGCTTGCATCTTGCATGTGCGCTGTGTAGCATCAGCACAACAGTGATGTAGCGAGCGCACAGACATCCCCAACCAACATGTTTAGTCGATTTGTCGTGAAATTAAAAACTGGGCTACGCGGAACCAGCACTCGCGGCGTCAGACAAGGCGGCTCATTACAAAAGGAGGCTAATCCGAACGGTATATTAGCTTCTTTGGGTGTACCCCCTAGGGATTCGTCAAACTAAGGTACTATTTGGACAAACTAGGCTTTTACACCAGGGGAGGATAGGAAACCGGCGACCCCTCCGTATTCGCTAAAATGTCATTCGATGAAACGTCATTGTTTCGGCTTCGTTCGCTAAAACTTCGTTCGCTCAAGTGAATGCCTCCAGTCCCCGGGATGCACTCACTTGATCAAATGACGTTTTAGCGAACGCCCACGTTTCACCGAATGACACTTTAGCGAAAGGTCGGAAGCCGCGAAGCGGCGTTTTCGGGTGGGCCAAATGGGTTAGCATTTTTGTAGTGAGCCGCCGCAGACTGTCGCCGCGAAACGGCGTAAGCGCAGCGCGGCCCCCGTTCTTCGCTACAACGTCGATTCGCTCAAATGTCGCTGTTCGCTAAAACATCATTTGCTCAAGCGATATGGACCCGTCCTCGTGGGCTCGGGATGGTTCCGCCCGCGGTGCCACGTGTTTCGCAGGTGTAACAAGGACCGCCGGATGGACCAGTCATCAGAAAAAAAAATTGGCGGGACCATTTCCACTGGGAAGATACCTCTTCTGGCTCCAAACTTCCTAAGCGCAACTCCACCTCCTCCCACCTCTCCCACTTGCTCCAGCTCTCCAATCCTCTCCAACTTAGGCAGCCTACATACTCCAACTTGGTGTGTGGTGCTCTCAATTAGCACGTCTTGCAACTTGGATTCTTTCGTTTTGCATGATGTTGTGGTGTGGCAGCACACGGGTTGTAAGAATATGCAAAACTTGCGCGGCAGCTTTCTTTTTTTTTTTTTTTTGTTATGCTCGCCGTTGAAGAAGCAACGTCTGACATTACCCTATTTTTGGCGGGGAAATGGCCGGACGGCCCTACAGCCCTACAATATACCATAAATGCCTAAAATACCCTACAAGTAGGGTAATTACCCTACGGTTGGCAACACTGCGCGCACACCAAACACAAAAGAGAAGTGACGGTTAGAGCAGTTCGCGTAGTCCCGCCGCGAGACTTGTGCAAGCCGCCGTGCGCAAAGGAGGCGAAAATTGGCCATTGCGCAACTGCCCCGGGAGAACCCTGGGCTCGAAGAAAGCTAAAGCATTAAAACATAAAAAAAAGGTCGGAGCATGCGCCGCTTGGCGTCTTTGAAAAAACACATTTAAGAAAAAAAAAAAAAAGAGAGAGCATGTGTTGCGGAGATTTCCTCTCAGGTCGGCCCACTCCTCGTGAATCCGTGACGTCACAACTCAGAGCGCTGCGGCCTTTGCTCTAGGTGGTGTTGAGCAGGCTTGATGAGGAGGAAAGGAGGAGGGAGGAGGGGTATGCCCTCCCCTCAGTACCCTTCCCTCCTCCTCTCAAGAGTTGCGCTCGATTTCGGCGTTACAGGGAGTTGTAAACGGCTTTCATGTTTTTAAAATAAACATACAGCTCCAATTAGAAACTTGCTGAGCGTCATCGAAAGCCGCTAAATCGGTAAATTTTAGAAAGTAGATTTAATTAATCGACATTTTATGACGATTACCGCGTATATTATGTCTACGAACATGTAAGACAACTGCACAAATCACCTTAGTGAAACCTTCGAGAGATTTTTTTTTAAATAATCTTTAAAAAAAAGTGTTTTTATACAAAGCTCTTTTAAAGCGAAATTGTTGTGTTAGAATGAAGGATTACACGAAGCGTTATGTAAGAAGATGCAGCAGCGGTGTCATGGATCCGTGATGATTCCGGACGGACAGATATTTAAAAAAGTACATATACAATGGGTGAAAATTCAAAATGTCCCTTACACAAGCCCTGGGGTCGTTAACTGGACAGATAAGAATAATTGTTAGTTATCCATCGTTAAATATGACATCATCCACTTTCTCGACGTACTAATGCCGTCAAGACTCGCAAGAAGACAATTTCTCGACACCGTCAGTATCGCGCCCGTCAGTGGTAATTTCTAGACAATATCCGTTCAGTTGCCCACTACGATACACAAAATATTTGGGGGGATACAGTCGGCGCGTTCTCCTCTTCTACCAAAATTAATAACTGCTTGAAAAAAAAAAAAAAAAATCGGGCGTAGCGATTCCTTTAGAATTTTAATATCACTTGCCCGGTCAGTCAGATGGCCGTCTTTACCCAAGTTCGTCTGCTTCTTTTGTTTAGGTTTTAGTTACGTCAGGACGCTTAAATCTGATTGGCTTGGATTTGAGGGATAGCGGATAGTAAACCTCAAGGCGAGCTGCCTCGAGGTCTACTCGTTATCCTTCAATCAGAGCCAATCAGAGCTAAGCGTTCTGACGTCACCATAACCCCCCCCCCCCCCCTCCTCCCCGCAAAACAAAGCAGACGAACTCGTGCTATGCACAATTGCGAAGGATGAATCACGAAGCAGGAAGCGTGAATACCGCCAGTAGCGCCCCGCGTTTATTAAGATGTCCCCGACCATAACTCGGTTTCACTTTAGGTCCGACCCCTGTCGACGCCCCGGTTTGATGGAGCCAAACAATCAGCGCAAAAATTGTATCGTCACGTCGTTCGACTTCTTTGTGCTTATTATCACGAACTAAACCAGTCACGCATATAAATGCGCCACGATCCTGCGATTTTTGTTTTATATGCGTAATTAATTTGTCGGTGCAAAGCAAAAGAAACCCGGGATGACATACGAGTGCCATGACGATACGCGTTAGGGGCTGCTTCATAGGCTCGGATGAATGGATGGATGTTAGTGGCTATACCTTCTTTAACGGGCGTTAGCTTCAGCCACCTAGCGGAAGTCGAAATCGGCAAACACACGATTCCTCCCGCTCTTTTAGGCTAATTTTCTCCCCCTTACTATCTCCATGAAGTGTGGAATATCACCAAGATAAGGTCCATCGGATCGTGGTGTCGATTGCGGTTGGGCTTAAAGTGAAGCGAAGTATAAATACAATTTGTCCCCCCTCAAGAAAAAAATAATTGTTGTCCCCTTTTCCCTCCTGCAAGTATGAACTACTCATCGCCGAACGCTCATTCTCCGCCTTAATGTGTCGATAGCGGACCAAACCAGGCGCCAAGGTTTCTGAACTAGCCGTTATGTAATTAAGAATCTATAGGTTGCTTTCCCTGAAATGTTCAATCGGAAAATCGGGCTCGTTTTTGTCTTTTCTTTTGGTTTCTGGTGCCATATAGCTCCGTGTATTCGAGTGCTCCGTCGGCCGCAATTTTGAATGATGTAACGGTTCGTGAGGAAACTTTGGCATCTGGTCCGGACCACTAGAACTCCAATTAGGCTGAGGAGGAGCGTTAGGCGATACATAGTTTATTTTTTGGCGGTGAATAGACCCCTGTAACTTGCTTTTGGGGTACACCGCACAGTAAGATATCTGGAGCGTCAACTTTGCCGCAAAACGCTCGAAAGATCCTATTGCTCCAATCAACTAAGAGAGGTCGGCGAAGGACGAGATTGACTGAGCATATGTTTACACCTAAACAATAGTGTGCGTGTGTGCGTGTGCGTGTGCGCGTGCATGTGCGCGTGTGTGTGTGCGCGTGTGTTTGTGTGTGTGTGTGTGTTCGTGCGTGGGGGGGGGGGGGGGTGGTCTGAGAGAAGGCGAACACTCCATGGGTACGATTGTGGGGACCGTAAGCGCGAGAGCGAGATCTCATTTCCCTCTCACAAAGCGAGCGGAGCTAGCGTTTGTAGACGCTTTGCCTGCTAACGCGAACATGAAACGCAGTTCACCTGCTACAAAACAGTTTTTTCGAAAAAAAAAACAACGTTGTACGTTGTTTGTTGACACACCGGAAAAAAATGTTGATCGCCTGCTGCGAACCGAGCGCCGCGTAGCGTGAGATTGGAGGCGGGCTGGAATAGACCGATTGAAAAATTACCCAAGCATCAAGCAGAATACAGGGAGTGGTGCTCCGCGCGCCACACGCGCACGCCTTCCCCATATAAAAATTCGAAGTAAATAACCAAAATAAAGCACTGACCAACGCGCGTGAAAATAAAAATTGTTTTAGGCATTTGCTTTAGAAAAATTACTACTGCTGAGGCCAGCACGTACGGCCCTAGAACACCAATCCCGGCATTCTCCTTGATGCTTGGGTAATTTAGCAATAGGTCTATTATAACTGTCTGCTGTTTCACGTTCGAAGCCTTTGAATACTCGCGCTTTGTTGGCAAACCTCAAGTTGTTCCGCTGCGTTCACAAGGAGAAATTAGCGGGTAAGTAATGGAGTGCTTAGGTCAAGCAGACCAAAGGCCTCTTAATTATTTTCGCTATTGTGTATTGGTAAGGCGTTCTCATGAAAATTTTGCACTATAGGCTTATTTCAAAACTCGAAGCGCCTGATCCAACGTTACTAAATCACTCAGTTGGGAAACTCCCATAGTGACAGCTTTGAAAAAGTGGCCCCAGTCTGTCTCCGAACACCGAGCTAATGACGAACACAACGCCACCATTTCTCCCGCAGCGGCCACTCAAGGAACTGTACGTGACTTCTATTTTGGCTTTCAGAACAGATACAGCGGAAGAGGTTGCAGGGGTGCCACCCCCGTCGCCCCGGCGGACGCGCCGCGTTCAAGTACTGATGTTAAAATGCACCTAGGTCAGGACGCGCTACCTGAAAGGCCCGCTGAGGCATGGTTGTATAAAAACAATATTAATTGTGCTGCAAAACCTTGCGAACTAAAGATGATAAAAACATCACGCGCCCCTCATTTGGTACTAAACTCCAATAAATTTATACAAAAAGAGTCTTTTCCGTTTGTTTTTACGCAAAAACAGGCTTTCAAAAAGCTCGAGGAGACCACAGTACAGACAAACGAAAAAGAGTGGCGCTGTTGTCGCATTTAGCTCGGTCTCGGTGGACGCCAGCGGCCCAGGTTTCGACGGCGAGTTTCCCAACTGAGTGTTTTAGTAACGTTGGCCTGATCGCAGTGTAATTCCAGGTTATGCATTGTGGCAGTCAATGGGAATCAGAATCCACACACGCTCCGCTCCTGGCTTACTGGTTCCCAAAATGCAACGCATGCAGTGCCGAATTTATGAAAGAAGTCTTTCGCGAACTCGCGAACGGGGAAAACAATCGCTCATTGGTGAATAACTCGCGTGCTCTCGCGTCACGTCCATCGAAAATCCGTAAATGCTCTCCCTTTCACATTGCCTAAAATCGGACCCCTGATCTCTTACAGAAAGACGCAAATTGGGAACATAAAACCACTTTAATTGTCGAAAATATACACACGCCAGCCATTTTTTTTGGAGCGCAAGTTCGCCTGCTTTTTGAGCAGGGGTTGCGGTGACGTCAAAAGGCCGAGCTCTGATTGGCTCCGATTGGAGGTATAGTGGGCGAACCTCAAGACAGCCAGCATTCAGGTCTGACCGCCATCTCTCCATCAGGACCAATGAGACCTCGGCGTTCTGACGTCAGTGCAAACCCCTCCGCAAGGAACTGACGAACATGTGCTCCGCATAATCACCAACCATTCAAGAAATGCAGGGTTTGGCGTGGTTCCAGCTTCTTATCCTCAATCGGCAGCCAGTGAGGTCAAGGCATTACTCAGGGAGAATGCCTAAGAGCCAATCACGAAGAAAAAACCGTAATCAAGTAGTAAGGCACGCCCCGCGTTACTTTATCTTCCATATTTAATACCACCATGGATTTATATTTTCTTGGGCTGAATGAGTATAAGCAAGGCTCTTCAGTTTGCTAGGGGAGAGCATAAGCATCGACCTTAAACATAAACACCTACGATCGAATTTGATATAAAGCAATATTAACATGCCCATGAAGACACCATGCTTATGGAAGATAAGTTTAAAATTTAAACATAGTGTTTGCTGCCAACACTAAATGTCACCACTAGCGTTCGCGCGGAACGATAATGTAATCAAGCATGCTCGAGTCTTTATTTAAAAAAACAAGAAAAAAAACAAGTATTTCGTTTTTATGACTTACTGCGTTCATTAAAATAATAACGTAGCCGATGAGTTCAGTCAAAGTGAATACAGTATTGTGTGAGAGGTCAGAAACCACAGCTACTTCTGGGCGGACAGATGTTAGGAGAGTACCTGCTTGTCTCTTCGCTAGAAAAAAAAAGGAACAGATGGCCTAAAAATGGACTCATTGTTAATTACTTTTTGTCAAAATTTTCTACACCCTAAAATAAAAATAAAACTTTCGTATGGGCAAAAAAGGAAACCTGGGTGCACTTACCTATTTCAACGTGCTCTGTAACTGTGGTTGCGTTACGTTGATCTAGAAAACAGGAGGCACCATCAAAAATTGAAGTTTAAATTATGTACCGGTTGTAATATATATTAATATATACCGGTTCACATGCGTTTGTATGTGTATATAACTGTTGTATTGTCACTAGCTTTTTATTTCTGCATTGTCACTCCCGCGCATGCTGGCTTCGTTTCTTCCGTTCGCCGACACCAGAGATAGTCGGTACCCCGTCGTTCCTCCTCCCCCTTTCCCTCACCCTATCAGTATCCTCGTCCCGCTCAGAAAACTATACATTGCGGAACACAACCGAATAAAGACGTTGATACGCTGCCACCAGCTGTTCCTCGATTTTCTTCTCGCCGCACGCGGTGGCTTATGCGACGCAGCAGTGGCGACGAGTCCGGACCTCGCCCAAGCGGACAAAAAGCCCCGGAGGCAGCCATACAGCTCAGCAGCGTCCCGAGGACAGCTATGGCCCACCTGCAACTACCAGAATTCGACGAAGACAAAGATAAGTGGAAACTTTATCTCATTAAGGTCGAAGCCTACTTTGAGGCTAACACCGTCACAGACTCTGCTAAAAGAAGAGCGCTGCTAGTGGCGGCACTAAGCACGAAGACTGTACAAGTACTAGCAGGAAGAGTAGCCCCCCGCACGCCTAATTCTTTGACTTATGAACAAGTTGTACAAGCCCTGAATGAGAACTACGACCCGAAGCGATACGAAATAACGGAAAGTTACAAGTTCTTCAACCGTTGTCAAATGGAAGGCGAGTCTGTCCATGCGTTTCTGGTTGAAATACGTCGGATAGCAGACAATTGCAACTTTGGCAGCATGTTGGACCGCATGCTCAGGGACAGAATCATTTGCGGGGTACGCTCAAGTACGTTACAAAAGCAGCTGCTTGCAAAAAGAGAACTAACACTAGAAGAAGCCAAGCGAAGCCGAAGCGGTTTCGGCGGAAACAGCCGAGAACGACTCTAAAAAAATGTCTTCGGAGCCAGCGGCTTTACTGCAAGTGCAAGCGCGTCGTCATTCTTCAGCACAAGCTAACGTAAAGCGCGATGCCCCGCGAGAGTGCGGCAGGTGCGGGAGCACAAAGCATGATGAGAACAGCTGTGGCTGGGCCAACTCTCGTTGTTACCGTTGTGGACGGCATGGTCACTTGGCAAAGAAATGTCGGAACGCTGCTGCCCGCAAAAGCCAAGTGACTAAGGCGGCTCACGCAACGACCTTGGCTGTTGCTGAAGCTACGTCAGACGTGGAAGGCAGTGATGAAACGCACATCTGGACTTTAGTTTCAGAAAGAAAGAACTTTCTCGAACCGCCGATTCGCCGCACGTTAACGTGGGGGGGAGTAGATCTACCAATGGAAGTTTACACCGGATCTCCTGTTTGTGTCATATCACGGCAAATTTCTGAGAAACATCGCAATGTGTGGCCGTGCTTGAAGCCGTCACGTGTTAAGCTGTCATGCTACACAGGTCGTATTCCAGTGTTGGGTGAGCTTCAACTCCATGTGTGCTACAAAGGCGTGGACGTCGACTGCTCCCTGACTGTACTGGACTGTTCGGGACCATGCCTATGCGGCCGGGACCTCCTTGCTAAGCTGAAGGATGCCGGGATGTCTATTCTGCAGTGGGCCGGACACGACTCTACAGCGCCAGACCCAAAATGCAGCTCATCAGTCAACAACATCTTTAGTGACTACCAGGATGTCTTCTCCAGGGACCTGGGAGTAATCAAGGGACCTCCAGCCAGCCTGCAACTGAAAGACGGAGTTTCCCCCAAGTTCTGTAAGGCGAGACCCATCCCTTATGCGCTTCGTGATAAGGTGTCGTTAGAGCTTGACCGGCTAGTATCTCTCGGTGTGCTATCATCTGTAAAACACTCGGAATGGGCAACCCCCATAGTCCCAGTACTTAAGAAAGACGGCAATGTACGAATTTGTTGTGATTTCAAAGCCACATTGAACCCCGCCTGCGCAGTTGAACAATATCCGCTGCCTGTTATTGAGGATATTTTGCAGGCTTAAATGGTGGCGAAAGTTTCAGCACCTTGGACTTACGAGACGCGTATAATCAGGTTCCATTGGATGAAGCCGCGCGGAAGCTTTGTGTTATCAACACTCACAGGGGCTTGTTTTGTTATAATAGGCTTCCGTTTGGCATTGCCTCTGCTCCTGCAATCTTTCAAAGAAAAGTGGACGTGATACTTGCGGGCCTGCCGGGTGTGCAAGCCTATCTTGACGACGTGCTTGTATCCGAAAAAAAGGACGATAACGGGGCGTGACTGAAAAGTGTGCTGGAGCGATTTCGCGAACACGGTGTTAAACTGAGGTATGACAAGTGCACTTTTCGTCAACCTGCCGTCACTTATCTCGGTCATCGCATAGACAAGCAAGGCCTTCACCCGACTGAGAAAAACGTGGACGCAATCACACAGGCACCCAGCCCGCGTAACATCAGTGAGCTCCGTTCGTTCCTGGGAATGTTAACGTTTTATGCTAAGTTTCTGCCAAGCATGTCAACTCTCCTCGCTCCGCTATATCGACTATTGGAGAAAAATTCACGATGGCAGTGGAAACAACCACAGGAAATTGCTTTCAACAGGGCCAAGCAACGGCTTAAGGAAGCGAAGGTTCTGGTGCATTTCGACCCGGCTAAGCAGCTAAAGCTAGAATGCGACGCATCGCCGTATGGCTTGGGAGCAGTCCTGTTTCACACCTCGGGCAACGTTCACAAGCCCATCGGGTTCCGCTCTAGGACATTAACACAAGCAGAACGGAACTATTCTCTGCTTGAGCGAGAGGCCCTCGCACTCGTGTTTGGTGTGACAAAGTTTCGGGATTATCTCCTTGGTCGAGAGTTTACCTTGGTTACCGACCACCAGCCACTCCTGGGCCTCCTGAGAGCTGACCGACTGACTCCGGCAATGCCCGCCGCCCGGATTCAACGCTGGGCGCTTTACCTGGGTGGCTACCGTTACAAGCTGCACTACGTGCCAGGAAAGCAGTTGCTGAACTCGGACGCCCTAAGCAGATTGCCGATGCTGTCAACGGAGCCGGAAGATGACGGTGAGCCCCCAGAGTATGTTCTCTCCTTGCAGACCTTGAATGACGGCGTGGTGACATCGCGCGAGCTAAAAGATTTTACGGCCGCCGATTCCACCCTAGCTCGTGTCAAGCATTACATATTGCGCGGCTGGCCTAAAAGTACGAAGGGACTGGAGCCTTCTTTGCTGCCATTTTATGATCGCAAGCTGGAGTTGTCGGTGGCACACGAACTAGTATACTGGGGTAATCGAGCGATCATACCGGTAAAAGCCCAGTCGAGAATGCTGCAGCTACTGCATGAAACGCACCAAGGTTCCTCGGCTATGAAGTCTGTTGCCTGATCGTTGTTTTGGTGGCCAGGACTAGACCGCGACATCGAAAGACTGTCAGCTAACTGTCACAACTGCATAATGAACTTGCCCATGCCGACAGCAGCACCCCCGGTGCCTTGGCCAAAGACCCTAGAGAAGTCGTCTCGGCTACACATAGATTCTGCAGGACCGCTAGCTGGGAAGATGATACTCGTAGTGGTGGACAGCCATTCCAAATGGATCGAAGCTGTACCCACGAAGCACGCTACCACAGCGAGTACGATCAGCTGTCTACGCAACATTTTCAGCCATTTTGGCGTGCCACGTACAATAGTTTCTGAAAACGGAACGCAGTTCACTAGCCAAGAATTTGCCACATTCGTAAAGAAAAACCATATCACTCACCTCCGCACAGCCCCTTTTCACCCTCAGTCGAACGGAGCAGCCGAAAGGGCATTTCGAACAGTGAAAGATGGCCTTCGTAAAATGAAAGAGGGGATATTGGAAGACAAACTGTCGAGGTTGCTATTCAATTATAGAAGGACTCCTCAGCGCACGGGGAAATCGCCTTCCGAGATGCTACTGCGTTACCGGATACGTTCTCGTTTAGACGCATGTTTTCCTCAAACTGTCGCAGAGCCACCACAGGGACGTAATGACTGGGCGGTACAACCGGACAGCACCGTCTATGTGCGCAATTACGGCGTCGGTGAGAAATGGACACCCGGGCGCGTCAAGACCACAACAGGAGCCCGGATGGCGACCGTGGAAACCCCCACAGCGGTTATTCGGCGGCACACCGACCAAGTACGCCCCCGCCACGACGCAAGCCCGCAGAGTCTGCCAGATAGCCGCGCATCAAACGCTACAGAGGCTTCAGGTCGAGCATCGCCTTCCCAAGCCGTCGAAGCGGCTGTGGGGCCTAGCGCTCAGCTATCTCCCGACAGGGAGCAGCAGCTACATTACCCGACTACGCCGCCATCCTCTACCACGAAGACGGACGCAGGTGGAGCTCAACCAGCGATCCCCCGGCGGTCGACAAGACTTCGTAAACCAATAGATAGGTTTCACTATTAAGGGGAGAGAAATTGTTGTATTGTCACTAGCTTTTTATTTCTGCATTGTCGCTCCCGCGCATGCTGGCTTCGTTTCTTCCGTTCGCCGACACCAGAGATAGTCGGTACCCCGTCGTTCCTCCTCCCCCTTTCCCTCACCCTATCAGTATCCTCCCCCCGCTCAGAAAACTATATGTTGCGGAACACAACCGAATAAAGACGTTGATACGCTGCCACCAGCTGTTCCTCGGTTTTCTTCACGCCGCACGCGGTGGCTTATGCGACGCAGCAATAACCGGTACAAATTATATACCGGTTATAATATATATTAATATATACCGGTTCACATGCGTTAATCACTGTTGAACGTCAATGCATAACCATAATTTAATGAAATAATATGCCACGACTTGTGTTTTTTTAAGTTATAGATGATTATAGAGCTATAAATAAGGCAGACAGCACAGGAGGAAAATGGAGAGTCAAATTAAGAGACACTCAAACAACTGAGAACGTTCTCAAACCCTTGTGAGTGATTTTATTCCTGACCAGAGTATAATGCTGTCAGATTTTTTTTCTCCTTCAGGGGCTTTCGTTGTTAACATTCCTGACTGTCACAGGACTGCACAGAAAGTTGCGCTACCGAAAATGACACTTTGAGCTGGTTTTGATGATTTGAAAATGGACCGCCACGTTACTAAGGGACTAGGGTTCGATGTCTTTCATTTTAGGCAGTTTCCACATGTGACCGCGGACTTGCCGAAATACGTTTTGACCTAAAACAAAAAATGTGTGCGATTTAACACTGGGCATACCGTAAGCATGTGAAAGCTTGTGGTCAGTGTCAAAGCGCCGATAGTTTTTTTGTTTTTGTTTTTTGTTTTTGTTTTTGGTTTAAACTCATTTTCGTGCTCATAATTTGCCGAGTTCACTCCGTAAATTGGAGCCGTAAATATTTTTCAAAAGTCTGTGCCATCTCCTGTACGCCATTATTGATTACTTACGCTGAGCAGACATTGGACACGAGTGTGAAGTCTGCGTTCAGCGAGTAGCCGGATCCAGTCGCGTGCTTTGTGGCCAAGGAATGGCGGTCGTCAATGTTGCCTAATGAACTTTTGAAAAGAGTTGAAGTATTTTGCGGCAAAGTAGCTGAACGAAGCTCCTGAAAGTGTAGCTAATTCCTCTTGGAATTCTACTGTCTTCCCGTATTAATATATAATTACCCGATGCGTGTGTGTAGTTTACGGATGCACGTTCGATGAGCTCCACTTTGTGGAGCAGTCCGCTGTCCACGCGGCGGCGTGCCCTGACTGTTAAGGGCGAAATCTTGAACTTCGGATTCAGCATGCCGTCCTGCACAAGATGAATATCACAATCTAACGTTGTTGTAAAGGGGGACTCCTGTGGTGTGTTTTAGATACACGAACAAAACCTATTTCCGGAATGGCCGGGCTCGTCTCGTGCATTCTTCCCATTGTCCTTGTGTTTTTGCCTGCTGCTACCAGTTGTAATCATGCACCAACTCGCCTGCATCGCCATATTGATCTACTTTCTCACACCTGCTATTCATTATCTTTTTAAATTTTAAATAGCTATGGAGAAAACGGCCAATGAAGGTTATGCCAAAACCAACACGCTTTCCAGTAGTATGTTGTCACATGTTGTATAAATTGAAATGTCGAGCAGGCATTCTAAAAAAAACAAAGTATTTTGGGGATGTTCTTTTTATTTTGGTTGCGTGAGCTTAACCAGTTTTTATTTTATAACATCAAACTACTTGTAACCAGTTTGAACAAGCTGGTTCCCCCCTGTTACTTCCCACTACAACATTTGGCGTCAAGCATTCAGTTTTGCCAGTAGAACCTGAAAGTTCAATAACTTCGCGAAAAAAGTTTCAGGGACTTGCGTGTCTGTAGATGTTTTGAATCAATCATTAGGCGAATCGGCGACTATAAAAATTAAACGGATTTCCTTTAAACACTTTCTGGATGAAACACTGGCGATGTTTTGCGTCAAGTTGAAGTCCCCACAATATACAGCGAACATAGCTTTTACAATAAACATGAAGTGATTCGAGGGGCAAATAAGACAACGAAGAAAATAGCAGAACAAGAAAAGAAGACGACGACGACGAGGGAGGAGGTAGAATAAAAAAGTGTATGATTAAGATGTGTGGTATGAATTTATACAGACCTAACAATTTTACAGATTACCCTACAGAGTACAGATTAATTAAAATGTGGGAAATCTTTCACATAGATCCTGGTTCTTGCGAAGGACTATTGTTTTGAGCTACAATTTTGAAGTCAGTATCACGACGGATCTTTCTCGACACGTCAACACGTTAACATATCGCACTTGGTCGAGCTGGTCAAACAGGAGGCGAAGAATTCGAACGCAGAATTCCTTAGCTCAACATCCGTGAAGATAAACCTCAAAAATTTAATTCTTGAAGAAATATTGCTACGGCCATACCGGAAAGTATCCGAAGAGACCTGAAACACGACGATGATGACGCGAGCCTTTTAAATACAACAGCAGCTGTTAATCCAGCAAAGTGAGGTGATGCGGGCCGTTGTTCCTTCGACTAAAGGAAACTAAAAACCAAGATTTGAAATGGTAAGGCCAAACATGTTTGATGTTCATTTATCAGCTCCTGAAGGGTGGATTAAATTTTAAGGGGACAATTTTGAAAGAAAACGAAAAAAAAAAAACTACTGTAAGTCCGAGCAGGACCGCATCAAGAACATCCGCCTCTTCTTAATTGTCTAACATCTCAAAGAAGTGGCACGAACTTCATTTTGTGGATCACCCGGGAGCAAGCTGGAGGGATGGCAAGGCAAATTTTCTCACAATTACTATCTTTGCTGATGTAATTCCGATGTTGTACACTGAATTGTTCAATATGAGCACCTACCCTTCAGCTAATGCAAAATTCAGGGTGCCCTTAGACATCAGTGACGAAGCAGTGGTGCAACAAATACTAAAACGTGACCAGAGAGATTGCTTGTCTAAAGCAGGAGCTACAAAACATGCTTAATGCGGGCCTCATCCGACCTTCAGTGTTTCCATTTGCGTCACATATCACCATTGCCCCCGAAGAAGAAGGAACCTTCAGCCTCTGCACGAACTACCTTGTTTTAAACTAGCAGAAAGTTATTCATTCTCTTCGCATACTACAAATTGCAACCGTCATTGATGAAACAGAATGGTGCCGATACTTTTCTCGGATTAACCTCTGCAAGAGATTTTGGAAAGTTCCTCTGCAAAAACAATAAAAATTTACATAACGTTCCAACACCTTTCGACCGCTATGAGTACAACCGCCTTCCCTTTTGCTGGAAAAACTTTCCTGCGTATTTTTAGAACATAATGAAACTGGCCTTAAAAGGGTACTTTGTCGTTTTCTTTATGGTACCCGATTTGCCTCAAGATGTGCTAAACACACCAACAAACATCATTGAAGTAGTAACCCAAATATTAGGGCAAAATAATGTTTTCCGCAGTTAAATATTGATATTCGTATTTTTCTTCATACAGAAAGTTTCTACAGGCAACAATGAAAACGTGACGGCTGCGTCAGGTGGAGTTTCGGTCTGTGGGCTGTAGGATGTGTTCCTAACTGATCACAAGCAGTTTCGTTGTCAAATGAAGGCTTTCGAAACTCGCGCCAGCACGAAACAAAAATTCTCTTGGTAGTCCTTCATTAGACTGCCTGCTCAACCTGCAAGCCTGCCTGCCACTGACATCACCACTGAAAAGCGCTATTGGAATGTTCTTTTTGACATCATTTTCATTTGCCGATTCACAATAATTATTTTAAATTCAGCGATCCAGCATACCGTAAAAGATAAAGACCGGCGATTCACAATAAACTAGTCAAATCGGCTAGCCAAAAAAAGAAAGAAAAAATGCCGGAGTATTTTTTAAAGTTCTTACCTTGGAGTTTTTTGCAACGTCTATCATGGTTTTTTATATTTGTTACTTTTTTATTTGGGTCCTTTTTCTCCCTGATTTGTTCACGCATTGGCTGCGAAGTTGGTTTCTTCTTGCTTCAGTTTTTCGCTCTGACTACCCCTAAACCTGGCGGACCTACATGTCTGGCAAAGCCGTGCTTTTCACCGCACTTCACTTTTCCATTTAAAGTTTGATTTGGTGAAATCAGTGCAACTACAGAAGTGGTGCGAGTAGTCACATTTTGCGCATTTCATTGAACCATCCACGTCTGTTAGTACGTTATGGCAGCATAAACAAGTGTCATTCAAGGCACATACAATACTCAGGTTACTAAAACCGTCACACTGTCAAACAAGTACAATCAGGCAGTTCAATGACACTCAGCAAAGCAGCTGCCGCAGCAGCCTCAATCTTTTTACGCGAATGTAGCACTCAGAATAAAAGAAGCGAATATGATTTTCAGCCTGTAACGTTGCGAGCAGAAGTGTCAGTTTCGTTGCACTTCTGCCGGCGCTGCTTCCAAACTCGTAGTGTCCCTGGTCCGTCAGTTTTTGTAACTCAGTTCCCTGGCAGCCTGTAGCTCCTCTAGGGACTAGTCGAATCAGGGGCCCGGGATGTTTGCAGTGCTGAGAAGGTGATCTTCAGCGTGTGTCTTCATTTGATGAGGCAGCAGCTGGCTGGAAGCCTCTGTAATGTTGAGAGCAGAAATTTCAGTTTTCTATCACCTCTACCGCCGCTGCTGCCAACTGCGTAGGCGCACCGTCCTTGGCATTAAATATGGAAATGGGGTGTACTCCAGGTCTCTAAAGTCGGGCTTTGTGGATTTTCCAAGAATAGTATGGATTGGGGGCTTTAGTTTCCTGCTATCGCATGTGGCTGGTCAATCCTCAAACTAGGGCGTCATTGTGGGTGTTTGGTGTGAAAGGATGGGGGCAGTAAAAATCATTTGAATCAATCCGAGTGTCCGGCTTTCGGTGACCTAGTGGAAAAAAAGGTGTTCCTTTATTGGTGGTGAGGTTCAAGAGGTAGATATAAGAACGTTGGTATTCAAATAAACTAGAAGCTGTGTTTGAGGCTTGTTTGTTTGTTCCTTTTTTATCGTTCCGTGTCTCCGGTTACGATGGAAATACTAATCTAAAAATAAAAATAGACAATTTCATAATCATAACTTGATATGAACTTACCAGTTGAAGTCCCTGGTCCCCTACGCGCATCATGAGGGAAGCCATGTGATCGGGATCCTCAAAAAGATGTTTCTCCAGCTCCCGCGATTCTATCTGCCCAAAGAAAAGAATCCAAAGAGGACATTCGAAAAGGAGCACATGCAGCCCTCATGGTATATATATATATATTTTTTTTTTATTTGACAAAGGCTATCCTATAATAAAATATTTAACCAGCTAGCGCACACATCGCAAACTCAGTAATAGCCAGTACCCAGTCGCTATCTTTTAGTCGTTCAATAGAATATCTTCCCGTTCACTAAATGCTCGTTCGATTAATGATCGATGTTGGTATCGTATTTTACGTATTAAGGTTATGCTTCACGTATCAACTTCTACAGAAAACATTGGATTCAAACGGTTTTAAATCGTATCTAATATTGAGTTAGCATACGCTGGGCTCTTTTTATCCTAGTTTATTTAGAATGTCAATCTGAATGCAGAGTTGTAGTTACTTTTTTTTTAATTAGGGCGAAGATCCGAAAAATTTTCTATTAACAAAATTACAACTACGCATTTTTATATTGTTAAATATTCTGCCTTCATTCGTTCACATAATGAACTGTAAATTGAAGCGGGCAATCCGAATATTTTGACGATACTGTTCTTTCCTAATTTTTGTTTAAGTTTATTCCTTTATTTGCGGCTCTTCAATTTTGGCGTATGGGTGTATCCATATTTGAACGTTTTCGTTTCGGTCAGTGGCTGCACTTGACTACCGATACAATCGGTTGGTTGATTAGCAGGGTAATTAATTTTTTAAGATAATATATGTTTTGAAGAACAGTTTCTCAATGGCAATGAATCTGATGCACTTAGGAGTTGGAACATACAATGCTAGATAATTCAATTTGTATCCCGAACAATTAACAGAAAAAGCACAATCCCTTGGTCAAAAATAGAAAGTTATTTAAATACAAAAACATTTGAGTCGCGTGTGCGCTCATACTGAAGTAATAGAAAGCGAACAGAAAAATAAGGATAATTCTTCTTCCTATTTTTGCGTTCGCGATACATTGCTTTAATATGCGCGATCATACCAACTAGCCCAGCTATCACCCTTATTATGTGTCCTACATTGTGTATTGATAAATTAACTTTTAAATATATATTTTATTTGTATATTTGGGGTACATGGGATCTGAATATATGAACTATGTTTTGTGTGAAACCTTTATGAATACATTTCGCGCATCGACATTTTATGGCTCCCCCACGTTTTCACATTAAATTCTCAAACGTTATGTTCTGTTATATGACTATGCAACTAATGAAAGGGTGCATACGAGCTGGATAATAATCACGATAATAATCCCTGGAGAAAGCAACACGGGGAGAAAGGTCAAACACAAATATCCAAGCACAGCTAGGTGACTGGTGTGCGACCGAAAAAACCCGCTTGGTCCTGGTATCGAACCAGGGAACTCTCCATTTCTAGTGGAGCGCTCAACCAACTTAGCTAACCTGGAGTAAGATGTCACAAGAACAAACAGGCTTCATAAGCTGCGACCAGTCTAACACCAACAGGACTGAAATTTAAAGTGATTATAATAATGCAATTAATGCGAAAGGTGCAAACGAGCTGGACAAGAATGGCGATAGTTATCCCTGGAGAAGGGAAACAAGGAAAACATAGGACAAACGCAAATATCTGTGTTTAGAAATTTGTGTTTTTCCTTTGTCCCCCTTGTTCCCCTTCTCCAGGGACTAATATCATCGTGTTCTGCCTCTCCCACAGAATATCGAAAGTGCCTTGGGATAATATTTTTTCGACAACAAAGGGGCAGCATTTTATGCTGCAGTGTAATTGTCTTGAAACTCCAACCAAAGCCTTTCTTTCTGGTTTCTTAAGGGCACTTACCCGGAGCTGAAGTAAATCTACGAAATGAAATCGCAAGCAGAGGGCCAAAGCGAAAGGCCTTGAAGTCAAAGCTTCCAGAAAGCTTCCAAGAACAATGCCACCTAGAAGACAAGGCCGGCGAATTTCCCATCCATACGTCATCGGTAGTGGATCCACGCAGCGTCGCCTACCCTGCGTCAGCATTGCCGCCAGTGCGCATCGCAGCGACTCACAACAACTGCTACGCAAGCATGTGGTGTCGCCAAGTCGTACTTGTCTATCGACGATGAGGTCAAGCCCAAGCCTTGTTTTCTGGGTTGTAGCGGAGGTAGAAAAATAAATACAAAATACTAAACAAGTAATTTCCGAATTCAAGTAAAGGGAGGGGGAAGTATGGCACTTCCGGTTGGCCATTGTTTTTGCTTGTTTTCGGGGATCGTCAGCGAGTAGCGCCAGGCCGCCAGCGCCGAGGACTAATCGCGGCACTTCCTGAAATCTAGCGGGCTCGACATCCCTTACTGCTCCCTTGGGTGAAGAGATATAGCAGCCTGTTCCTCGAGGAAATGACAAATCTGGCGAAGGCATCGGGAGCTCGTCTTCAGGACTACCTATTCGACTAGCCTGGTCTATCTGCGTGAGAACAACGTAAAAGCTACAAATGTCTAGACGCGTTCCACTACTTCATGAACCGCAAGGCATGAGGGTGGGCACCTCCCTCCCCCAGGCGCCGAATGGTCGCGCCGAGCTGCCCTGCAGGGGTCGCCGAGCCTGGTCTTGGTTTTACCATACAATCTTCAGAACCTTTCTTTTATTACGCTTCCTTTAACGCCACGCGAGTCTCTGTAATGCGCAATTTTCTATTGTTTTGCCTTGTTAGCTCAGGTTTGCAATAATTATTTTTGAGATTCCCGTGCGCGTTGCATCGGAACGTGCAGTAATGGCCCACCGTTGTACCGAGGTGGTCGCTCAAGGCTCCGCGGCGCCGGCGCAGCCTTTTTGTGTTTCTCGCTTTGCGCCATCTGTAGGCAGCACATCGAAGTAGGCTAGCTCCGTCTGCCAATGCCATCGTCCTGCAATCACCCAGGCTTGCCGGCGTCGGTGGCGTCCCTCGTCTCGAGATCCACAAACTAACTTCAGTTATATTCCTAACGAGCGTGTTGGTACGATGTACTAGATAACCGAAAGTATAAAACAGAGAGAGGATGTACTCGTCTGTGTTTCGTCCTCTCTCTGTTTTATACTTTCTGTTATCTAGTAACTTCAGTTGTGACATTTTTTTTTCGTCTTCTGTACGTATCGGCAACTTAAATGCACGTCACGAAGGCATTTCTAAAGAGCAGCTATCACCGAATTGCTCGCTAGTGAAACGTGAATTGTCGCGCTCCCACCTAAACAAAGGGTAAACATAGGAGATCCGGGAGTACCGATCTCCCCTTCTCATGGCTGCCGGAAGGGGCGCCCACACCCTGCATTGCCGGGGGTCACTGGGGTTGTTCTACACCCCGAGACTACGAGTACAAGGTGTTTTTGAACCCTAGAGTTATTATAATGTACGCTAGGGGTTCAACTGGTGCTTGTGTATATACGACTTCCAAAGGGGCAAATTGAAGCAGACAGCCATCAGTTGACATTTGCGGTGTTCCTGTGCATTCCAATAAGAAAACGCGCTTCCATTTTCTATCTTTTTTGTTATTTGTGAGACATGAAATAGTATGCACCTCTACTAACATTCTAAAAGTGTAATTGCTTTAGTTACGGCCTTTTCATTCATCAGTGAATGATGTTTACCTTCGCTATATTTCAGTCTCAAACCTGTGTTCCAGTGAACTTGTGCGACGAGTAGAAGCGAAATAACAGCCGAAAGGAATGTAGAGTGTGATCAAGGCTCGCCACCATTAAGGTGACGCTTATGTGTTGCTAATATGGCCGTGCGGTCGCATATATAAAAATGACATTCTCGGACATCTTTTCGAGCGGTTAAGACATTTAAAACGTAAAGAATAAAACATGAGGGCTATCAAATTAGCGTGCTTTTGTAATTTCCAATGCTGAACAGGTTTTATCCGGGACAATTTTTCTGGAATCTTACTATTTAAAAACTTTTGAGCGTCCGGTTGACGTTTTGAACGCCAAAAAAAGCATCTTCGTACACATGCACGAGGAGCGAGAATGAAGCGATACTTATTTATTATAAATAGGATTATCTTGGCCTTCACTTTATTTTGATTGTTTTTAGAAACAGGGAGTTAGTAATTCTGGGTTACTGCGTCGTCAATGTCGTTCGCTTCCTATGTAAATATTACATGTAGAAAAGCTCCGACGCCGTGTTCACGCGGATAGTACCTGACAGTCCACATAAATGCACACATGGAGCTGTTTTAGCACCGCGTTTATTCATATGAATTTGACTCAAAAACACTGTTGAATATTAGAAGAAGAGAGCTTGGCTACAGCGCGGGCTCGCGAGCCGGCACACCGGCAATCGAGTTGTTCTTGTAGATAAAATGGACGCAAACGGTACGGAGCGGTTCTAGTCCTTTCTTTAACATCTGGTGCCATCTGGTGCCGAAACCCGGGAAGGCTTTGAAGGACCGCTTCGGCCTCACCGTGAACACCGACGTTCATGAACCGCATGAAGATGACACGCGCCGTCGTCCGTTCAGCCGTTACCCGTACCCTGAACATGCTCACCGATCTACTACAAGGCCCTGATCCCGACTCCACCGATCTCCAAGTACACCTCGATTTCCTCCTCCAAAAAGAAGCGCAGCTGATAGACCTGGACAAGCAGATCAGCGATCTGGTGGACGACGACGGCCTGGAGAACGAGGTTGCCGGCACGCTAGAGTACAACATGAACATCAGTCACACCGTCACCCGAGTTCGTTGTGCTCTAGCTCGAAACCATATCGCCAGCGGTCCATCCCAAGTCACGGACAACGCTACCGTCATCGGCGACCAGGGTCAGGTTTCTGCCGGAGCAGGAGGCCCCTCTCACACACCCGTTCAACGAACACCGCGTACCGTCGCTCTACCGAAGCTGCAAATACCTCCTTTTTCGGGGAACCTCCGGGACTGGCAAGGGTTTTGGGATCATTTTCGAGCGACGATTCACGACAACGTCGACCTTCCACGCATAGAAAAATTCAAATATTTACAGACTTATCTGACTGGGCCAGCAAAACAAGCAATTGAATGGGTGAGGCTATCGGACGAAGGGTACGAGCTCGCTATCAAAAGCCTTTTTGAAAGATTTGGACGGAACAGCATTCTGGTAGACGAGCATACCGACCAACTGCTAGCGTTGGCACCCGTCCACAGCTCCAACAACATCGCGCAGCTGCGACATCTGTATGACTCTATACAGTTCCGCACAAGCTGTCTTGAAGGCTTAGGCGTCCCATCTACTCAGTACGCAGTCGTCCTCAAGCGCGTTCTTATGAGATCGCTCCCCAATGACCTCGCTATTCTCTTTAGACTGAACCTGAAGGAAAGGGAGTCACCGAACGACTCGGGCAATTACCAGACCGGTATCAGCATCCCAGATACAACCGAAGTTGCCACGATTTTGAAGTTTCTTCGAATACAAATAGAAAGTCGCGAGGAGAGTCAAGGAGGGAGTCAATGGTCTTCGTCTGTGCCACCACAAGAAGACCGAAGGGGGACACGACCTTCAATCGCCCATCCCAGTTCTCCATCGGCTCTCGCCCTGCCGACTGCGTCGATAGCGCCAGGGTCTGGGTCGTGCTTACTTTGTGGCAACGTGGGACACCAACTCCAGGACTGCGATTCTCATATATCGCCAGATATGAAACGGAACCGACTGAGGGCTGCAAGGTGTTGCTTCAAATGCGGCAAGATTAACCACGTAGCCCGTAACTGCCGTACATCGACACGACTGGTTTGCGGTACTTGCAACGGACGTCATATAACTATCCTCTGCGACATATGGCGCTTCCCTCAAGACGAGTCCAAACCAAACCTCGCTGCGCCGCCCAGCGAATCACGTAGAGACAAAAACAGAGGAGACTCCGATAACCACGTGACCAGCGCTCCCACTAGCAGCACGGGAGCTTCATCGGTTTTGCTCCAAACCGCGAAGGCATGGGCTACGGGTACCACTGACAGTACCCTGGTAAGAGTTCTCCTGGACACCGGAAGCCAACGGACATTCATAAAGCGAGACACCGCCCAGAGGCTTCAATGCGAAGTCCTCGGTACCGAAGAGCTCACAGTCTACACATTCGGAAACACTAGACACCCGACAAATTATCGTTGCCGCCGTGTGAGCTTGACGCTACAGAGTCAGTACAGTACGAGCAAGGTTACCATGGAGGCGCTCGAAGTACCCGACCTCTGTGCCGTACGAACACCTCGTCTCGAGAATGATATCTTGAATCAGCTACATTCCGAAGGGCTGATTGTGGCTGACGTCGCTCCCCCGAGTTTACAGGCCGACACAGAGATAAGTGTACTTGTCGACTCCGACCTCTACTGGAAGGTAGTAACTGGACAAATCCGTCGTCTAACCGAACAACTGACAGCAGTCCATACCCTTTTTGGGTGGATGGTACAAGGTCGCTACAATTGCTCAACTGATTGCCGGAGTAACACAACAGCCCTTTCATTAATCAGCTACGAAATAGCGAACACCGGACCATTTCCTGATCCATGCGAGATGTGGCGACTGGATACAATCGGAATCTCTGACCTTCCCTCCACTGACCCGGCAACTCACCCAGCGTTGCTTCAATTCAGAGAACAGATCATTAAAAAGGGGGACCGCTATGAAGTACCTCTGATGTTCAAGCACCCAGAACTTGGTATCAGTGACAACAATCGCCTGACAGCTGTCACTCGATTACATGCTCAACTTCGGCGATTTCAGCACAATCCAGAACTTCTGATACAGTACGACGACGCTACCCGACAGCATTTTCGCGAAGGGCACGCTGAGCGAATTCCAGCCTCTTCCACTCCTTCTGAAAGTGTATACTACTTACCCCATCACGCCGTGGTGCGCAAGGGGGCAGTCACAACTAAGCTTCGCGTAGTCTTTGACGCTTCGTCCCACGCTCCGAACATGCCGTCATTGAATAGTGTTCTGGACAAGGGCCCCAAACTGGACACGGACCTGGTACAACTCCTCCTCACGTTCCGCAGCTGTCCAGTCATCCTGACCGCTGACATTCACAAGGCCTTTCTTCAAATCGGCATCCAAGCACAAGACCGTGACGCCCTTAGATTTCTTTGGATCGAACACTTGCCACCAGAAGATGGGCTTCCACCTCCGATTGTCGAATGGCGGATGACTCGTGTTCCATTTGGAGCGTCATCGAGTTCGTTCCTTCTGGCAGCAACGCTCCGTTATCACCTTGAATCAATGAAGAATCACTACCCCTCAGTCGTTTCCGAGCTGCAGAACTCATTCTACGTCGACGACCTCGTTGTGGGTGCTGCGCCAGAAACGGAGGCCCTTCACATTTACCGCGATGCCACGTCCATCCTGGCGAAGGCTGGGATGAAACTCTATAAGTGGTCATCGAATTCTTCTCGCCTCCAGAGTTTGTTCCTGCAGGATGGTGTTTCGTACGACAATGCGACAACGGAAACAGACACGATAAAGGTGCTAGGTCTGGAATGGGACCGCACAGCTGACGAGGTCCTTATCAGCACAAATGGAGCCTCCTTCCCACCGCATCGAGCGACAAAACGCACACTCCTTCAGGCATTTTCGCGAATTTTCGATCCACTAGGATACCTCGCGCCATTCGTGATCCGTGCACGACTTCTGTTTCAAACACTTTGGATTATCAACCACGCATGGGACAAGGTCCTTACCCCCAAGGAACAAGGGGAATGGGAATCTCGGTATTCCGAGCTTCCGTCGCTCTCCTCTCTGCGTCTACCACGAAACGCCCTACCCTTAGCAATCGAGATAGATACGCCGGTGGAGATGCACATCTTTGTCGATGCTAGCCCCCGCGCTTACGGTGCAGCAATCTATCTGCGAACACCCGTCAAGCAGGGCTCATTCACGACAAACATCCTAATCAGCCGCTCCCGCATCGCGCCCATTAAACCAGTGACGCTACCCCGCTTGGAATTGTTAGCTTGCTTGTTAGGAGCTCGCCTCTTCGACTACGTAAAGAAGACAACAAGAATTGCCCACCTGCAAGTCCAAGTTTGGACGGACTCCGAGATTGCTTTATGCTGGATCGCCGGTGACGCAGCAAGATGGCAACAGTTCGTCCGCAACCGCGTGACTGAAATCCAGCGTCTCACCGAAGGATTCCCTTGGTCCCACTGCCCGAGTCACGATAACCCCGCAGATCTACTCACACGAGGGGTATCAGCTACCTTTCTACTCAAAAGTCAGAAATGGTGGAATGGACCCCTCTGGTTAACCCAGTCGTCGACAGATTGGCCCGTCGAAGAAACTCGCAACCAACTCACCATTCTTCCAGAGACGGTAGCATCGTCGAGCACGATCGCTCCGGTCACGACGTCAAACAACACGAGCCCGTTACTCGAGTTGTCTAATTACGGATCGCTATCTCGCGTCATCCGTCTCACTGCGTGGATTCGGCGCTTCATGAACAATGCGTCGCCCAGTCGTATTTCTGTCTCGGGACCCTTAACTTCGACAGAACTGATATCTGCTGAGACTTACTGGATTCGCGTCGTCCAAATCGAAGCCTTTCCACTTGAAGTCGCAGCGCTACAAGAGAATCGACCCCTGCCTTCCAGCTCGGGCATCCGTCGTCTACTTCCGTTCATCGGACCACAAGGTACAATGCGTGTTGGAGGCCGCCTACAGGAGCTGAATGCATCACAAGATTTGAAGCACCCTTATTTGTTACCGCCCAAGCACAGATTTACACACCTATTAGTGTTGGACGCACACAACCGACTGCTTCATGGTGGAATACAAGATACCCTGACTGAGGTACGGGAAAGATTTTGGGTACCGAGGGGACGGCAGATCGTCAAAAGGGTCTTGCACACCTGCTTACCATGCAAGCGCCGGAGGCTCGTACCAGAAACTGCACCCATGGCTCCTCTCCCGCGTGAGCGAATCACAGAAACAGGTCCGTTTAATGTCGTCGGCATCGATTTCTGTGGACCCCTATATGTTCGTAACACCGCGGTTGATACGAAGGCCTACATCGCAGTTTTTTCTTGCGCGGTCATCCGAGCCATACACCTCGAACTTACTTCGCGCACGACGTCTCAAGCCTTTTTGTTCGCCTTTCGTCGTTTTGTCTCTCGCAGAGGTCTGCCATCTATAGTCTACTCGGACAACGCTCGAACATTCCACCAATCCGCGAAACTCCTCAACCTCGCCTCCTCTCCTGAAGTGCAAGACTACACAAGCGGACTCCGAATTCATTGGCGCTTCAACGTGGAGCGAGCCCCTTGGTGGGGAGGATGGTGGGAGCGCGTCATCCGCTCTGTAAAGGATTGCTTGAAACGATGTCTGAGTCGCAACGGTCTGTCATACGAGGAACTGACCACCGTGCTCCTTGAAGTTGAAGCCGTTTTAAATTCCCGCCCACTGACTTATCTAAGTTCCGAACCCGACGATCTTCAGGCATTGACACCTTCGCACTTCCTCCTAGGAAAACGCGCTATCAGTCTACCGTTGGAAGTAGAGCCTACATCGCTGAGCTCGACACCTGTGGACCTTCGCCGCCGTGCTCAAGTGTGGAAGCGGACGTTGGAACACCTTTGGAAGCGGTGGAGAAAAGAATATCTGCTGCAGTTACGCTCCGCCCACATTAGCACCACAACATCACCGCCTCGACTACAGATCGGCGACGTGGTCATCGTAGAGGACGACAACACACCTCCTCTGCTATGGAAACTTGGTCGGGTGACGACTACGTTCCCGGGCAGGGACGGCGTAACTCGAGCATGCGCTCAACGCCTTTCTAACGGCTATCAACTGCTCCGCCCTGTTCAGCGCCTCTATTTCCTCGAGGCGGGAACACCATCCGCAACGCCGCCGGGGGGAGGATGTTGAATATTAGAAGAAGAAGAGAGCCCGGCTACAGCCCGGGCTCGCGAGCCGGCGCACCGGCAATCGAGTTGTTCTTGTAGATAAAATGGACGCAAACGGTACAGAGCGGTTCTAGTCCTTTCTTTAACAAACACTGTAACTGACCAAAAATTTATTTTGGCACCTAAGAAATGGTCCAAACTTTTTTTTTACTTGATATTGGCTCTTATATTCAAGCGGAGAGAAAAAATGCACCTGTTTTTTCCAAAAGAAATGCCTCAACGGATGTCACCGGATGTTTTATATTGTATATCAGCGACATGGAGTGACGGATTCGATCCTCCGATAAGTTTAAAGCATTTTGCAGATGACACCATAGTATATTGCACTATTTCCTCCGTTCATGACCAAGAAAACCTAGATATTCTACAGAAAATTTCATCAAGATACGTAATTTGGGACACTGACTGCCAGTCAGCCGTCTTGGCGGAACGTGATGGACCATCAGACGTCATCTGATGGTGCATCAGATGACGTCTGACTGCCACTGCCAAGGGAATTTCATCAACAAGGGCAGCATTTATATAAGAGTAAAGCTATACGCACTCATAAATATCGCCAAATGCCTCGATAAAACAAAATGCTCGAAAAAGAAAAAAAAAAAAAAAAAAAACAGGATTATTGCGGACCGAACCGCGACCACTTGCGTACAAATCGAACACCTTAACCCCTATGCTACGCCATTGCTTAGAAAACTCGATTTCACCATTCGTTTTATACGAGATGCGTCGGTTGTAAATGCAGTTAAGACTTCAGCATGTTATGCAAAGCACTCGTACATCACTCGCCGTACTTCAGTTCTACTCACCTGCCATGTAAAGTACTTTCGCGCCGTAGAACGATCCTTTTGTTCGCGCGTCTCCGGCCCAGTAGACCTGGTACACCTTGTCGTCTTCAACTACACCGCTAAAGTCCCTTACATCGTCGGAACTCACAACAGGCTGGGTCTTGTCGAGTAGAAATTCTACTAAAACATAAGACATTGTAGAGGCCGGGCAGGATCGACAGCTTGGAGCAAGCGGGCAAACAAAACGAGTCGAGAGCGATCGTTCATGAAAGCTCGGCGAAGCCTCTATGGGCGAAGCGAAGTGGTGCTTTCGGCGTTTCGGCGGGCTTCTGATCAAGGTTGTCGGTCGGCTGCGTGTCATATCTCTAACATCAGCGGTTTTATGGGCTCACGTCCCGAAATCGGTTTCTTGTGCATAGATTATTTTTCGTATTAATAGATTTGACGAAATAGTGGTATCCGAAAGAACTTTACGTCCTTTGACCGTACGTCTGTCTGCACGTCAAAGCTTTTTGACGCACAGTCAGAGCCAATCGATGTACAATCAAAATCGCCACCAAGACATTTTGATGGCATTTCGCGGCGGCCGACTGCCACCAGGAAACCATCAGAAAGCCGACAAGTGGAGTCTGACTGGAGTTTGACTGTCGGTCAGAGTAACTTGTTGGCCAATCAGACATGTTTGACGTACAGTCAGGCACAGTCAGCGGTCCACTAGAAAACATTGACTGCCAAAGAGGGTTACATTGATAGATTTTTCCTTCGGGTAGGCATCTGAGCAAAATAGATAAATGGTGTACTGAGTGGCAGATGGAACTGAATATTAAGAAAACTGTCTATGTGAATGTAACGCGTAAAAAAACAAATTCTGGAATTTAACTATAAGATAAACGGCCTTTTTTTAAAATTAAGTTACTGAGTATAAATATCTGGGAGTGTTCTTTAGCTCCAATGTAAGCTGGAGCTCCCATATCGATCATGCATTTCAAAAAGGATTTCAAAAACTGTGGATGATCAGAAGAAAGCTAGATTATGCGAGTCCAGCAGTAAAATTAATGGCTTTTAAATGTCTGATATTACCAGCCATTCAATATGTGAGCCCTGTATGGGAGCCATTTACCACTAGAAATGTTCATATTCTAGAAAGACTACAAAACAACGCAGTGCGATTCATATTCAATAGTTACAAATCAACCGACTCTGTCTCCGGACTCAGGTTCCGAGCAAACCTATGCAGTGTTCAAACCAGGTTGGCTATAAGCAGAGTGAAACTTTTTTTTTTTTTTCAGATTTTGAATGGATGTTACAGAATAGATGTCTCGAAATACATTACAACTCCGGAACCTATGCAGCATAGAACAAAACATGATCATTATATTCAACCATATTGGTGCTCAACAGATCGTTTTAAGTACTCTTTTTTTGTTCGGTGTATAGATGAATGGAACAAGCTACCCGCACGTGTTGTCAATTCCGAAGATTTTATGTCATTCGCAAAGGAACTAGAGTTTCTGTGTGCATGTAATTAATTTTCTTTTTATTCATGTCTTTTTTTGTGTGCATGAAATTATGACATTTTTTTATGTTTGCTATTTGTACCACTCCTGCCCTGGCCTTACGGCTGGCAGTAAAAATAAATAAAAAATAAAAAAAAATTCAAGTGTTTGCTGCGTAATTCCATCTACAACAGAACGCTGGCGGAGCTGTACGTCCAGCGTACATTATAATAACTCTTGCGGAGACGCCTGGTGATCCACAGCGTTCGACCAGGTTCACCGCATGTTAAATCGTTTCTCGTGATTTCGACCACGACGTGGCACAACGCAGCAAGTAACGAGAGCGGCGCTCCCGCGGTGATAAAAGGCAGGCGCAGAAACTTGCGCGGGGCTTTTTGGGATCGCGGCGCGGGCGACAACACTCACTAAATGACGACGCGTTGTTGCAGCAGTGTGTGGTGTCATTCGTGGCGGCGGGTTGCAGCAAGGGGAACACTAGTCTCTACGCTCTCAACACAGACATTTGTGATGTTGATGTTACAGCGGTTTCAAAAATGCCCTTCAGTGGTTCCTTCTTACGTAATATATATATATATATATATATATATATATATATATATATATATATATAGGGTGTTTCAGAAAACGCAGTCCATGACATTAATTTTATCTTTGTTTGTTTGTTATGACGTTACCGTGTTTATACTTGATGTTAGCACGAATAAACTTTAGTTGCAAGTCAGCGCCTTGTTCGTCTACCTTCTTGTTCCTGTCCGTGTCCTTGAGTCGTTTTAATTTTTAACCATGAAATACCAACAAGCCCAAACTTTTACGTTTGTTACCTTGCAGTGTCGTGAGCTTTCGAACAGCGAAGCGTTCCTTAGCGGCTGACCGCGCGCGCGCTCTACACTTTTTTGTTTTTTACGAGAAAGAGAAGGGAGGCGGCCGGGCGGCGTCAGTGACAGCCTAAAATACGCTAGACATGGCTTATTGTTTTTGCTTTTCTTGTGAAGTGATTCGGTCTTTCATATTCTCATCGGCTGACGCAGAAATTCGACAGGCATCGGTGTGATAAGAAGGTACTCTGGACTAGCCAATCACTGGATTGACCACTGGTAATGAGTGCAGATCAAGTATGGTTCAAAGCGACGATCAAAGGACAACTTACCACTTGGGGTGTAGTAGTGACAGCGTCGAAGCCGCTAATCACGATCCGCTCCGCCAACACGGAGCTCTTCTGGAGGCGAAGTGTCATGGAGTCGTCAATGAGCACCACATGCCTCCCGTCTTCCGATCTCTCATCCAGAAGCCTCGGAACCACAATCTTTCCCACGGCTGCAAGACATGTCGGACGATTGCAGCTGGGGTGGCTTCTGATTTTCGACGTTTATTTCTTATGTGTTTTGGCATAATACATGGTGGTTTATCGCTCTGTATTCTAATGTCCTGTCCTCATAGAATCTGACCTAAACTAAACTAACCTGGCCTAAAAGAGTCAAACCTAACCTAGCACAAACCTAATCTAAATAGTTTACCTAACCTAAACAAGTTTTTTTCCCGAAAAGTGTTCCCCCTTTTTTTCTTTTTCAACAACACTAGTTTCAGGAATTTTCGAAAGTTTGCGCAGAAGCACCCCTGCATACTCACAGGGTCTTACCTAAAACAGCTTGCAGAAGAACGATGCTGACAGTCAATGGCAACATGTCGTTAAGTGTGAAATATTTGCTTGGTAATAAAAGAGGTTCGAGTTTTCCTAAGGGCTTCGCGCTACGTGGTCCTTTTTTCGGTCGTGCGTGGAGAGAAGCTGGCGAGCGCTCTACGTTCAGGGAATATCATATATCACGATGGCCGAACGCGGGGTCAGTGGAGGAAGAAAAAATTTTTGAACTATTCAAATGGGATGCGCAGTTCTGATTTTCCAGAAATGTTAAGAAATGCCACGTGTGCTAAAAATGTTACCAAGAGGGAAACAGCGCCAAAAGTACAGAGAGCAGAGATCGAGAAAGACACACACTTTGCGCTGACTGACAACTGGTTTATTGCTGGAAAACCTCCTACCGGCGTAAAAACACAAGACAAACATACATTGGAACATCGCCTAAGGGCACGTGTCACGCGTGTGTTCGTCGATCTCTGTCCTTCGTACTTTTGGCGCTGTTTCCCTCTTCGTAAATATGCATAACCAACTCGCCCAACTTTCAACTTTGCAACACATGACTTTTCCGTTGTAATCCATTGCAAAGACTGACGTTCGGGCTAACATCTGTTGATGTTACCTTTTTCGAAAGATGAACATATGCCCGCGCATTGAGCACGAGTTTTAGTGGACAATGACCAAAATAAAATAATATATATTTTTTATTAGATGTTATCAGAAGCAGGTTTTTGGGTCAGGCTTTGTGTTGGTGTTCTATTGAGCGACCTGACATCACGGGCGGATATGACGTAATGAGCGATGTGTTGTCGAGAAATATTTCTTTGACATAAAATTTGCAACTTCATTGAAAACTAGACTTTTAAGAGAAAACACTAGTTTATCTCGCCTTTATATGAAAGACGTTGGAGCCTGAAAGAAAAGCTGCCCCCCCCTCCCCCCGTCCCTCCTCTTAGTTTCTAAGGTATTGTCATAGGCTTTTTATTTTAACACAAAGAATGACTGTTATGAGATTAGATTTGAAACGTTGGCATTTGTGGATTGTTAGCATTGGGATTTTTTTTATGCAATGCGAAGCGTTAAAAGCTAGCAAAATGTAAAAAAACTGAGATAAGTTTGATTGTGATATAATTCCTTAAGCTAATTTAAAGAATGACAGTTATGAGATTAGTTTTGAAATGTTGGCATTTCTGGATTGTTAGCATTGGGATTTTTTTATGCAATAGGAAGCGTTAAAAGCTAGCAAAATGTAAAAAAACTGAGATAAGTTTTATTGTGATATAATTCCTTAAGCTAATTTCAAGAATGACAGTTATGAGATTAGTTTTGAAATGTTGGCATTTGTGGATTGTTAGCATTGGGATTTTTTTATGCGATGGGAAGCGTTAAAAGCTAGCAAAATGTAAAAAAAAATTGAGATAAGTTTGATTGTGATATAATTCCTTAAGCTAATTTAAAGAATGACAGTTATGAGATTAGTTTTGAAATGTTGGCATTTGTGGATTGTTAGCATTGGGATTTTTTTATGCAATGGGAAGCGTTAAAAGCTAGCAAAATCTAAAAAAAAAACTGAGATAAGTTTGATTGCGATATAATTCCTTAAGCTAATTTAAATAGTGATTCATTTGGATTTACTCTAACGATCTGAAAGAAGTTTTTTTTTCCTTAGCGCGGAGCTGCAATATATATTTTCATCTACCTAATTGTTTAAAATATCTTTCTATCGTTTGATCTTTTCCACGTAGTTTCCTAATACGATCAAATAATCGTCAGGCAAGAACGATCAGACTGAGCATTAGCAAAAATGTGTGCTCTTCGGATAATATGGAAGTGTTCAGCTTTCTTTCTAGCTCCAACTTTGTTTGTTTTCTTAACTTTACGGTGTCTTATAGCAAGAAAGACAAAACTCAAAAAGAAGGAAGGAAACAAGAAAAGTTTGCTTTTGTGCGCACACACACGCGCAAGCGCACACACGAAACACTTATGCACATACACACATACTTACACACACAATTACACACAAATGCACACACATACATACATTGTGCATGGGTCTTAGTGTGTGTGTGTGTGCTTGCACTGAATTTAGAAGAGAAAATGAGGCCACGTAACCTGGCGTCACGTGTTTTGTTCACGTGACGTGACATGACTGTGCCAAGTAGCGGTCTCACGCGATGCCATGACATCACGCGACGTCGATTTTGCATCTAAATTTAGCAGGCATGTGAATAGGAATTATGTTCTTGTTGTCGCCCCGAAAAAAACTGTCTAATGTCTTCTTGGCAAAGATAAAAACAAATCGCTCCTTAAATGCTACATTCGTGCATTACAAACTTCGGAGATTTTTTTCTTCCTTTTTTGAGCTGACTGCTCCTCGATCACGAAAAACGTCGTCCAATAACAACGTTGCCTTAAAACGGGTAATCTACTGAATCGAACGATGATATCTGATCCTAACTCTGTATCTAACGGGTGCGACAAGTGGTTGATGCATCTCAATCTTAATAAATGTAAATCCTTAAGAGTTTCCCGTCATACCAACATACGCTCGAATTACTACATGGACGACACTCCGCTGCAGCATGTGTCCTCTTACAAATACTTAGGTGTTTACGTAACCTCTGATCTTTCCTGGGAATCTCACACTAACTACGTAACTAACAACGCCAATCGCATGCTTGGAGATTTCAAACGAAATTTTTCAGTCACAAGTGTCACTGAAACTCCTTTTTATATGCTACTTTAGTACGTACTAAACTTGAATATGCATGTTCTATCTGGGACCCCCGGTCATAACATTATCATTGCAACATTGGAATCAGTTCAAAATCGTGCAGCACCTTTCATACTTTGTAATTACCACCGTACATCCACTGTTACTTCAATGAAAAATAGCCTTGGTTTACCCACACTAATGAACCGTAGAATAATATATCGCCTGACTTTATTTCATAAGATTTACCATAATAACCCTTTCATGCGCAGTGAACTTCTAACGCCACCTACTTATGTTTCATCCCGCGTAGATCACCAGTACAAAGTCGGCATCCCCAATTACAAAACTAACACTTATTAGAACTCCTTTGTTCTTCGCACTAGCTCTGATCGGAATCGCCTTTCCGCTGACAGAGCCTCCATAACCAGTATTATCTATTTTAAAAATGCCTCGTTTGTAAGTTTTCGATTCACCATTTTCTAGTTGGTATTACTGTTATAACATTGTGTAAATATTTCTGAAGTGTCTGAGTAAGCGTGCAATAATTAGTGTATTATATTTCATGTGTGAACAACTGTACCTTTGTCACTTATTTCCCCCACTCCCCTCTGCAATGCCCGTCGGGGCCTTGAGGGCAAATAAATAAATAAATAAATATATAAATAAATAAATATCAAGCCAACGTGCCCCACCAAATGTGTGCCGACACCTGGGTGATATCGGATAAAAAAAAGCTCTGGAAAGAGGACTTTTATCGTTGAGACAGCTGTGCTCGTTCTCAAAAATCGAGTATATTTAAGCCATTAAGTCTCATTTAAAGGCACGTTTGCCTCGACGAAGCGACTGCAGCCTTAATATATCGCGGCGTGTCAATTTCAAATAATCGTCACCATGAAAGCACGCATTCTGCTTGTCTTCGGTGCCTGCATCACAGGTAAAACTTCATTCTTTAAAACCTGGTGTTATAGTGCCCGAATGAGTACTACTAAGTTGAACAAAAATGCAGGTTCCAAGCGCTGCTGTCCAAGCTGTAAACTGGCTTAGAGTACGACGCCTTGAAAGCGCCCTCTAGTGGTGCCTACCGCGTCCAAAAAGTAGAGGCTCGATTTCTGCCCGATCACGTCACAGGGGTGTCATGTTAGAGAGCCGGTATTACAGAGAGTCTCCAACTGCGAGATCATCGGGATCGCGTGCTTTACGAGCTGCGAGGGGATGCCGTTAGAGCGTTGATCGTCTGAGAACGCGTCCGGCTTTTCGCCGAGCGAAAACGTGTCCCATGCGCACGAGCGACCAATCTACGCAGAAAACGTCCGCCATTAAATTGCAAACGCTCCACACGGTTTGAGATGGACCCTCGCAACAATCTTTAGGCTCTCTATGTCACGTTGTTGCCGGCTGCGGTCCTGACGGTGTCACGGTAGCGGTGGTAGACGTGGCGGACGCCTCTTTCTGCAGTAGGTCGCTCTCTACTTTTGACAGTCCCGTTGGGACGCAGCGTAGAGTTATTATAATGTACGCTAGAGATTCAAGTGGCGCTAGTGTGCTGACGCAAATGGAAGCAGACAGCAGCCAGTCCAAAATTGACTTCAGGTAATGTATTTCTATGGGAAAAAGTGAGTGCATTTTCTCTCTGCGCTCGATCATAAGAGCAAATATCCCAAACATTTCGTACGTACTAGGTAGCTTGGAACGTTTCTCAGTCAGGCTGATGAAATAATTGGTCAGTTACGGCGTTTTTCTTTCAAACTCAACGCATTAAAAACGGTGCTAAAACGGCTTCGTACGTGTATTTATGTGCACTGTCGGACACCGTTAGCGCGAACACGACGTCGGCGCTTTTCAGCGTGGGGGATATACGCGCCAAACGAACGAAGAACATCTGGAAATTAAGAAAGACGGCAAGAACTACGCAGTTATACTGAATCAGTAACTACACGTGCATGTACAGTCTCCGGCAATATGAAAGACCCACTGGGAGCGCGTGGCCGAGGCGGTGGCTGCCGGGGGCGCTGCGAGAGCTCCGGGCAATTCCATTCTGCTTCGAGGGGAGGACGCTCTCAAGGGGCTCAGCACAATCTGATAAGCGCGGTTTGCTTTAGCTGAGCCCGAGTGAGCGTCCTTTCCTCGAAGCAGAATGGAATTGCCCGGAGCGCTCGCAGCGCCCCCGCCAGCCACCGCCTCGGCCACGCGCTCCCAGTGGGTCTTTCATATTGCCGGAGACTATACGATCAAAATAAATTGAAAGCCACGCAATCTATTCCGATTTTAAATAAGTAAGTACCCTTTATGCTTTCTGCTCTGAGCGAAGCTGCTTGTTGTGCGCTTAAAATATCACCCGCACGCTCGAAATCTTTGAGAGCAAGTGCCCGATAAAGGCTGCCAGGCAGAGAAAACAACACGAAGAGACACCTTTCATAACACACGGACTTTATTATCTACGTTTTAAATGCTTTTATCCGCTCATGCACGACGGGGTCATTTTCATATAGTGACGGGACTAGCATATTGTCAATATATAAACGTCACCGGAATGCTGGCGAGGCTTGAACACATTCTATATTCCTTTCGATTGTAATTTTGCTTCGAATCGTCGCTTGTTTTCACACACTGCTGCGGAACACACCTTTGGGACTGAAATGTAGCGAAGTTAAACATCGTTCACTGATGAAGAGAAATGCGTTAACTAAAGTAATTACACTTTTACAGTGTTAATCAAGGTACACGCTATTCGGTACGACCCAAATACCCAAAGTGTTCCGCGTTATTTTCCGGCGAAGAGACAAAATGCACGCGCGTTTTCCCATAGGAATGCACAGGAGCACCGCAAAGGTAGACTGGTTGCTGTCTGCTTCAATTTGCGTCACGGAAGTCGCATAGACACTAGCGCCAGTTGAACCTCTAGCGTACATTATAGTAACTCTATGGGACGCAGCGACGAACGCCACAATCGCTTTCTTCCGCGCTTTTTTATATTTTTTTTGCTGAAATTCTATCCGCCCAACCGCCAGGATCGCGGCATCCGACGGCATTACACTCCGTTTTTTTGTGATGTGATTTGTTGCTACTTCGAGACCGCTTTCGATGCGTGGGCGGAGTGCGGAGAGCAAGTGCAAGTCGTCTGCTTGTTGCACAGGGGTTGCGGTGACGTCATAAAGACGCCGAGCTCTGATTCGCTTTCATTGAAAAGATAGACCTCAATGCTAGATGCCTTGCCACCCGCTCTCCTTCCAGTCATAGCCAATCAGGGCTCGGCGTTCTGACGTCAACGCAGCCCCTGCAAAAGAAGCAGACGAAAAATAGTTTGTTGTTGGGCGAGTTGGTGAAAGTTTGGATTCATGGTTTTGCGCAAAAAAGACGCACACAAGAGAGAGAAACAAACACGAGCGCAACTTTCAACTGTATTGAAGAAACTTTAAGAAAACATACAGATATATCGTGGACATCAATGCGTCCACGCATGCGTCGTGTCACTATCACACGCTCGTCACAGAAACTTATCAAGGAAGCGTTTTTCAGCATTATACAAACTTATCGAGGTATCGCTCACACATAGGTCGCCTTTCTTTTTGATAAAGAAGGCTTCCAACAGCTCGCGTGCTTTTTGTCTCTTACCTCCACCCAAAATTGCAGTGTCAGAAAAACGTGGCTCACACTTACAGTTTCTGGAGTGAGCAGGCAAATGTGCCCCGTCATTGGTCTTTAAATTTTGAGCACGCTCCCTGAGACGGTCGTTGGCACACCTTCCCGTTTGCCCCACGTATACGTGGGGCAAACGGGAAGGTGTGCCAACGACCGTTTGCTCTGAATCGCTCTGACGCGACACGCGTTTTTCTTTCTTTTTTTTTTTCTATTTGTGTATTTACGTAGGTATTGGGACCATCCAAGCAGTAACAAAAAACGGCAAAAAATAGTATGATCGCAAAATAGAAGAAATCTTTAACATGTTAAAACGTTTTCACAACGTTAAACAAAAACATGTGTGCAGTGGGTGTACCGATATCGGAAATATTACCTTAATAAAACCAAATTTCCGATTTACGTGAAATAAATATCATCGTGTTTTTTTTTTTTTGTTTTTTGTTTTATTCCGCGTGATTAGAACGAAAATTGGGTCATTCCAGGCAAACGACCCAGACGTCGCGCTCGACCGCCTTCGACCTCTAAAACAAATTCATGGCCCTTTGCCGCAATGTCCGTAGCCATGCCCTAAAATATTTTGACGAAAAACATATCTTGATGACGTGAGCGCGGTTTTAACTTTTAAAAATAGAGCGAAATATAAGTATCACTCCATAATTGATAAAAAATCAGCTTTTTTTATAAAAAACCCAACAATATATTTTCTTAAATTTGCTTAGCTTTCGACTTACAATGTAGTTGGGATTCTGCAGTTTCGTTTAATTTAAATATTTTCTTTAAAAACAATTTTTCTTGCAAATTTGAACATTCTTGTTATTTTATTAAAATATCTAATTTCTTGGGGGACTGAATATAACTTTTTACCGGCTGCCCTGCAGGTATATAACATACAAAAGATATTTAAACAGCTCAATTGAATATCTCGCAAAAAACAAAATTTCTGCATTTGCAAAAAAAAAAAAAAAAGAAGAAAAAGCGTTTTGACGCATAAGCAGCCGTTTATTTTTCCCTGAAGTCCTCCAAAAAATATATATATATATATATATGGTGGCTTTGGAAGAAAAATCGAATGCCTTTTGATTCTGAAAGTTTCATCGAAATAATCTTTGTTTAAAACGAGAAAACAATTTTTGAAGTTGAACTCTCGCACCACAAACCGGCGTCGTTTCTTAACGCCTCTTCGCCGCGCAGCACGTCACCGGCGACGATAGCTGACACGATTAAGTTCAAAGAAAGGACGGAGTTTCCTGCCGCTTCCCCTTGTGAGCGGTGGCCGGGTGCTGACGTTCTGTTACCCAATAATGCGACATTGATTTGATGAGAAAATTAAATAAAGTTTATTATACTGGGTTAACTTCTTGTTACATCAAGAGGTCTCTTTTGCGTGCTGCTCCTGGCGTGCCTCCGATCGTTCTCTTGAGCGGTTTCTTCCCACGCAGGCGCGGGCGATTTCTCGTTCCCAGGTTGGCGCTTTGGACAACGTTCAGTTCTCGCGCTCACGAAGCGTCACATATTCGATGGTATACATTACAGTTCTGCTGAGGCCAGATAAACAAGCCGAACCCGCAATTGATCCCCGCACGCTCGCGAAACGTCACGTATTGCGGATTCCATAAATATATTTTACTTCTCATGGAGAATTAAGATATATTTATGGAGAAGTCCACGTCACCTGATGCCGCCCGTCGTTTTTGGCGTCACGTTTCGGAGCTTGAAGGGCCGTTCTCGGGTACAAATGGTACAACGGGCCCGCTATGGCTACGCACTGGCGGCACCTCCGATTATAACAGGATGCCCACCGTTTCTTCCCTTGCAGCCAAAAAGACGCACGAGGGCAAGTGGCAGACAGCTCCGTTTTCTCTTTGGACCTAATCGTGTGAGCTGTCGTCGCAGGAGGCGTGCTCTGCGGCGAAGAGGCGTTAAGAAGCAACACCGGGTTGTGGTGCGAGGGTTCACATTCGAAAATAGTTTTTTTTGCTTTAAACGGATATCACTTTGATTAAACTTTCAGAATCAAAAACAATCGATTGTTCTTCCAAACCCACCATATATTGTATTTTTGCCTGGAACACGTCAGGGTGAAATAAACAGCTGTTTCTGCATCAAAATTTAACGCACTTTTTTGCAACTTCAGGATTCCTTTTTGATTCGAGATATCTAATTGGACGGTTTTACACATATTTTATTGATTATATACCTACATGGAAGCCGGTAAAATGTTAGTTGAAGTCCCGGGAGAAATTATATATATTTTTAATAAGTTAACGAAAAGGTTAAAAGTTTAAGAACTTTTTTTTTGTTAAATATGCAAATTAAACAAAAAGTTTACAGGCCCAACCACATTGTAAGTCGAAAGCCCTGCAAATATAATAAAGATATATTGTTGGATGTTTCGTTAAAAAATATTTTTTTCATCAATTATTGAGTGCCCTATTGAAAATCGCTCTGAGGGGACTTCAGGAATTCTTTAAAGGGTGTGAAGGGGACTTCAGGAATTCTTGTGATGTTTGAAAGGTGCACCGATATTTCCTGGTGGGTTCGTTGGCCCCGTCATAGGCTCTCCTGAAATGTCTGAAGTCCCCTTTACAATTCCTTGAAATGTCTGAAGGCCTGTCAAGGACTTTTCTAATGGGGTCGGGAAAACTTTCAGGCTTCTTGAGATGTCTTTGGGGACACGGCCTAGGTGGAGAAAATACATGTCGCAGAATTAGAACATAGCTACGTATTGTTCACAAAGCGAAAACAAATAATTATCTGGAGAATGTCAATCGTATGTGTGTATGGTCAGTTTTTTTATTACTGCTCTTCTATCAAACACAACTGGGCTCCTCGACCCGTCTGTCACTGGCCGGGTGTTCGGTCGCCAAGGGGGCTACGGGTACGATCGCCCCATGTGGAGAATTGACAAGGCGCGGGCCGAGTGTTTTTGACCGAGCGGCGTTTTGAGGCGAACAAGCTTTACTTGTTGCACTAATAATAATATAAAGGGGCAAGCCGAGAGCAGCGCGTTGCCCAAATTCAGGGAAGCTGGGGAGATTCCGAGGGCGAAGTGGCAGCGACTCGTGCCGGGAACTAAACAAAACCATTTTGCTTTTCACCAGAGTCGGAAGTCCTCTCTTTTTCGTCGTCGCCAAAAACACGAACAGGCAACTCAAATTGCCCCCCTTCTTTTACAATGCCTTACACACACACACTGCGCTTCTCTCCGCCCAGCAATGGGGAGAGGGTGCAATACCGCCAGTTCCGGACAGCACGCTTCTCCAATGGTCGGCGGGAGAGAGTGGTGTGAGGAAACCGAAGAAGTCAGGAGGCCGCTATAGCCATTTTCTTTCCGCTCGTGGGCGGTTTGTTTCTCACCGCCATGGAGATCTGGAACGGACCGGTTTCCTACATCCAGAAAGGTAAGCACTGCTTTGAGGGCTCGCCCCTTGGTCTATTTTAATCCGTGCCGTTTTTTCCTTAATTCCGCAGGTGAGCCCCAGTTCGGCGTTGGCCGCCTTCAGCACCGCTCGCGCACCATCGTGTTCAGCGCATTCAAGGAGATGGTGGCCGGTGTCGGCCTACTCGCAGCAAGCCTGGCAGTCGGGATCAGCGTCCAAGATCGCACCGAGATCATGGCACTGTGGGTCCTGAGACGGCGGATGACGGCCGCTGTCCCGCCTTGTTCCTTGCGCCTCCTCGTCCGACCGGCCTCAGAAGAATCCAGCGAGCGAAAAATAGGCCGAAGACGCCGCCCCGACGAAATCGTAGACGAAACCGTGACTGTGCTCGGAATTTCTCAACGGTGACGGGATCTGCTAGCGAGTTCGTGGTTTTCGCTAAACCTGCTTACTGAGACTGTGTATGTGTACGTCAGGTGCACCTGCTCCGTTTTATTAGCTGAACTACCGTACATCAGGAATTTACCCAACGGCATTGTGAGTACTTTGAAATATATTTTTCGTTGTGATAAAGAAGTTAGTTGTTCCTATTTGATATGATCTCTTTCGTGGACAGTCGCTTGCGCACGGGTCTGAACAAGCGTTGGTTTTTATCGTCTTTTTGAGTTTTAATACGCATGTAAAAGTCAATGTCCGCAATAAATTTTCAATAACGTTTTGAACTGAATTTTTGTTTATGGTTCACAGTCATTTGGGCGTCTAAAGGGTTGATGGGCTAAGGGGTTTGGGTTGAAGGGCTGTGGGGCTGGAGGGTTTTTTCTGAGGGGTATATCTGAAGGGTATTTTTGAAGGGTTTTGAAGGCCTGTGCGGTCCCATAATCCTTCAAGGCTGATGGGCCCTTTAGAATTATTTTCAATAGGGTGATGCCTAGTTTCCCGCAGTTTTATATTTAAATTAAAACCGCGCTCACGTCATCAAAAAATTTCATTCGTCAAAATATTTCAGGGAAGGACCACGGACATTGCAGCAAAGGACTTTTTTTTCTGAAATAGGAGATGGTTTAGCGCGACGACTGGGGCGACAGACGCTGCTCCCATTCATGCAATACACACCATATGGCAGGAACCCCATGTTTTCTTGTTGACATACGACCCTTATGTCATGCATTCCATGTCGAACGTCTCAGACATTGCGCTGACCAACTCCGATTTCTAGAAAAAAAAAGCATGGCCCTTTGTCGCAATGTTTGTAGTCAATCCCCGAAAGAAAAATCCATCAATGTAACCCTGTTTGGCAGTCAATGTTTTCTAGTGGACCGCTGACTGTGCCTGACTGTACGTCAAGCATGTCTGATTGGCCAACCAGTTACTCTGACCGACATTCAAACTCCAGTCTGACTCCACTCTTCGGCTTTCTGATGGTTTCCTGGTGGCAGTCGGCCGCCGCGAAATGCCATCAAGATGTCTCGGTGGCGATTCTGATTGTACATCGATTGGGTCTGATTGTACATCAAAAAGCTTTGATGTGCAGACAGACGTACGGTCAAAGGACGTAAAGTTCGTTCGGATACCACTATTGCGTCAAATCTATGAATACGAAAAATAATCTATGCACAAGAAAACGATTTCGGGACGTGAGCCCATAAAACCGCCGATGTTAGAGATATGACACGCAGCCGACCGACAACCTTGATCAGAAGCCCACCGAAAAACGCTAGAAACGCCGAACTCGCCACTTCGCTTCGCCCTAGAGGCTTCGCCGAGCTTTCATGAACGATCGCTCTCGACTCGTTTTGTTTGCCCGCTTGCTCCAACCTGTCGATCCTGCCCGGGCTCTACAATGCCGTATTTTTTAGTAGAATTTCTACTCGACAAGACCCAGCCTGTTGTGAGTTCCGACGATGTAAGGGACTTTAGCGGTGTAGTTGAAAACGACAAGGTGTACCATGTCTACTGGGCCGGAGACGCGCGAAAAAAAGGATCGTTCTACGGCGCGAAAGTACTCTACATGGCAGGTGAGTAGAACTGAAGTACGGCGAGTGATGTACGAGTGTTTTTTATAACATGCTGTAGGCTTAACTGCATTTGCAGCCGAAGGATCTCGTGTAAAATGAATGGTCAAATCGAGTTTCCTAAGCGGTGGCGTAGCATAGGGGTTAATTTTAAATAAAAAAAAAAAAAAAGCGTAGCATAGGGGTTAAGGTGTCCGATTTTACGCAAGTGGTCGCGGGTTCGATCCGCGGTGGTCCTGCTTTTTTTTTTCTTTCTCTCGAACATTTTGTTTTATCGAGGCTTTTGGCGATATTTATGAGTGCGTATAGCTTTACTCTTATACAAATGCTGCCCTGGTTGATGAAATTCCCTTGGCAGTGGCAGTGAGACGTCATCTGATGGACCATCAGATGACGTCTGATGGTCCATCACGTTCCACCAAGGCTGCTGACTGACAGTCAGTGTCCCAAATTACATATCTTGATAAAATTTTCAATAGGGTCCCTGAAATATTTTTGACGAAATTTTTTTTTCCTTACGTGAGCGCGGGTTTTGTTCTTAAAAACAGCGTGAAACTAGGCATCACTCAATAATTGAAAAATCTGTTGTCTTTTTTTACGAAACATCCAATGATATATTTTTTTCTTATATTTGCAAAGCTTCCAACTTACAATGTGGTTGGGCTTAAACAATTTTGCTTAAGTAAAACATTAAAAAAAATTTTGTTATTTTATAAAATATATATAATTTCTCCAGGGACTTAAATTAACTTTTTACCTAGTCCCTGTAGGTATATAATCTATAAAAATGTTTAAAACCACCCAATTAAATATCTCGAAGTAAAGAAAAAGCCTGAAATTGCAACAAAAAAAAACTGCGTTTTGACACATAAACAGCCGTTTATTTCACCCTGAGGTGTTCCAATTAAAACTACAATATATGGCGGGTTTCAAAGAACAATCTATTGTGTTTTGATTCTGAAAAATTGATCAATGCAATTTTTGGTTAAAGCGAGAAAACAATTTTTGAATTTGAACCCTCGCACCACAACATGGCGCTGCTTCTTAACGCCTCTTCGCCGCATAGCCCGCGACTCGCGACGCTAGCTGACATGATTAGGTCCAAAGAAAGAACGGAGTTTGCTGCCGCTTCCCCTCGTCCGTCTTTCCGGCTGCAAATGAGAAACGGCGGGCATCGTGTTATAAGTCGGAGGGGCCGCCAGTGTGTAGCCATAGCAGGCCCGTTATGCCCTTTGTACCCGAGGGCGGCTTATCAAACTCCGAAACGTGACCTTAAAACAAAGGGCTGCATCAGGCGACATGGACTTCTCCATAAATATATAGATCGTACTTTTCCTTGAAAAGTACCATATATTTATAGAACAGTGGACTATTTTTGACTAAAAACCACACGGTATTTAGATTGATATGTAGTAAGCATCATGAATATTGGCTTTAAGCAATTTAAAAAAATAAAGAATATATGAGAATTTCAGCAGTTTTGATAGTTCTGTTACAAACTATCTCGTTGCTGCAGGCGGCCGTTAAAATTCTTATTCACAACCCTGTACTTATACTGCAAAAAAATAATGTTTCAGGCCGTACAACTAAATATCGTGCAGAAAAACAACGAAATTTGTGCAAAATTGAGCTTTGCAGTTTCAAGAGCCGTCAATTTTGCCTTGAGGTGGGCCAAAGAAAACACGAAACATGATGACTTTTCACTTAGGCGTTTTTCTTTTTTTCTTTAAAATTGTCAAAAACGCCCCCTCGGTTAATTGTTGATAAACATTGACAATTAAATACTGGCGATCTACTGGGGTTAGCTCAATATATTTTTATGACTATGGAGAGCACAAAACACGCTCTTTATACATATTATAAAACCACTCAGCTGTGTAAACTTCCCTCTGCGGTACATTTACGTTAATGTTATGCTAAAACCGAAAAGTACCGATTTCAAAATCAATTTTGTCAAAAAGCGCACCCAAGTAGCGCACCACGTTGGGTTGCGGATGGGGCGGTATTCGCCGGCCGGGATACTAATACCGGCCAGTACCGGAAACGCCCCAAGGGGCGACATCGGCCGGGCCCAATGCCGGAATCCGGCCGGTACCGGGAACTTATTGGGAAACCGGGATGTCGGGAATACGGGATGTTCCCAGTGAGCTCCCGACAGAGATCCCCGGCATGAAACCGGTGGTACAGTAGGAAACCATCAGTGTGTCAGCGTATTTCCGGGTCAAAGCCAGTCCAATTGCGGATTAGTGCCAGCGTAATAACAGATCAGTGCCACAGTAATTGCGGGTCAGAACCAGCGCAAATGCGGATCAGCGCGAGCGTATTTGTCATTCAGTGTACCCAGCATAGAACCACTAGAATGCTCGCTATGCCAGGCTTTAAAGCCCAGGTGTGACAATCTACTGCATTAAAATTTTGAAGAGCTAGCTTCTCAGTAGATCAAATTCACTTAAACGAGGGAATGCCAAATTTTTCAGTGCGAAATATTTTATTGGTTTCCATATCTTTTTTAGGTGCTGACGGTTTTTAATATGTTTTCGAACTTGAACCGAAACAAGCCAGTTTAGTATTTGTGAAATTTTAAGAAACAGTTCTGTGTGAACAATTGACTTCCTCCATGTATACAGTATAACCATGGCAATTATTGTATACTTGTTGAGACGGCACGTCTCGTTCATCTTTATTATTTATTCATGTAAAACCCGCAGCGCCTATACAGGCATTATTACGGAGGGGCACAATGCATTAAAAAAAGATCCACAGTCTCGCGGCACACCACTTCCGCCGGTAATGAATTTCATTCTGCGATGGTTCGTGCAAAAAAAAGAAAGAGTGTTTCAATATGTTTGTCCTGGAGAAATACGGTGAGTGCAGAAAATTTGCAGCACAAATTCCTGTTTGGTTGTGATAAATCGAGTAAAACAATTTGAGGCGCAGCCTTTTACGACGTTCATTTAAATGCAGCCATCCCAGTTCCTTTTTCGTTTCAGTTGTGCTACTGAAAAAATCGTATCTTCCCAGGACAAACCTAACAGCAACACATCTACTACGTTCTATAGCACTGATACGAACCTGGTAGGACGGATCCCACAGATGAGAGGCATTCTCTAATAACGGTCTAACATAGGCTGTATACGCTGCTTCATTAAGCTCTTTCTTGGATGTTTAAGGTTGCGCTGTAAGAAACTTAGAGCCCTACCTGCCCTGGAAACGACACCGTTTACTTGCGCTGTCCATGTTTCCTCTTCCGAAAATATAACACCTAAATATTTATAAGATGGTTCCATTCTAATATTTTCATTGTTAATGGAGTATGGATGAGACAATTTATTATGTTTTCTTGTGAAGCACTGATGAACACACTTGCTAGCGTTCAATGACATCTCATTGTTACTACACCATGATTCAATTTGTCTAACATCTCTCATAAGCTGCGTGAAATCCGTTTCACCAGACACTACGTTGTACAATGCAAAATCATCGGCAAATAGGCGTATTTTTTATTCAATTCCTCGGAAAATATCATTAATATAAATGAGAAAGAGAAGCGGTCCCACGACTGATCCCTGTAGCACACCAGATGTTACAGAGACACGACCCGAACATGTCCCATTTACCACAACCTGTTGCTGCCTTTACTCTAGGTAATCTTGTAACCAGTGCATCACATTATTTTCAATATTTAGGATTTCAAGTTTCTGCAGTAATACCGAATGGAGAGACAGTATCAAATGCCTTCTTGACATAAAAAAAATACAATCAACTCGAACTCTGTTATTAAGTACTGTGGCAATATCATGATAAAACTCGACAAACTGCGTCGTGCATGAAAAATCTTTTCGGAACCCATGCTGTTGATCGTTCAAAAAGCCGATCGAAACAAGTTGCTTCATTAACGCAGAGTACAAAACATGTTCAACAATTTTACAGCACACTGCGGTAAACGAAATCAGCATGTAGTTCAGAACAGTACCTTTAGATCCGCCCTTTAAAACCTGCACTACATTGGCTACTTTCCAATCATAAGGTAGTTTTCCCTCCTGTGTCGGGTTAGAAAAAATTACAAAAAGATATTTCGCTACTGCACTCGAACAATACTTTAACAACCTAGGAGAGATACCATCAGGACCAGTAGCTTTGGATTTATGAATATTAACAAGCAATTTATTGATTCCATTAATGGAGAACTCAACCTGCGGCATGTCAACATACAAGTCGCAAGCCATCTGTAGGGAAACATTTTCATCGGGAAAGAATACTGACTTAAAGAAATCATTAAATAATGTAGCTTCATCCTAATCATTGGTTACTACAAAACCCTTCATGCTGCATTTGACTGGGGGGCCCAAGCTCATCTTTACCGCACCCTTTCATAAGTTTCCAAAACTTCTTGTTGTTACTTGGCAGGTCTAAAGTGAAACCTTGAAAGAAGGTCCTCTGGCATTCCCTTAATTTTTTTTTGTTATATTGTGACGTTAGATCCCGCAGTTTACCAAAGTTCTCCTCAGATTTATTTTTGCAGTACCTTGTGAAGGTTCTCTGTCGTCTACATATCATGCAAATTAGATCACCAGTAATGCATGGTTTCTCCCTCTTTTTCAGTTTACTGCTTAATGTACTAGGTACATGAGCGTCTATGAAAGTAAGAATTCTTTCCCTAAAGGTTAGCCACAAATTATTAACGCTTATGTCGTCTGCAATCCATTCAAAAGATAAAAAACTGTTCTCAAGCTCTATTGAGATCTTCGCATAATCTCCTTTGTCAAAAACAACAACAACAAAACTTTCCTAGACTCGTTAATTCTACTCGATTAGCAGTTGTGGCTACATTGACAACGACGGCATGATGATCACTGATACCAGGTGGGACGCATACATTCGACAGAACATCGGGAGTGGTCCAAAACAATAAATCAAGAAAGTTAGAGCCGCGTGTCGGCTGGGTGACATATTGAGAAAAGCCAAGTGTATCCGACATAGTTTTCATCTCAGAGTATATACCGCTATTAGAGCCTAAAACGCAGCTACCATCACTCCACGTGGCATCCGGTAAATTAAAATCACCTCCAAGAAGAATACACTCGGCAGGAAAAGAACAAACAATCTTGCGCAGCTGCCGAATAACACTGAAATCAGAAGCTGGTGGACGATAAAAGGAGTCAACCACAAATCTTGAACCATCAGACTATATGACACGACACCAAACAGATTCAGTTGAGTTTCTATCAACACGAAGTTCACGGCCATCTAATGAATCCCTCACTAAAATAAAAACTCGGCCACCGTGCGTCATTCTATCATGACGGTACACATTGAAAAAACGCGGAAATACTTCATTGTCCATTATACTTGCGTCGAGCTAAGACTCCGCTCCGATAACGACATCAGCACATATTGAACTGATTAGGCCAGCCAATTCGCCCACTTTATTTTTAAAACTCCGGAAATTTACAAGAAGTACAACAGTTTCACAAACTGCCCTTGATTTGGGGGTACATTATGATCGTTTAACTTGTATCACTTCCTAAAGTCCTGAGTCCCATGTATATGACTTGACATCTATGTATAGCTTACCGCGTACAAGTTTAACCAAGTGGTCGCCTTGCTCCCATTCTGCTTTCGCATGGTCCGATAAGTGCTTACGCTTAATGCGTACATCCTGCGAATGGTCGTCACCATAGGTCGGCATTTTAAGCTGTCCTCACTCAAACTCACGATCACTATTTTTTCCTCAATCAGAACTCACGCCCACTCACGATCACGATTTATTCAAAATAGGATCATCACCCGGACTCACCCTCACGGCTCAACGCAAAACCAAAACTCACTCGCCGTCATCATCACGGTCGTCACGCTCACAGATCATCACGGTCATCACGCTCACAGGTCATCACGAATCATCAGACTCACAGGTCATCACACTCACAGTTCCTCACGATCCTCACACTCACAGGTCATCACACTCACAGATCCGCACGGTCCTCATACTCACAGGTCATCACGGTCCTCACGGCACTCACACTCTCAGCTCCTCACGGTCCTCACTGTTACAGGTCATCATGCTCATCACACTCACAGGTCCTCACACTCACAGCTCCTCACGGTCCTCACACTCGCAGGTCCTTGCGGTCCTCACACTCACACAGGTCCTCACGGTCCTCACACAGGTCTTCACGCTCATCACACTCACAGGTCCTCACACTCACAGGTCATCACGCTTGCCGGTTGCTTTCTTTGTGCTTTTCTTTTGTTTCTCTCAAGCCTTTGGTTTGTCTTCGCGTGAGTCGTGCGGCGGGGAAACTTCTGAGCCACTAATCCAATTTGAAAGAAATGCACTATGTTAATGTTTATGCTCCGCACATTTCTACCAAATTTCGTAAACCTGGATGAATTACGAAAGAAACTAAATGCAAGCTGACTAAAGTGGGTGCGTTTAACTTTCACCTGCTGACAAGGGCGGCGGGGAAAACAGAAACGCGCCTTCCGACAGGTTACACAGACAATGTCGCAGTGATTAGAACATCGCCTCGCTGTGCATACCTCGCTCATTTGTACACAGATAAACCATTACTACATATATCACCTCCGTTGCTTTTTTTGTGCCACCCACAGGTACTTCTACGGAAGTTTATGCAGACTGTATATATAGTAAACATATGGGCATCGACCCATATTTTTTTTTTTGTGGGGGGGGGGGGGGGGGGGGGGGGAGAACGGTTATATTAGGTAGGGTGGTTGCACGTGACGACGGTTTGAAATCTCACCATAATCCCTGTTGACAGTGGTGTCTGTCAGTCGTATGCTATTCTATGAACAGAGGCCGCGGTGGCCGAGTTTTCTTCTCACTTGAGTTGCTTCTGATTTTGTTGATCGACCGTGCTTGCCGGAGTAGGCTGCGATTTAAGGAGAATCATCGGCTGGCATTGCTTTTCAGTCATCTCGGCCTTTATAAAATACTGTCAGCATTCATTATCTTGATACATGCAGCCGTCCTTGAATTGATTTCGTTTGGATTGGTTTGACTTTGGCATGACTTTGCTTGGTTTGGTTTGGAGTGGTTTGGGGGTTTGCGGCCGTCCCCATGTGGTTCTTTGTCGCGCTCTCGATCATGTAGGGGGCGCCACTTTTCATGTGGCAAACCGCGTCATTCTTGACACGCAGTTTTATAATGGGCAATCAGTTCGTCGAAGAAGGTTTCATAGACAGATTGTTTCATCGACACTGCGATGTTTCATCGGCAGATCGTTTCTTCAACATTTGTTTCATCGATGTGTCATCCGAAGATCGTTTCTTCGACATTCGATGCTCGACAGAGCTTATTACTCAGCCACCATATTACTACATTTCGTCGACACTTTTTTTGTTCTTTTTGTTTTACTCGTACGTCTAACAACATTTCTCTTTCTCTTTCATCGACGCGGCGTTGGCTCCTTGACGTCATGCGTTCTTCGCGTGTTCGCAGCGCACTACGGTGTCCGCTTCAGACAGGGCGCAGGTGGCGCAAGCGCAAATGCTCCTCACTCTTTGTACGCATGCAGTGCAGTGTGCTGTTCGTGGTGTTGGCTGTGCGCTTACGTCGCTTACGTTGCTGGAGTGGTGCGTGCGGCGCGGCGGCCTTTTGCACACGTATGACCGTTTGGCCGCGTGCTCGGCCTGTCTAGCGGATATTGGTTTGCGAAAGGAGCGTGCCCTATAGGGGGGGGGGGGGGGGGGGGGGAAACTGAGGCTCGGAGCTCGGCAGCCAGACGGTCGGACGTAATTGTTGCTTTCTGTCGTGCTTTTGGCCGCGTGCACACTTGGCGCTCGCGAGATGCTGAATCATTCCAAACTTTTTCTAAAAGGAGTTTTTCTCGACGCAGTGGTGGCTTAGTATACCGCTCATTTTTCGTAGCGTCATGTGAGGCTTATTTTGTGCCCAGTAATGCACGCGAAATTCCAAAACTGACGTTTTGCAAGTGTTCCGAAATAGGTAGTGACGTAGAGGTTAATCTGTCGGTTTCGGTAGTCTTTAAAAGTCCAATGAACGAGGTATTTGCATTGTTATAGAGTCTGAGCATAAGGAGTTTGAGCGAATATAGGGGGCACTCCGATCGATCCAACATGGCGGAAAAGAGGGGGATAGATTTGCGGCGCCCGTCGATCGGTAGCGTATAAATTAAACAAAGCGTGCTGCTCTGTTTGTTTACGTGTGCGAGACGATCATCGCTTCAACCAAGACCTACCGTGATGCTACAAATGAAGTGTTCAAGCCAGTCGAAGGCAAGCAATCTTGCCATAGTGAAGATATGTGTGCAAGTGTTCGACGTGAGCTCTCACGCTGGTGCAGCTGTCATCAAGTTGAAGCGAATGTACTTGGGTCCAAAGAAAGGTGCACATCAACAATGTTGGCGCGTTGAAACTATGACGCGTACTTTATCTAAAACTAAACTTATCGGTCTGCGGCTACAAACATTTTCGTTGACGTTGCTTATATGAAGTAACCATTCAGGCCTCGCATTAAACGGTGTTGCGAACTCTTCGGTTGTTCTAGTTAATAGTGCTAAAAGGTGGTTGGATGGAAAGTATGACAGCTACAGCATACAAGGGACGACTGAGGTCTTTATCGTGCGTTCTATGTATGGAAACGTCGGTATCCTTGGTGTTATATTGCGATCAGCTGGTCGCCGATCGGTCTGTTTTTATGCATAATGTAAACAAGCCCCGGAAGCGCCAATCTCATTTCGATGTGCTTGTGCACCCCTACAAGCCTCCTTTTGGCTCTTGTGGAAAGCTTTATTGTAATAGCAATAGTCTCATCGGCCGTTCGAGTTGTATGTACCACGGTGATATCTGCTGTGTGCGATCTGCAAAATAGCAAGTCTGTATTAAATGCCAGAAAGAGAACAAAGGTAAAGCTTTTTTAACTTTTTTTTTCTTTTTACAAAAGAGGGCAAAGCTTCTGAAACAAGAGCAACCTAAGCTGATGTTTTAGTGTGCTCAAGAATGAATGGCAAAAGGTGCTTATGCTAAGTGGTAGATGTACACAGTTAATTTTCTTTTGCCTCTGCATTGTAAATTGAAAGATATGTATCAGCAGAAGGCACGTGTCCTTTTGAAAATGTATTTTATTAGGGCAAAAAAAGGTTTTCATACACAACCGAAGAGTTCGCAACACCATTTAATGCGAGGCCTGAATGGTTACATCATCTAAGCAACGTCAACGAAAATGTTTGTAGCCGCAGACCGATACATTTAGGTTTAGATAAAGTATGCGTCATAGTTTCAGCCTCAAACGCCAAACATTGTTGATATGTACCTTTCTTGATGACAACTGCACCAACGTGAGAGAGCCCACGTCGTCGAACACTTGCACCCATATCATGACTAGGGTATGGCAAGATTTCTTGCTTGAAGTGAAGATCATCTCGCTACGACTAGCTACGACCACACACCGCAGCGATGCAGGCATCGAAGGGGCTCAACGCTGTCAGTCGCCGTCACCCGACGCTGCTCGTTTGACATTCACGGCTTTCCGCCCAGGTGCTTCGTTTGTACTTGGAACCAAGTGTTATTTTCTGTGCTTGTGTCTGCGCTCAGTGGCTGGATATGGGCCTCAAGAGCAGTTCTCCAGGCTCAATAGCATTCGCCGAAGAACTTGCGAAGAAAATGCCACCCAGGAAAAAAAGCACGAAGACACAACGCACCAGCTTGGTGGACTATGCACTGGTCGCGGAAACCAGGCCCTGCGGAGTATACACCAAATGCAAACTATCTAAAAAAAATCATTTTTAGGTTCAAATTGGCTTCTGCGGACTAAACGCCTCGACACTGCCTGTTATTATGCATTGTATATTCACCACTGTTTGTTGCGGCTTGAGACTGCCTTCCTGTAATGATGCAGAGGGGTCAACTGAACCTTGAAATAAACATATTTAAGCACATCTAGACACGATGTTCCTTAAAGCCAGATGGTCAGGGAAAAGGTGTGCCATTACCTAATTTGCCAACAGCACACCAATGGTCACAATCGAAACTCACCGAGTCAATGGGCAGTTTTCCACCGCATTATCGCCGTGTAATCACCCATTTGGTCCATTAAAAACCTTGAGGCTGTAGCCACCAGCACACCCGTTCTAGATCTGGAAAGCTTATGCTGTAGACGAAATTCCCATATCATCACATTTTTAGCAAACTGAATGGTCCCACCTGTTACACTTTTAGCTTTGGAAGTAAACCAGTTCACAATACCACCAGTGGCATACATCGTGCCAAGCATTAGTGCCGCGTGTGGCAGCAAAATGTCCTAACTAGGGAAGCAAACTTAATCGATCGTGTTGATTAAGGCACCTAGATACGGGAGAAATTATCAATCAATCAAAGAAGGACCCTCGAAAGGGAAGTTTTCTCGCCGAACCAACATTACTTTTTATTGGGCGTTCCGCAATGTAAGGCCGAAGACATTCGCTCCGTGATCGGTACAGAAGCATTTGCTCAGTAGTCGGTCGTGCGTGATAAAAACAACAACAAAAACAAAGGTGGAATAGAAACGCGATAGATTCGCCTTTGCACGGAGTACTTAAACTTAAAATCGTGTCAACATAAAGCGACTATGGCCCGCCATGCTAGCAGCTATCTTAAATTTTACCCGTGTAGTCGTCACACCCGTGCACCAAACGAAAGCGTTGCTGCAAGCACCTCCGCCGTCAACTTTGACTCGCTGTTGAGTTTGAACAACTGCTCTATGAGGTCCATATCCAACCACTGAGCACATACACAAGCACAGGACAGCTGACCGCTTCTACGTGCGCGAGCTCTCGCTGGAAGCGTAATCCTATATATATAGTGCTCATCCGTGTGTACTGTGGTGAATATTTCAGGCCCAACATATCAATAGTTTATTGTTATCAACCAGGAAAACGCAATATCTGTAAACACCCCCCGACAAAGAAAGAAAACGAGAGCTCGCCGTTCGCTTTGACCAACGTTGGCTGTGACCAATAGACCGATCTCACCAACCGTCAAGAGCGTGCGTGACGCAGCCATAGTTGTACTTCACAGGAGGCAGCGGTAGTGCACGAGACGGCTACTCTCGTGCACTACCGTGGCGTTTACCCTCGTACAGAAAGATCACAGTTCCCGCAATTCATTGCGACAGAGGAGGCATTGCGAAACTGGCGATGAGGTCGGTCTATTATCCCAAGCCCGGTTCAAAAATCTGCGTTTCGAGCGACAGAAACGACAAAAACAACACGAACGACATGACAAAGGGGACGATTATGTTCGTATTACAGAGCGTGGCAGATAATGCAATGAGCAGCTTTGTCAAGCAATCATGTGTCACGGTTAGAGCACTGCACGGGCCGGAATTTCTAGGCCCGGCCCGACCCGGCCCGGTAGAGACACGGCCCGGGCCCGGCCCGAGCCCGACAGAATTTTTAATTTCTAGGCCCGGCCCGACCCGGCCCGAAAGAGACACGGCCCGGGCCCGGCCCGAGCCCGACAGAAATGTTAATTTCTAGGCCCCGCCCGACCCGGCCCGATGGCTGTAGCCCGAAATAACCCATTCCCGTTTGAACCTGTCCTGTTTCGACCCGTTCCCGAAACGAGCTCCCCATTTGAACCCTTCCTGTTTCGACCCATTCTTTAAACACCCTTCCCATATGAATTCGTCCCGTTTCGACCAGTTCCCTAAACGCCCTTCTTGTTTGAATTTGTCCTCTTTCGACCCATTCCCTAAACGCCCTTCTTATTTGAACCAGTTTCCGAAACACCCTTTGCGTTTGAACGCGTCCCGTGTCAACCTACTTTTATAAGGCCCAGCACATCGCAACCTCTTCGCAAAGAGTCTCCATCGTTCTAAGCCTGGTCTGCGCACCTTTTTCTGTTTAAGAATATGTTCTGAAGTAGCTTTACATGTCAACGCGTTCTTAAAATATACAACCCTTTCAGGCAAGCTTAAGTTTAATATATCCCTACTTAACCCCTTAAAACGTTTTTTTTTTCAAGATGCTTCCCAAAACGTGCAAGCACGGAACGGACTATGTACACTGCGCGACACTGATACCGCGAACACGACGTTGGCTCTTTTTTCGAATTTTACTTCGAACTGGTGTTAGTAGGCAACAAGGTATACCGCTTAGGTCTGTGGCCCAGATGAGCACTTCTAAAGAAACTAATAGTTTTGAAAACAGCGTTTTGATTCTATGAGATAAACATAAAAACATGACGATCGCTTGTTCGCGCTAATGTAGTGTCGCGCTCTGTGCAATAAAGGAGTCTTAGAATAACATACTCAAGCACTTTGGGCAAGCTAAAATTAGCATCGCCATAGGTTTTACAACGCAACGCTATTTTTACGGTACCCAAAGCGCTTGCGTACGTTTTTTTAAATCTTCCTAATAGTGAACTAGATATTTTTGAGAGCGATAAATCAGACAGGTTGACAAGCATATAACTGGGACTTTATTTTGTTTACAATTTATAACACAACCCTCGCTCACACGGAAAAGGCTTGAAGGCTTTCTAGCTTCAAGACGTCTTTTAGTTATTATTTTTAACGACGCTGTAGTAAATTTGCACTTCGCTTTTTTTTTTGTATTCAATGAACCTAAAAGATTAATGAGCAAACTTCTTGCTATTAACAACAATTTATGATTTACGGCACAAGATTGCCCAGGCACGGCCCGGGCCGGCCCGGGCCGGCGCGGCCCGAGAACTTTTTTGTTCAAGCCCGAGCCCGGCCCGGGCCCGAGAAAATACGTGCTACCCGGCCCGAGCCCGGCCCGCGGGCCGGGCCGGGCTCGGGCTTTCGGGCTGGCCCGGGCCCGTGCAGTGCTCTAGTCACGGTTGTCCCGGTGTCATGTCGTTCGTGTCGTTTCTGTCTTTCCTGTAGCTCGGAAGGCAGATGTGTGAACCGGCCTTCACGAGCCTACTCTGATGGTACGCTTGAACGTCACGGAAAATCGGTCTCCTCGCCTTTTCGAGGTGTCGCCACGGGTACGAATACTGGCGGGGTATTAAGTGATTTGTTGGGCACACAAGCGTCACTACAGGTTATGACTCTGTCAACATTGCCTGAATCCTATTCTAATTGTAAAATAAAATATCGAAGGTGTATTCCCGAGCACAATGTCCGCCCATATCAAAATCGAACTTGGCGGTTTTTTTAAATGCAATATTTAGCATTATTTCGCGCATTAAGTTCCCGGAAATTAGCAGCACATTCGGGAAATCGAAGTTGAGTGTTGTTTTTTTTCATAACTCGCGGAAATGATGACAAACGGTTTCTCCGGACATTTAGTTGCAAATTCACAAGATATATTATAATTTATGTTGCATAATTATCAAATTCGCGGCCTTTCTGTAACCATCGGTTCGAGACAGATTCTCTGTCGCTCGGTTAACAAGTGTTCATTCAACGCAGTAGCGCACTTCAACGAACCGCTGATCAATCTTGCCGTACGCTACACCATTGTAAAAATTCATTACGGGCTTGAATAATCGCGATATGTGTCATATGCCTTCCAACGATAAGAAGTGTTTCAGAGTTGAATTGTAAAAAGATCAGATATATTATTTTTGTTTTGCAAGAAATTCTTGCCTCACTCTGAGCACCTATGCATTAGACCATAACAACGTAAAAAAGAAACATGAATAAACAACGGCCAAGGGGAGCACAGCGTCACGCACGAAGCCCGAGACGCCCGGGCAATTGGCGCCTCGGAGTCGCGTCCAGCCGGCGCGCCGGCAACCCGGCCGTGGCCGTGGGGCAGGCGCCGCGACGTTGCGGCCACTGCGCGCCTCCGTCAGCGAAGGCACACGGCACACGGCGAATTCTGCGAATCCCGATGAGCCAGTAGATTTATTGGAGTAAGACACATGGCAGCGTCTCACAGGCGTCCATTCTAGATGCCACCTGTCTCTATGCGACGCTCTAATTGGCCCACTGAGTCGTAGCTTCCACAGTTTGCTAAATGTGCCCATAGGCAACCAGCAATGCAGCTTGGAAGTTGGCACGACACGTTGCGCCATCTAGCGACTGAAAAATAAAACAACTTGGATAGTCCAGGACGGCCTGGGTCGCGAGGACTGTGGGCGGGCGCATTTAGAAACCACGTGTGAACGTGGCATTTTGGATCGGCGTGAGCCTTTTTGGAACTGTTTTTTCGCAAAATTAAGTCTCAACTTCACGTCTCTATGACCTTTCCGGGTTCCTGTGACATCTCCCCTAAGCCTAGAGTTTTCCCCAAAAATAAACGCTGCTACTGCTGCGTGAAAAACTGCCACGGTCGTGCAGGTGACCCAAGCGTCAGACTTTACCGCTTCCCTTTAAGACCTTGGGAAGCGACACGGCGACAAAGTGGATTACTGGAGTGCGATGCATCAAGTAAGTGAATTTTACATTAATTGTTGAAGTGAACGAAAATAGATGTGCAGGCTTGGAAAGTGGTCTGACAGACTCCTTTTGCAAAATAACGTATTTATACTAGTTTTTTTACGAGTCTCTGAGACAACCATTTAGAGAAATACAGTAGGAAAAATTGGGCCGATTGTTACTTCGCTTTGACGTCGAGAATCAGGCGATCAGGTCTTCAAGCGAGATGCCCTTCGACTTGTTCCCGGCACTCGTAGTTGTAGGCGTGCATTTGGTTGCGACCGCGCGCGCCGTTCGGCACGCGCGGTTGCAACCAAAACCTTTTAAGCATGCAAGTTTTTAAATAGTGGATTTTCGTAGAACAAATTTTTGTTTGTTACGGCTACCAAATTTAATGCTGAGTCTGGTAACAAATGTGACGGCGTGCGGAAAACAGGATGCTCACTTTTTTTCTGTGAAAAGCTCATGCGAAGCGTAAATATCCTTCTCACATCCTGTCGCCAGACTTGTGCACTGTTCTGTAGCACGGAGAGTTTGGTTCTAATTACCCACATTTTATTCTAGTGTCGTGGGGGCGCCGGGAGAAGAAGAGGACGGTCGAGCGAGGCGCGAGCGGGGGCCAGCCGGCGAGGAAAAAGGAAGAGCGTGCTGCACGAGGCTGGGGCCGGGCAGGAACGATAGAGCCGTTCTGGCTGGTCCGGCCCATGTCGGTCCCAGGAGCGTTCCACCAGCGAGCTTCGGATCAGGACCGGCGGAAACGGCGAGCCTGGCCTTATCGGCCTAGTCCATGACGGTCCAGGAGTGGTTCTGCAGCGAAACTCTAGCTGTGATAGCCCGGAACAGCTAGCGTACGCAGTGCGTGGGAAGGACGATCCGCAGGCGTGGACACGGACTCCGACTGCGAGCTATGAACGACAGGTGACAACTAGGGTCGGCGGGTCCGGACTGCCGGCTCTCGAAGACGGGCAACCGGGAAGTACAGTAAACCTATTCGCTGCCTTCTCGTTGCGTTGTGTCACTTCCTGGGAGACGAGCGAATCACAGACCGATCGGGCGGCGATTATTATAGAGCGACGCCGCAAGCGCACGAAGACAGTTCAAACAGGTGTCCAAATGACAGCTTCAGATTATGCTCTCAACACTTGGACCTATCAAGGCTCCCGATGGCCTTAAAAAACCGCATAAAATAAAAAGGGACATGGCGCGCACGTGCACACGGGGACTGCTGAAATCGGGTTCGCCGCCGCTCGCCACGGCCCGACGGGCAGACTAGCCACTGGCCGACCCATTAAGAGAGACCCCTCCACTTGTGGCGCCGAATGCAGCACTCTCGTGGCGCCGCCTGGCCATTGCCGGCTGGCTGTCCTGCACTTGCGCCATCTTGCCCCAAACAACACTTAAAAGCATGATATCGCACAATGTGAAAGACCTCACTCGAAGCTTCGATCGATCATGACACCGCCTTTGTCGCACTTCCTGAGTGATGACTCATTGCGAAAGGTACGTTGAGGTGCGCGGAGAAATGAAATTCCGGGTGCTGATGAGGATCATGCGAGTTATTTAATTTTATTGCAGCTGTGCGAACGTTATAGTTGACGCAATCATAAAATTCTGTGCCCACTGACACCAACTTGACAACAGGAACCGAAATACACACGAACCTTTCTATGCCACAGAGAGAGGAGCGCTAGCCGTTTGGAGCGCTTCCCCAACTCCGACGTCACCGCGCCGCCTCGAGGCGCCGTCAGTCCGTTGGCGTCTCGCAGTCTGCCGTGAAGCGAAGAGCGAACGCCGAGGAGAGACGAAAGCGACCCCCCCCCCCCCCCCTTCCTCATACCCCCTCTGCCCTCTACAGCTGGTTGAGACATTGCGGAGGGCGCTGGCAAGGAGGAGCCTGCAAGAACAAGCCCCCCCCCCCCCCTCCTCCGCCCTCCACAGGAACCGGCGCGTTCACATGGCGAAGGAGCAGGCGAGCGACACCCAAACCAACTCTGAAGGCCCGAACCCCACGCAGTACTTGCGAAGCGAGAGTCTCCTCGCCCACTAAGACGGCCCGGGAGCTCACGTGACCAACCCAGCTAAGAATATACCAGCGCTCACCGCGACTCATCCTGGCCATGGTCCTCAGGCTCACGCCATCACGCAGACTAATGCGATCACCGGACTCATATCCACCCAGAGACTCACGTCTTGATTCAGGCTCATGCTCATGAGCCTCGAAACTCACAATCACACTCAAGAGACCTCAAAACTCACACTCATGAGTACTTCACTTAGCGCTCAAGCTCACACTCACACTCAAGAGTTTTAAGAACTAACAATCACACTCACGGTCAAACTCACGTTCATGAGTTCGCAGAGCTCACACTCGCACTCACACTCATTAGTTCTCAGAACTCAAGATCACACTCGCGATCAGACTCACGCTCATCAGTTCTCAGGACTCACGCTCACACTCACACTCATAAGTTCACGTACCTCACGATCACACTCACACTCACAATCACAATTTTTCGAGACTCCCGGCCTCACTCACGATCACCTTAAATCTGATGTTGAGCGTGAGTGATCGTGAGTGATCGCACTCATGAGTGAGAATGCCGAGGTATGGTCGTCACATAGTGACAAGGCAGTATATTTAAGTTTACGAGCGTTCCTAAAAATCTCAGTTTTATCATTTTGGTCAAAAAGACGCAATATTACTGGCCGGGTTGAATTGCCGCCTCTTCTTTCCAAGTGATGAATCCTCTCAACAGTTGTGATTTTTACACCCATCTTGGCTTCGAACACTTCATTGACGACATGCTGTCGCAGTGAGGCTGTCGTCTCATTGCTCTCTTTTTTCAGTCCATAGAGAATGACGTTGTTCTGCCTACTGCGATTTTCAACATCATCAATCTTAGCACGCAATGCCACCATACCAACCGATATCGTTTCAACTGTTCTTTCACATTGGTCAAGCAGTGCACTACACCCGGCAAGAGATTCCAGACCAGTTTCGATTGTATTCAGTCTTAAGGCAGTTCGAGCTATGTAATCGTCAAGCTTTTTTGGTTGACCATCCCAATCTTTTTAAGTATTTCTTTCTGTCCATTGAGAAGCGCATTCATATCCTCATCTATGGGACCGGGATTTAATTCAACATCGCCGCTTAAAAGCAACACCAGCATACACAAACCACAAAACGCTTTCGGCCAGGACAACACCGCTAGGCACCAATAACGTTTTATAAATCGGCCATAGGAAGGTTTTTTAGCAACCTACAGATGCGAAGAGGAGTGGATTAGATGGTGTCCGCATGCCAGCGGTGTCGCCTTGCCCAATGCACGGGAAGCGAGGGGGGCGTGATTCAATAACTGCGATAGCCCCGATGATGATGACAGTATCGTTGAGTAGTTGCCAACAGCTCGAATGAGGACCAAGGTGCGGAAGCGTCGCCGTGGAAATTCCAATGTTTCGTAGTAATCCGGGACTTTTACGGCAATATCATCGAAGATATAAACGGATACTGGCTGCCGTAGCTCTGATGTCCCTCCGTCGGTTGGAAGGCCCGTACACAAGGTAAGAACGTGCAGTGCGAAGAGGAGCGGATTAGATGGTGTCCGCATGCCAGCGGTGTCGCCTTGCACAATCTGCCACATTATCTATCTATCACCCAGATAGATATTGTGGGTAGTACAAGAAGGGAACACACAATTTTTTTTTTACCGCGACGTTCTTTATTGTAACTCGTTCACCCATGGGAGCTAGCTCCTCAGCCAGAGTGTCCCTCATCGTCAAAGACGGTTTGGACCACGAGTGGATGTGTCCGTCTTTTTAACTCTGTTGCCCCTGCCCGCCTCCCTGTCCGTCAGCCGCTTCTCCATCGCGTCCACGCTGCACCCTTGAGCGCGACTTTGTATGACACCTGTGAAGAGAATTGTCAGATAATACATATTAGTTGCGGGATAGGGGAAGCCAATATCTTGCATATTAGCTAAACACTAGGTGCTGTTCACACACTGCAGTTAGTGAGCGTTTCTTTTGTGTAAATATAGGTCCCTCACCTAGCCTGCAATTCAAAGGTGACAGAAAGAGAGCACCACAGAGGTGGAGATTATGGGTTTGGCTACCACACTAAGGTTCAGATTTTATGGAGGCATATGGCTATTTCAGGCAACATCCTATTAATCTGAAATGAGGGGCGAGACGGGGTGGGGGGCATGAGGGGTCGGGGCGCAGGGATGAATGGTTCAAAAGAGAGCAAAACTTCTCCAACTGACACTCTACAGTCCAAGCCCTCTAAATGGTCGTCATTATCTTTTCAACCTGGAAACTAACATGATAACAAGACAAGACCAACAAAATCTTTTTTCACAGTTACTTCAAAACACTGCATTTGAGTATGAAGGTTCCAAGAATGCTAACACAGGAGTTATTTAGAATAGAAAATGCAAGTCAAATTAAAAAAAAACAAAAAACAAAAAAAAAAACGACAGGAATTGGCGACTTAAATTTTGTATACTGCAAGACTTAAAGGAAAACTGGAGCTGCTCTGTATTTGAGGAAGAACACCAAAATCGTCTTCATTTGGCCTCCGAGATCACGAATATCGAGTTTATTTCTTCAATCTGCTGCATGGAGGCTGAAGCAATTAATTTCTAAAGTACAGCTGAAGCCCCTTCTTTCCGGGGGGGCGTGACGTCATACTGGGACTTTTCGGAATCCCTGATCTCGCGCATCTTCACTGCCTGTCAAAGCTATGCACGTGAACTCTTGCTATTCTTAAAAAAAGGTTAGAAATAGAGGTCACCACTGGCGTCAGTGTGGAAAAATACAAAAGGCAAGCTTGGAATTGCACGCGCTGCCCACACGAGCGACACGTGCTTGACGCCCCAAAGATCCTAGTACGACGTCACAACTGGTCTGAGGTCTTTCGTGTTTTCTCGCGTCTAGTTACACCTTTGCGGAAAACGAAAGCGATATTCAGATTCACAGGACAAAAATACGCTAGATGTCACCTCTAACTCTTTGTTTTTTTTTCAAAAGTGTTTCAGCTTCCCTTTAGTTGTCAACATGTTTCGAAGATTTTGCTTGTCTATTGAGCTCCAGTAGAGATAACATCAGTTTGATAGCTAGTAATGAATATGCATTACCGATGACCACCTTGCACATCATGGCGTCCTTGAACCTTGAATTTCCTCGGTAGCCCAGGAGGGAGAACTGCTCCTGGACTTGCTTTGAGAACAGGCGTCCCACCATCTCTCACACCACCTTCTGCAGGTTCTTGCTGTCTCCCAGAGACACGAGCTGCTCCTCCTAGAAAGGCGACATGTATTCTCAACATGCCAATAAAGTTATTGACATGCAGATTCAATGGTATGAGCATGTCTCAAGTAAGCAGATGTGAATGCCCAGGTAAATGCAGCAAGCCACACTATACATGCATCAAAATGTGACAATATTTACTGGAGAGGGAATAAAAAATATTTGAATATATGGCAACTCTACCTGTCTTAGACGAAACCAGAAATATTAAAATATTTCCCTCCATACTCCGCTAAATCTCATTAGTCACTCACATTCGTTGCATTGTTCAAGTTGTGCAAACGTTTTGATGGATCATTTTTCCTCATCAGCATCCACTCAGTAATTTTAATAATGCGAGTGACTCTCAAAACAGTGCATTAAAGACCCTGCGCATCTTGAATTTGTTAAACGTTAGTCTGCCGGCTAGTCACCCTGCAAATGTATTGCCAATTTTACGAATTTACGAAAAATGGAATTGAAAAAGGCATAAAAAGCAGGAATTGACCAAAACCGTCTTCACAGTCGCACAAAATGGTAACAGCAGCATAGTGCGAGTAGTTTTCTTTCCATATTTATGTTTAGTGCTCACTCAGTAGTGGCCCTGTAGGCCAATGAACCAACTTACTCAGCTCAAGCCCGCCACATGTAATGATCGCTTGCGTGACTACTGTATGCTATGCCTGGAGACACAGCTACGCATGCACTCACACCCCCTGAATGAAGTGACGTATGCAATGACAGTTGCTCTTTCGCTTTGAAAAGTTTATTTGCTCTCATAGGATGACCTTTGGTTAGGACGGGTTATCATCTCATTTTGGAAGTGCACTATTATGTAAAGTAAATGTGGAATTAAAATTTATCCGGCAACTTTTTACAAATTTGTTTGGGCATACGCATATGGTGGGCACGCTCAAAAGCGATATTGAACCAGGCTAAAAGTTATTTTCAAGCATGTACCTTTACTTCTGTAGCAAATGCCAAAAGCACAAATGAATTTATCGCCTTAAATATATAGATCTTGTGACTGTAGCTTCAAGTGAGAACAGGAATAAAACGAAATAAAGTCCAATATATACTACACCATCTCGATCCTTCTGCCAAGCAAGCGTTAAACACAAAAAGTGCAGGCGGGTTTGTTCGTGCCCCGCACACAGACTCACGGCGAGAGTTGCTGCAGGGGCGGAATTTAACTTCTAATAATAAAACGAGCAGAGGTGTCGTAGGAAATCAGCATTATTTATGATTAGTTTCAGACCGAAATATTGTAAGCACCAAAAGGCAAATGTATTGGGCGATTTCATTTTCCCCGTTGTGAAATGCTTTACTTAAAACAATTTTAAGAAACGGCAGTTGAAAAAGACTTAAAATGCCGTTCAATGAGGATGCACATGAAGGCCTCTTGTCTACACGACTTTCGGGTAAAAAAAAACTGTTCAAAAATTTAGCGACGCACAGACACTTAATTTTTGGTTGCCACCGTCCGGCATTTCTCCCTTCAGTAGCCTCTATGAAACGCAGTTTAACAATTCCAGAAACTATACGCATGCTACTAAAGCTGATTGCTGCAAAACGTGCAATTGGCGTTACCTTGACACAATTCTATCGCAGGGTTCAGTTTAAGGATGTCCCTTACAATAAATACAATACTTCTACAATACCCTCAGAGGAGCAGATTTGATGTTTTTAACCCAAATTTCGAAGCTTTTAAGACTTTTGTAACTAACCTGTGAACATTTTGCTGCGCATCATTACCAAGCCGTCAAGCTGTTCATGAGCACAAAAAATAAACAAATGAATCAATGAACGAATGAATAAATAAATAGCCTTCCATCATGCATTGGCTGTGCGTGCACTCAGCTGTTACAAATAACAGAAGGCCCGTGATGAGAGTGGGGTGTCTTACTCATTATTAATTTGCCACCAACTGTGTTTAAAACACACAGTTTGGTGGATGTCCGTTTGAAATATTACAGTAAAAGGCTTCATTTCAACCCATTTGCATAAATTTTCAGACAACGCAAGTTAAAACACAAAATAAGAATCGCAGCCTTATGCCTGTCAATACCGTGAAAAAAAAGAAGCATAAATACCGGCAGTGTCATGTTGGTGAAGTTTTTCAACTGCACTTTTGCAGCACAAAACTGTTTCATGCTGCTGAAAGGCATCAGGAACCGCTCGGGTGGCTCGGGCCTGCCCAGTTCCTGGGGTGTCGCCTGTTTCCCGGGCCTCGCCTGCTCTCCCTAGTGCTGTAAAACGCACCACGTGCCTGAGCACCTGCCCATCAGACTTGCAGTCCACTGTTCCGCTGCTGTAGGTGCCCATTCTGAATGTGCAGGTCTATCACGACCTTAGCAGGTGAGCGTCGAAGGATGCAAGATAAGCAAGACATAAGGAAGCATTACCCATTTTGCTGATGAACATTATGCAGTGGTAATGGGAAGAATTTTTTTCAGAAACGGAAAGTTTCAGAAGAACGCGCGAACCTTCAGGTGTTTTGGATGGGTTCGGGATGGGCTTTGGAACGGTTGCCAGACAGAGACAGTGTTTGAAACTTTTGTAAAAAATTAAGGGACGTTATAATTTGTACGCCATATTCATAAATTTAATAAAAACATTTATGTTATTCAAATAACCATTCTGGAAGGGAGACATGTCCTCAATTTACCAAATTTACGGGGAAAAAGTATTTTCGGAACTTCACAGTTTTGGCTTTTATGGTCAATAATGAATGCTCCCACAACGTTTTATGATGTTTTTTGATAATCGAAGCAAATTAAAACAATATTTATTCGTCGGTGACGCACGCAAGACGCGCTGCGCATGGCTACGATAAGCACCAGTTTCAAAATCTGATGTATAGGTCCGTTGCTATTAGGTCTAGCACGCTGCATGTACCCTTGTTGAAAGTGCCATTGAACTACTTTCTGTTATCCAGTACATCTTAACAACACGCTCGTTAGGAATATAATATCTCATCTTGGGGTTTGCTACATGTTTTGTCCCTGTCCGAACGTCCGGTCCCCTGCGTTTGACCCCTTTGTGTTCTCTTCCAAGACTCCTGTTTTATCTCTAAAATGAACTTCCTGCGTCTCCGACTTCGCTCCATCGGGCTTCTGTGGATACCGTGCTTGGGTTCCACTCACACAATTGGTCTTCAAGCTACCGGATAATGAAGATCTCGAGAAAGTAAGTCTCACAGGAACTCCATCTGATGCACAGGATGCTGCCGGGAGAGATGTCGGCCCTCTTCGGGGCGCGATTCTCCTGCCACCCCTCGTTCCAGTTCATCCGGAAAGCTGCTGCAGACCTCCTGGAATCTGCCTGGGTCAGGATCCTTAGGGATTTTCGAGCATCCAACAAGAAGCAATCCACCGCAGGGTTGGAACCTCCTGTGAACCTCTCGCACACACCACTATCTCCGGACGCCGTGCGGCTTCTCTCCTACGAACCTAAGTTGGCCCCAGACCTGCCCGGTTCAAGAGTCGACCAGCTGGCGTCTGTCTACCAAGTTGCAGCCTCCATCCCAGAACAGGGTCGTCAAGACTTCGTGGGCTCAGGGGTTCGCTAAGCGTGTGCCCACTCTCCCCCGCCCACCTCGGGTGAGTCTCTGGTGCCTTCGGTCATGCAGGGGCTGCGCGGCGCCCGAGTGAAGCTTTTGGAATCTGACAAAGCAGGCGTTTTTGTCATCATGGAAGAAGACCTCTTCGGCGTTAAGGTGAGAGCTGCCCTAAATAAGAACTTTGTCTTGCTCAAAAAAAAGACCTCCGGGTCTCTGAGATCCAAGGTTAAAGACCTGTGCACGAACCTTGACCTGCCAGCCTTGAGGAACGCGATAGCCGCCCCCTCAAAACAGTAACTGACTGTCTTTTTCTCCGCTAAAACTCACAAGGCCGATGTTCCGCTCCGCAGCATGATATCAAAAAACGGCTGTTGGCAGATGCGCCTGGCATCCTTCCTTCTCAAGCACCTATCCTCTCTCAATCTCCCTCAACCTTTCCGCATCACCAACTCCTCTGACCTGATCTCACACCTCACCCCTCTCCAAGATTCGCCTTTCCCCCTCAGCCTGTTTTCGTGAGATATTGAAAACATGTATTATAAATTAGGGCTGGGCGTCGATTAAAAGTTTTAACCCGATTAATCGCCACCCTTTATTCGATTAATTAATCGATTAATCGGTCTCGTTTATTTCATTGCACTATATTAAAAAAAGTTTTTTTTTTGCTGAATCTGTGATAAACGGTGCAATGTACAACTTAGATTATGAATTAATCTCGATATGTAGTTAAGAAGAGTATCAGAGACCTTTCGCTAAATATTACTTTTGCCGCGTGAGGCAAAGATGTTCGTTGATATTCTCTAGAAAGGGCGGCTTCCTTTCATTGTTCACAATAATCTCTACTGCGCTAAACACTTTCGAACTACGTTGAAATGGCCGGGGACATGCTTAACCTCTGTACTTAATCGGATGCTATAGAAATATCGCCCCTGTACAGTTTACCTTGTTCTAAAATTTGACCTAAAGGTCACCCTTCGTACAGGCGTACTCGTCCACGTCTGCGTTATGGAAGTGTTTAATTTTGAGTTTTTTTTAGTTCGTCTAAATTTTACCGATTAACCAGTTAAAAGATTTAATCGCGATTAAAGCATTAATCGATTAATCGGTAGGTTAATCGATCATTTGCCCAGCCCTAATTATAATCTAGATGTCAATTACCTGCTCGAGTGTGTGAGCAACGCCATAGATGAGCACGTCATGTGCAAGTTCCAAAACGCGTCGGGAGTCTCCGTTAAAGGGGCCCTCCGGAGCTTTCTGCGATCGTCTGTTTGTGTTGTTATATTGCGAAGTAGGTGCAAGTTAATATGTATACAGAGTTTTAGATTACAAAACCGTTTATTAAGCAGATGGCAGAAGAAATAGATCGGGACTATTTTCTCTTGGAAGACAATCCCCGATTCCCTGCCCATCGCTAAAACTTGACCAATGGAAATGCTGAATCTCGCAGTGAATGCGAACGTTATTATTGCAACACTTTTTAAGCTTGTTCTAAATTAGAGTTTGAGAAAAACGTAAACTGAATGTGGTGCGGGAAACATAGCCCGCAATTATCGCTCCAAAACCAGCGAACTATGTTTTCTCCCCGCAAGCTTGTTGCTGGGGGGTGATGCGTCGGCGCGTCTGCTCGTCTGCTTCCCGGGGCGTCTGCAGGCGTGCGTTTGCGGGACACACGTTCCTTCTTCCCGTGGATCCCGACTCCGAAGCCAGCTTTGCGATCCTTCCACGTCAACGAGTCAAACTTTTCCTTGTCATCTGTGGGATGCGACTGCGTATTGCAGTAGCAGCGCGACGGTGCGGTGTGACGAACGACGACTGCCGAGCACAAAGTCCGAGTTCCTTGACGACGGTCCGCGCGTGTTCGAGAGATTCCTCCGCGGGTCGGCGGTCGGCCGCGTTGGTGACGCGCAGTGACGCCGGAATCCTTCGCTTGCTATTGGCTGACGCGTAAAGAGATGCCCCTCCCTTTTTCCGGGGTCATCTCAGAAAGGGGGGCGTGCCGGGGACTTTGATAGCAATTTTAGTAGGGAAATCCGCCGCGCATGACCGTAATTTTATGATTTCTAGGATCCTTAGGGCCTGTAGATTGAGTTACCGCCATAAATAGACCATCGCAGAACGCTCCGGAGGGCCCCTTTAAAGGATTCCTTTCTGTGCTCGACCTTTACCTCCGCTCGACGCTCGTTGAGTACGAAGGAAAAATTTACATCCAGAAGGCAGGCGTCTGCATCGGGTCTTGCCTGGTGCCCATTCTTAGTGAAATCTTCCTAATGTATGTGGATCGGGCTATAAAGGCAAAACTGGAGTCGACGGCAACCGGGTGCCAGATATTCGTCCCTTATCACGCGGTTTCTCTCGTTTCGCGAAACGAGCGCTGGCCGGCTGTAGTACACGACCAAGCCAACCCGGCGTCAACAACGTGGATCTCAAGTCTACTCGTCGCAAATGTACTGGACGTACTTTTAAAAGAAGCAAGGATGAACATAAGCTTACTCGACAATAAATTAACGTTCTATTTAGATAGCGACATGAATAGAATATTACTAACAATTGCTGTACAACCTTTTATTTTAGCTTTAGTGTCCGAAATAGTTGCATTGCGTTAGCTCTCGTAACGCTATATTCTGCAACGGGTTGCAAACGTTCTCTAAAACATGAAAACACGGCTCCACTACGGTATATATAGCAGAGGCCATACCCACAGCGGATTGCTTATAGAGTTGCGGAAGTGACTGTACAATCTAAAACTCTCACCACGGGCTTTTGAACTTTCTGAGTTGGGCAACGTGATGTTTTCAAGCGGTTGCGATACCAATGTCATGGTTCGTGGGTCCTTATCGCTCCCGGCACTTACTTTTTCCGGGAAAAACACTCCAAGTTAGAAAATTAAAATATTAAATTTCTCTAATACGGGTGACAAAGCATGACCCAAAATATGTCCTCTGCTCTTGCAAAGAGTTGTTAAAACCAGTAATATTTTTGTTGGAAAAAGTCATTGAAATTCTTGTGCAACAATTAAAATTAATTACTCCCCCGCCAAAACTTAAAATAGATTACAGTGGCTCTGAATACTCCAACCAAGCGATAGCTCGGTGGTAAATTTCCGCACCAGTGTACTGCATTTCAACATTGCACTGCCAACATGATTCTTCGAACTTATTGAAAAAATAATAATTAAATTTTAGTTAATTAGCCTAATGATCTACATTTGCTTTGGTCAGGGTGTTGAATTAAGAGATGGGGGCTATTCCAAGAGACAATTGAAATAATGTATGAAGTACGAGTAATATTTGCTCCGTCTCTCCGTGTTTATGCGACAAATGATGGCAGTCACCGGCCAAATCGGATTCAGAAATAAGACTGCCATATATAGAGAGAGTGCGTAGCATAGCATAGCATAGCACAACTGAGCATACGTGGAGAGCGGTCCGGGTTCGGTGTCGCTGCGTTGTTGCTGTTGTCGGGTGTTCTACTTCTGTTTCGTGTATTCTGTGTGTTCAGTGTTGTATGTGTATTTACCATGTAGCAGTCAAGGGTGGGGACATTGGAAAACAAATTGGCACTTCACCAACATTTTTTTTTTGAGCGCCGTCTGGTGGAAGCTATATGAATTACACGAGGGGAGAAAGTTTCCTCCATCGGGCGAAAAAGGTGGCGATTTTCCTCCCTTCTTAGGGGAGGAACGTTTTCTCCACGAGCCAAAATAGGTGGCAACTTTCCTCCCTTCCTAGGGGAAAAAATTTCCTCCCGTTTTGCGGGAGGAAATTTCCTCACTTTGTAGAGCAATATATGATACACGCGAGTTCCTCCTTTAAGGGAGGAAGTACTACTCCCTTTTTTTTAGATTGCAAGGGAAGGGTCTCTGTCCACGAAAGTGTTTTATCTTGGGCTTTGATGGCCGTTTTCAATTGCCGGTGGAAACGTTCGACCATTCCGTTGGACATTGGATGGTAGGCGGTAGTGTGTATGTGGTGTGTGCCCAAGAGCTGAGACAGATTGTGAAACAGTAGCGATACGAATTGTCGTCCGCGATCTGTTGTAATGGTCTCGGGTACGCCAAACCGGCTTATCCAGATTTCGACGAGCGTGCGGGCGACAGTCTGTGCTGTTATGTCTTTCATGGGGGCCACTTCTGGCCATCGAGTAAACCTGTCAGCGCAGGTCAACAGGTAACGGCAGTCGTGCGATGGGGGAAGCGGGCCGACAATATCGACATGAATGTGGATGAATCGCGCGTCAGGAGGGTTGAAGGCGGTCAGCGGGGTCACAGTATGGCGTTGAACCTTGCTTCGTTGACATTGGATGCATGTTCTTGTCCACTCTCGCACTTCTGTATTCATGCGTGGCCAAACGAACCGAGATCCCACGAGTCGTTGTGTAGCACGAATTCCGGGATGAGACAGTGTGTGGACAGCCTCAAAAACCTTGCGACGGAATGCTAGGGGTACAAACGGGCGGGGACGGCCAGTGGACATTTCGCAGGCCACAGTGACAGAAGAACCATGCATCTGGATGTCCCCGAAGGTGATTGTTTTATATGATGTTCGTAGGTGTTGGAGTTCTGTGTCTTCTCGTTGGGCTGCCGTAAGTTCCGTGTAGGATATCTCGGGACAGTCGGAGATGCAAGGGTTTGACACCTAGCCTGGAAAGTGCATCGGCTGCGGTGTTGTCAGAACATTTCACGAATCGAATATCAGTAGTAAATTTTGATATATAGAGAAGGTGTCGTACTTCCCGAGGCGTATATGCCGCGCTGTTTGAAGTTAGTGCGTACGTGAGAGGTTTATGATCAGTGGGAACATAAAATTGGCGGCCCTCGATGAAGTGTCGAAAATGTCGTATGCCGAGGTAAATAGCAAGGTGCTCTCGACCAAACGTGCTGTAGCGAGCTTCAGTGGCACTTAAACCCTTCGAAAAAAATGCGAGAGGATGCCAGGTGTTCCCAACCAGTTGTTGGAGGACAGCCCCGACGGCGGTGTCTGAGGCGTCGACGATAAGAGAAATGGGCACGTCACTTCTGGGGTGCATCAACATGGTGACATTTGCGATGGCCTCTCTCACTGTTCTAAAGGCGTCCTCCGCTTTCTGCGTCCATTGCAGCGGTGTTGCCTTCATCTTTCGGTTTTGGAGGAGGTCGTATAGCGGTTGGGAGATATGGGCACAGTGAGGGATAAACCCACGATAAAAGTTGACGAGTCCAAGAAACTCTCAAAGTTTTGTTGCTGTTGGTGGCTGGGGGAAACTGCGAATTACTGCCACCTTGTCAGGAAGCGGTTGGATTCCCCGAGACTCTACGTGATGTCCAAGAAAATCGAGCTCCTTGACACCGAACTCACACTTCGTCGCATTTACAACCAGGCCATATGTTGTCAGGCGTGGTACTGAAAATCGGGATGTCGTCCAGATATGCGAAGCAGAAGGGCATCCCACGCAGCACTTGGTCTATGAACCGCTGAAAGGTTTGAGCTGCGTTGCGAAGGCCGAAAGGCATTCGCACGAATTCGTACAATCCGAACGGAGTTGTGACTGCAGTCTTTGGAATGTCTTCGGGTTCGATGGGAATCTGGTGGTATGCTTTGACGAGGTCTGTTTTACTGAAGATCGTAGCACCCTGAAGCAATCCGCCAAAGACTTGAAGATGGGGTATAGGGTAACGGTCGGGAACCGTAGCTTGGTTGAGGGCCCGATAATCCCCACATGGTCGCCAGTCGCCCCCCTTCTTCGGCACCATGTGTAGAGCTGAAGACAAGGGACTCGAAGATGGACGAACATGCCCGAGTTCAAGCATATGCTCAAACTCGTTTTTGGCAATCTGAAGTCGTTCTGGTGGTAGGCGACGTGGGCGTGCAAAGACAGGAGGGCCTGTGGTCTTAATGTGGTGGGTAATATTATGTTGAACCTACCGTTGAACCGTGTTTGGCCCAAACATAGAGGGAAAGTCGTCCGCGATGCTTTTCCACTTTGAGTCGGTCTCCGCACGTGGAAGAAAAGGATTCAGAGGTGGTGTCTTGGATACCAACACTTGGACGGGAAGTTGCGTCTCGGTATCGATGAGTTTGTAGTGCCGTAAATCGACGGTGAGACCGAATCGTCTTAAGAAGTCCGCCCCGATTATGGCCTGCCTCACGTCAGCGATCATGAAGATCCAACGAAATGTCCGCTGGAGACCGCACTCTAAAAAAAAAAGGTGTCAAAGGAGAGTAACTGCCCTAAGTTACCCTACTTTAACCCTCTCTACATCCAAGTTACTCTTTCGCGACCGCTTCTTTCGATGATACTCTCCCTTAACCCTCACTCGAACTCTAGAGTAACTGTAGCTAGAGTTAGTTTCTCCTCGCGATATCACGGGCTGTCAACAGATGGCGCCGCTAAGGGGTCGGCGCATTTTCGACGCTGTTCGGCGCAGATTTTTGTTGTTGTTGTGTTTTTCTTTTTCCGGGGAAGGTTTTTTTTTTTCCCCAGCCGCTTCTTTTTTTTTTTGGGGGGGGGGGGGGGGGGGGGAGATGGGCAAGGATATTTTAATAAGTGAGTTTACTTAATTTTGTCAACGCGCAATTCAAATGTTTTTTCTGCTAATTAAAAAAAAAAGAAACTGCAGAATTTACAGGTGGTTTTTTGCTGCTCCTTCGTGCATATGCGTCGCCAGCGATACGAGCTTATTGGGACCACCAAATGAGGCCGCCGATGTCCGCGTCTATGCATCGCCCTCCCGTCGCGGCCAAACGCATGGGACTTTCGCTTTAGAATATTATGTTGACTTATGATCTTGATAGAAAAGCTTCGTACCCTAACTACGGGTTTATGGACTGCGCTTCGTGTCAGGAGAAGAACATTTTTTGCCTCCAACATGGTGACAAGGCACTGATAGTAGACGACAATGTTGGTTTTGACCTACAGTTTAGCCGGAAGTGACGTCAGCTGCAACAAACGTATATTTAGAAGCGCCAGAAAAAACAAACAACCGAACTGAAAGAAGTAGTAGTGCAAACTCAGAGCGGCCACCGGCAGCTCAATTTTATTTGGAAAACACGAACGTATTTGCACACCAGTGGCGTAGCCAGGGGACAGGGTGTTGGGTGTTGAAGGGTCGGAACACCGCCGAAGTTTCATGGTTGTCCCCCTTTACCCCTTCCACTTTTCCAATGTCAGTATTTTTTTGTGTGTGTGTTTCGTTTCGACAATCCACTACGGCGAGGAGCGGTGCATGCCCACAACATACCGAAGCAAAACGAAAAAGACGACGCTGTCCGTGGACTGCGTGAAAAACACATCTCCGGCTCCGGCTCTTCGAACAGCCCTCTCCAAACTCGGCCACGTTTGTAACCGAAGCCTTTCTTCAGCCTCGCAGGTGCGAATGGCTTAGCTCCCGACGTCATAAAAGCCGCGAAATCCTGACCTCGAAAGACGCTGGCCTCGCTTCGGGGAAGGCAGGCGGCTTAACTAAAGTTCTCCTACCCTTTAAGTGTCAAGGACTCGACGACAATTTCAGGGCAGCACAACAAAATTCCAAAATAGCAATGATTTGACTTTACGAACCCTACAATGCGGAGAAAACCGGACGACAAAATAACAAACAGCTTAGCTTTTTTTTTTTGTTTTTTTTTTTTGTTTTTTTTTGTTTTTTTGCTCCGTTTTTTTTTTTTTAGGGTTCGCTCGTTTGCGCTTATTTAGCTGCAATATGGCACAAAAATGCAAAAAACACACACACACAAACATCCCCATCGTTAACAAAAAAACAAAAAAGAAAAGAAGCAACAGAGAAAAGCGACAGCATATGCACTGTTGAAGCATATTTGTAATGCTCATAATCACTTGGTTTCAAAGCGTATCTAGTTGACTTCTTTAATCGCCGAAGTGGGTAATGTTTACATGCTTGCGTTGAGCACGTGAGTCGTGGAACTTTTTCAAAAATGAGCTCAAAAGCCAAGCCGTTCTTGACGTTCTTTTTTTTTTTTCTCTTTTTTTTAAGAATGATTATTGACCTACAACTTCAAGCGTGTCATCACCGTCTCCAACAGCTAGAGTCGGCACATTCTCGTCAGGCAGCATCGTCCGCCCTAGGCGAGTGCGATGTTGTGGCCAACGACGTCGGTCTCTATGTCGCAAGCCTCGACTTTGATCAAATCGGCGGCCTGTGCGGAGCATTCGTTTTGTTAAATACACTTCCTGGGGAAGTACTGGTTTTGACACAGATGTGGAGGGACCGCACCGCGTAGCGCGTCTCGGCGCTACAGGCAACTAGCATTTGCCAAGAGGCTTTGTATCCTAAGGTAACCCGCCTGCTTAGCTTAACCCGCCTGCTTAGCGCAATAGCTTCCACCATGCTCATTATAAACACCGTCGAACTTGTTGTCCGTAAGGTAATGACGTCACGAGAGGAAACCATAGGAGGGCGCCACCAAAACATCTCGCCTCTAATAGGGGCTGCGCTTTTGAACATTCACCGAAATATGCAAATCGGCACCGAAAGGGTACTTTCACTTCTTTCTATCGACCGACGGCGGCTTCCACTAAATGTTTAGACCCCACTAAATGATAGAAACTAGTATTTTTTTCTTAAACTTAAACGGAAATAGCCTAAAATATCACTATACAACGATATTTTCTGAAAAAATGTGATCCGCGCAGGGGAAGTACTGGTTTTGACACAGATGTGGAGGCACCGCACCGCGTAGCGCGTCTCGGCGGTACAGGCAACTTGCATTTGCCCAGAGGCTTTGTATCGTGATGTAACCCGCCTGCTGCCAATCCTGGCCACCATGCTCGTTAGCAGCGCTGAATCGGAACGTTTGTTTTCTAGACTCCGAATACTGGGACGTTGAAGCACCTGAGGGCTTCAACGTCCCAGGGGCGTTTGCTACTCCGTTCCAAGCTGAGACCAGACGCTCCGCCTTCAACGCGAGCTCGCTGGCTTCGGTAGTGCTTTGGTTGCGCGTGCCTGCGCGATCACACTTGTTTTTGCAAGGGCAGAAAGATGGCGACGTGTGCGATCAAAAGCGTCGCTGTGGTCGGCCTTCTACGATTGGCCGAATGGTGACTATGAAGTCAGCAAAGGTTTTCTCATCGACAGAAATAAGAGTAATGAAAGAACTTCAATTTTGACGGTGTTGGTAGTGTTGGTTTCAGAGCGCAATAGCTTCCACCACGCTAATTATAAACACCGTCGAACTTGTTGTCCGTAAGGTAATGACGTCACGAGAGAAAACCGTATACGAGGGCGTCACCAAAATATCTCGCCGCTAATAGGGGCTGCGCTTTTGAACATTCACCGAAATATACAAATCAGCACCGAAAGGGGACTCTCAGGCGTGGTTCACACTTGCGCATCGGCGGGCGAATCTGCAAGAATTCGGCCGCCGGGCGTAGCGTCCACTGTGCGTTGCCGCGGCCAATTCCGTTCGGCGACACCGCATTAGCTGTAAGTGTGAACCAGGCCTCACTTCTTCCAATCGACCGCGGCTTCTACTAAATGTTTAGACCCCACAAAATGATAGAAACTGGTATTTTTCTCACACTTTCTCGTAAAACAACAACGAAGAACGTAAATAGCCTAAAACATGACTATACAACAATATTTTCTGAAAAATGTGATCCGCGCAGGAGCAATGAGCGTGACGCTTCACTATTCACTTCACTAATTACCCTTCTGCGCATTGCAGTTTTTGTGTTTAATCGTATTCTAAACTTCGCTATTCTCTGGCACTTTTCCATAGTTTTCAGTTATTGGATACCCGAGTGTTCCGCATTGAAGTGCACGCACCGTAATTTTTTTGAGCCTGTTTAGACTTTTTTGCTCGAAGTCAATTATAATATTTTCTGATTGCGTTCTTTCGTCGTTTAACATTAAATTCTCCTTTTTTTTAAGTACTGGACGAACGAGATGGTGGAAAAGAAGGTTGTACTTTTGTCGTCTAAGAAACAGGAAAATAGCAAACAAAATTGTGTTTGGGCAGTTTCTTTTCCCGGTCTCTTCTTTTCTTTGTGTCTTTCAAACAGCTTAAGCAAAGAAAAACACCCATGAAAAAAATTCCCTGGCTACGCCACTGATACACACTTTATTATACCTCAAGCCAAATGAATCTGAATTTCTTATTTGATGAAACGAGCGACGACGCACTGATGCAACTGTCATCGTCCTTTACACTGATTTTGAACACCTCGAAATTTTTCCCCTCTGTTTTCTGTTCCTACTTGCCCGGAATCTGTGTTTTATCCAGCAAAGGGTCGTACGAACATTTATCACAGTGGACTGCCAAGTTCCCTAAAGAAGACCGCTTTACAGAAAGTTCATGCCCTATATGCGATCGGGTGGTGCACGAAAGCACCCGATATCAAATGCCCCACGACTGGCACCCGCCCTTTTGCCCTGCCTTCAAAGGGCTAGTTTTATCAGAAGCCCATGACGCGAATTCCCAGATCATGTGGCCTGGTCCTCACTGTGACGGCGGAGCATTCTGCTTTTAATTAAGAGACAGCTAGTGTGCACGCGAGCGCGTGGAAGGTAATCATGCCGTCATTTGTAGACCCTCAAGATATTAGGTTATGACATGAAACAACGGCGGTTCAAGCGTGTACAAGGATTCTGCACGTGGGGCTATAATACTGCACCCGTACGATCGCCCACATGTCGTTGATATTTTAGACTACCGATGTGGCGCATTCCTCATGTTTGTGTGCTTGTCTCTTTGAGCGCATGCTCTCGTGTTTTGTTTATTTTGAGGCATTAGCTAGTTAGCTTCACTGGTGCTCTGAGGGAACGACAAGTGGCCGACAATCTTCTTGCAATTTATATCACCCCTTTTCTTTTCGTTGGGAGACATTTGATTTATCATTATCTTTTTTTTATTTTGACATGAGGCTTCAAGCTGAGTTCAGTGCTCGTGTCTGTCAATTCCTTTTTGTCCCCTTGTTCTAGAGTTATCATGTGTAAGCAATCTCTACTATATTGTTTTTTTGGTTACCCGGATAGCAAATACCAGCTGAGACAAACCGACGAATTCGAGAGAGGGAAGAGCGTAGTGGAGGGGCGCGCCTATGGCCTCGAAACGGGTTGCTTACGAAGGTCCCTCGGCCTGGCCCAAGAGCTCTATCTCTCCCTCAAAAAGGGCGAGAGAAGGTGCTGAGAAAATAATTTCCCTCCTGTTTTCCCCACCCACCATCACTAATCCCTCCAAATCTCTTGTGAGCCTAGGGGACTCGGCGTCCGCGTCCTTGAAGGAGGAGGGCTCCCTTGATACCTAAGCTGACAGTGTCGGAAGACCGTCGAGCCCACCATGCCAGTTATCGCGTGCGCCACTCTCTGCGCGTGGTTACGGGAGGGAGCGTGATCATGTGATTAAAGCCAAATGTACGATTGGCTCACCGAACACCTTAGCTTCCTCTTCACTTTCAGCTTAGGAGTGACGGAGTCCAGCCCGCGAAGCGCGCGCACACACACACACTCACAGAAAGTGGAGTCGCGTGAACCAAGGCCTAACGATAAGGTAGGGACTGGACGACGGTGGGGACGGTCCCCTCAATGTCCAACACGCGCATCCGCGAACTGGAAAGGGGCAGAGGCGCTTCGCAATTTATGGAGTTTTTTTTTTCCGGCAGAGATAGCTCTTTTCAAGAATGGCAAGATGAACATGCTCATATCAGGACACCGTGGTGTCAGTTTCTTAAGTTGTTTAGGTTCATTTGATTGCTTAGCGGACGTTTATTTTTTATATTTTTTTATCGGGTGAACCGGCTCGGCATCTCTTTTATCCACGCTTCCCCAACTGGATCCGGTAAGAACGATGGTTTATTGCCAAGAGCGATCTTCAACATGCGGAATGTCAAGACCTTGGATATTCTCTCGGCAGCGCCTACACACCGGTGATCTTCCTTTGTTGTGGCCATACATGTCACCACCAGCTTCGACGGACCGAAGACACGACGGACCACTTTCTTTTGCACGTGAGTGGCAATGAGAGGATCCTCTCCTTCTTCTTGACCATCGGAGACATGTGTTATTGCTACGTAATGCACGTTTTGTCATGATCCGATCCGTTTGAACCGTGTCTAACTCTGGGCCGGGAG